>NC_084650.1:13518793-13866793 GCF_019802595.1 Syngnathoides biaculeatus
TTGTCAGGCGAGTATATCAGGGGTGAGAAGCTCGGTCATCAGGGAGGGGCTCAGTGTCGAGCCGCTGCTTCTCCGCATTGAGAGGAGCCAGATGAGCTGGCTGGGGCTGTGGGGCGTGACCGAAAGAACAAGATCCCGGATCCAAGAGACCGAAATGAGTTTCCTCCGCATGGTGTCCGGGCTCTCCCTTTCGAGATAGGGTGAGAAGCTCAGTCAGTCATCAGGGAGGGGCTCAGTGTCGAGCCGCTGCTCCTCCGAACTGAGAGGAGCCAGATGAGGTGGCTGGGGCTGTGGGGCGTGACCGAAAGAACAAGATCCCGGATCCAAGAGACCGAAATGAGCTTCCTCCGCAGGGTGTCCTTAGAGAACGGGTGAGAGGCTCACTGACCCTCCGCATTGAGAGAAGCCAGATGAGGTGGCTGGGGAATCTGATCCGGTGAGGTGTTCCGGGCACGTCCCACCGGAAAGCGACCCCGAGGACGACCCGGGACACGCCGGAGAGACTTATGTCTCTCGGCTGGCTCGGGAAGGCCTCGGGATCCCTACGGAAGAGCTGGAAGAAGTGGCTGGGGAAAGGCAAGTCTGGGTATCCCCCGCGACTGGACCCGGAAAAGCGGTAGATAATGGATGGAGGGTCAAGGTTGCTTTTAAGTTAAAGTCTCAAAGTAGGTTTCAGACAACAGTTGGGGTTAGGTTCGATTGTTTTTTTCCACTTCATGTTTGAATCTATTTTTTCCCGTTTCTTGTCTCAATCCTTTTTGTCGCCTGATCCTAACAATCATGTTCAAATTGAGCGCAATTCCTTTGATCTATTGGCAAAAATGAAAAGGAATAACAATAAAATACCAGGCGAGTGAAACACGTCATCTGGGCTCGACTGACATGACTTTCTCGTGCATTCCACCCGCCCCACATTCATCAAAATGCTGAAAGAAAGAAAGAAAGAAAAAGAAATAGCGGGCCAATGATTGCGGCCGTCTTTTAACCAAAACAGGCTGCGGGCTGAAAGGCGTTTTGCGACGTGAACAAAAAGGGAAAAGACACAAAAAGAAGACGTGCTCCTTCTCCATTCGCGCGGACGGCCTGGGGCCGCCGCGACAGCGACGCAAACATGAAACCATCGCGGCGCATATCGCATCCCGCACTGTTTGACCCCACCGGGATTCTTTTTAGAATGGAAAACATTTACGGTGAACTATCTGTGTTTTTACATAAAAAAAAAAAAAAAAAAAAGTTAAAAGCAAGTTTCCCTTTCGGCGCAAACGGCGTAAAACCGCACAACAGTGAAAAGGAGCTAATATAATTATAAAAGGTAAATCAGATGGACGGAATTTGCTCTGACTGCTTCCCGCTCACTTGTTGCTAGGCAGGATAGGATACACGAGTACGTCAAAAGTGTCATGAACCTCCGGTGCGGGGCTGGACACAAATGCGGGACTCCGAGACGAGGGCATGATGTTAGGCGTAGTTTTATTCAAAGCTGAGGTCATACACAGTGTAAGCAGAAGTACATAAATGCGAAGCTAGGCAGGATCCAAAAGGTATGCAGCGAGGTCTGACGACTAGGAGACGAGCTATAAACTACGACGATAACATAAACGAAGACGGGACTAAACTGTGGTGGCACAGAAACGCTGTGACGAGGATAGCTCAACGCGACACGATTTTCAGTGGTGGAGATTCCTACCGTCAGTGGATAAAACTCACTAACTCAGTGCAACGAACTGGCAAAAACGCCAACTTAAACGCCCGTCCCAGGTGTCACCGCCCAGAGGAGTGACGTGGCCACGCCCCTCTTGGCCGGGACCAAGTCTTGCTCATGACACGTAGGCCACCGAAAATAGTTTTGCACTCACGGCAAAAGCTAGAACTGAGTTTGTACAGCAAAAAGTGTCCGTCGTCTGTAGCCGAAGTTGAGCGGCCTATTTTTAGAACATGCCCGCGGGTACCACGTTGGTGACCCCCCCACCCCACCCCTGCTGGAGAGTATTTATGAGTATTTGTGTACTCACGCGTCAGTGGCAAGCTCCTCCATCAGCGGCATGCGGCCTGCAGGGCTGATGCTCATGTGACCATGAATGCAGAGAAGACCTGGAGACAGGACAACACCTTCGCCGTCATTATCGTCGTCGTCCTCATCCTCATCATGAGCTCAATTACACCCAATTCTAATTATTATTATTATTTTTTTTTTGTTATGACAGAAAAACAAAGTCAAACGTGACATTTAACATGGAGGCGGCGCTCGGCTGATGGTGCTGGATTACACGGATGATTAAATCGCCGCAATTTAGCTGTTTTTTTTTTTTTGTTTTTTTTTTAAATCCATCCATCCATTATCTGAGTCACTTATCCTCACGAGGGTTGCGGGAGCGCCGGAGCCAAATCTCAGCTATCTTTGGGCAGGAGGCCGAGGTACACCCCGAACTGGTTCCCAGCCCATCCGAGGGCACGCAGAAACAAAGAACTATTCGCAGTCACAAACTCAACCAGGGGGAACGGGGAGAACACGGGGAGGGGCCGGGATTTCAACCCCGGTTCTAAGAACTGTGAGGGAGACCTTCTAACCAGTAGTGCACCCTGCCACCCTGTTTTATTCTTTTTCTCGTTATTAATATTTACTTTGATGTTTTTGTTTCTTTTTAAAACTGAAACTGGTACGGTTAATGAAGGACCGGTTTGGATCAAATGGACGAAGATTTAAGGAGCCGACCACAACAAAGCACACCTAAGAACAGATCCCTTGAGTCGGGGGCCGGGCCGGTCCGGGGCCTGGGTTCGGATGACATTCTTAATCCCCAAATGTAACAAAGTACTCAATCGTCCTTTTCGAGATTCACGAATTGCTCAAGGTACTCATGCGTAACTACCAAAGTTCAGTTTGCTAAGGAAAACCGAGTCCAGGAGCGTAAAGTGTTCAAGACTTCTTTGGGGCGAAGATCCCCGAAAATAACTGCTTCAAAGCAAAATGGCTGATTTCCTGTTTACTTTTCAGCCATGGCTTCTTGAAACCTTTTTGTTGGACCCGTCGCATGTGATGTTGCTAAGGGAAACTGGCTTCAGGGCTTGAACCTCCAAACCAAATGCCGGATTTTCTGTCTTTCCACTTGGTCTTTTTTGCTAATTTTGATTAAAAATGCTAACGGAATTACATATTACTCAGCGAAGGGGCTGAATAACCTCAAAATTTCTGTCATTTACGGCTTGGCTTCTTGGGATCTACGAGATCTCGAATTAGCGGGACCTTCTCACGGTAGAGATCCTGTTCAAGGATCTTGTCGCTAAGGAAAACTGACGAGAGATTTATGGAGAGATCAAGTTATTTTGGGCAGGACTGAGACAGTTTTGCCAGAATCCTTTTCAAATCGGTGATGAAAGTGCTTTGGATTGTCCCGGGATTCAGGATTTTGAAATTTTGGATGAAAATTGCTCCGGAGAATTGAGGGTAAAAAAATTGCCTGAAATGAATCCGGATATCGCCAGAATGCACCACCGCCATCCATTTTTTCAAAATTTCCCAGGGGGGGGGGGGGGTCCTTGCGTATGCACCCTAGTACTCGCAGAATTTTCACGAAAGTCCGCTTTCATCTCTACAAATTCTTTCACACCAAATTTATGGGCCTTGTGCACCGGAAACAAAACAATTGAAGAACAAAAACCCAGGAACTCCGCCAAGATCATTTCTCGATTGATTTATTGATCGATTGATGGATCGATTCAGACCCCCGCCCCAATAGTTTTCTGGACCTGTGTGGCAACGGAAGGGTTGTTTAGAGTAGTACAGTGAAGTCCCCCCCCCCCAAAAAAAAAAACCTATGAGATGTTTATTGTGTGTTGGGTCATCAGTTCAGGGACCCGATCCACACGTTCGCGGCCAATTAGCTCTTAATGTGTTCCCAGAATGCAATGCAAGCCCAGGAGTCCTAAAGTAAAAAGCGAAGGGGCCAGCTGGCGGCCAAATGCTGTTGAAATGATTATTTTATGAGACTCTTTCTGCTCCCTGGCAGACATTTTATTTGAAATGCGCTTTAATGACAGGCAAAGAGAATAAACAGACTTCGGCTCTGTTTGGACCCGCTGTCTCCTCGCGTCATACGTAATTCATCTTCATACCACGCAGCTACTACCGTTGCTTCAGGGATTCCTTTTTTAACGATTGGGGACGGTTTCTAAGACTGATGGGTGACGCAAAATTGTGTAACGCCGCAGGAGGGGGTGGCGGGGGCACGGCGGTGAAGTTTGATGAGTCACAAAACGAAGGTGGGTGTGTTGAGGTGCGGTGGTTCACGTAGCGAGAGGAGAGGACGCATCCTTGGGGTGCCCCCGGCCCGGTGCTGATAGTGTTTCCGGATGAGCTGGTGTCCCCCCCCCTGCCCCCGGCCTCACATGCTGTGTCCTGCCCTTCGGGAAGATCTAAATCCCCTGGCTAATGCCAGACAAGTCGCTGAGCCGGAGAAGGGTGGAGGAGATCAGGAGTTCAGGGATCACGGTGTAGAATTCACATCTGAAGTCCACAAACAGGATCCTCGTGTAGGTCCCTGCACCGTCGAGGTATTCCAGGATGAAGTGCAGTCCCATGCTTACCCCGTCAAATGCAGACCTGTTTCTGCGGTAGGCAAACTGCAGGCGGTCCAGCGGGTGATCTGCGACGGTCTTAAAGTAGTCCAGCACAAGGTCCTTCATTCTTTAAAACAGGGTGGCACTGCAGGAAGTCCAACAAGTGATCTGTGACGGTCTTAAAGGGGTCCAGCACAAGGTCCTCAAAGGACTTCGTGACCACAGATGTCAGGGCGACAGGCCTGTAGTCATTCCGACCGTAGATTGCCGGTTTCTCGGGGACTTGGATGATGGTGGTGGATTCTTTAAAACAGGATGGCGCTTCACACAGTTCCAAAGATCTACTGATGAAGAGATCTGTGTGAAGACTGGACCGATCTGGTCCACCCAGACTTTGAGGCTGGATGGGGACACGAGGTTTTGGCCTGCCACTTTGTTGATCTTTTGTAGTTTGATGACGCGTATCGCACCCTGGTCGTGAATGGTCAACACACGAGCTCGAGGTGTGATGGGGGTCTGTGGTGCGGCTGGGTGGGTGTCGGGTGTCAAAGTGTCCTTTTCAAAACTGCAGTAGAAGGTCTTAAAGTCAGCCCGTCCTCTTTTGTTCTCCGTATGGAGGGGATAGTCACTTGTGGTTGGTTTGTGATTTTAAACCTCACCAGTCTGATTTAGAGCTGTTAGGGGTAAATTGTGTTTTCCATCTTTTCTGTATAATTTCGCTTTGCAAAATCAATTTCTTTTGTCAGATTTCCGGTGCGGCTATTCAGAGACCGATCCCCACTTCAATAGTCGTCCACTTTAGTCTAGCAAAGTTTGGCAGTGAACCACTGCTTGTCGTTATCGAGCGTGCGAAATATCTGACGGTACACACAACTTCACAGAAACTGATGTAGGGTACGACACTGTCCGGTTGAAGTTTCACAAACGCTCCAGTCCGTGCAGTCTCAACAGCCTTGCGTTGGGACTCTAGACTAGTTCTCGCTTTGCTTCGCTGGTCCACATTTTCAGTTTTTCCCCACCACCAGCTTTTGCACATTTCCGTTTTTCCCCGTATGTCGGTATTAAGGGAAATAAGAAATGATCAGACTTTGTGCGTATTATCCCATGGTGGGACACTCGGCTTA
The DNA here is from genome assembly GCF_019802595.1 of Syngnathoides biaculeatus. Lineage (NCBI taxonomy): Eukaryota > Metazoa > Chordata > Actinopteri > Syngnathiformes > Syngnathidae > Syngnathoides > Syngnathoides biaculeatus. The sequence goes on from NC_084650.1 coordinate 13,524,475, forward strand.
TATTTAGTAAGGTCGTGGTTGATTTTAGCTTCGTTAAAGTCCCCAAAATTAATGACGTGTGAATCTATGTTTTTTTTCCAAGGCGTTCGTTTATTTGTTCAATGAGGATTAGCAGCGCGGGATTTGTTTCCGCCTGGGGAGGAATGTAGACCCCTGGTGAAGTGAGGTGGAGAGGTGAACTCACGTGGGAACAAGAATACCTTACGGTTCAAAATCAAGTCCGGTCTAGAGCGCGTGTGTTGAGCTTCGAAACATCTGTCCGACATTCCTCGACGATACAGAAGCATATTCTCGATGCGGTCTGCCCAGTCTCGCCCAGAAGTATTACGCATGTCATGATCGGGGACGTGTTCCCAAAGTCTTCACGAAGCTGAGTGAGTGCCGCAACGTTCGGAGTTTTGAACCGGTACCGATGGCTGAAGCTCATCCATTTTCTTGGCTCGAGAGCGTAGATTTGTGAGGTCAATCGACAGAAGCGGAATTCGGAATCTTCCCTTCTGAAGCTTGACCTGGAGTGAGGTTCGGTTTCCCCCTGCGGCGCCGCCTCCATGCGCCACAGATCACGGCCACGGGTTGACAAGTTAACATGACCTTACAAGTGACCACGTTGCATTTCCAAATGTCAGCTTTTGTGGGTTTTTGGGGGGGGGGGGGGGGGTTAGTATGAAGCAGACAGTTAAGTGGGCTGCAGGGGGAGGAGGAGGAGGACGATCCCGAGGCCATCGCACGATGTCACCGCTCCATAAGTCCACAGCGCGCCGTCTCCGTGAAGCGAGCGGTGGCACTTTCTGCATTTGGCGTCTTTCAGCCTCCGGTAACCGTTCGAGTGCAGCACAAACGCTTGTTTATTTCTCTCCGACAGACAATTGCACGTTTGGCTCGGGAGGCAATTAAAAGTCATCACTGACGTTCTCTAAAATTTCAAACTTTTGTTGTCAAGCAATGATGAAACAGCAACAATTGAGTGTTTTTCATCCGTCTCGTAGATTACGGGCGGCACGGTGGCTCAGCTGATAAAGCCTCACAGTTCCGAAGACCCTGGATCAACCCCGGCGCCGCCTGTGTGGAGTTTGCATGTTCTCCCCCTGCCTGCGTGGCTTTTCACCGGGTGGGCACTCCAGTTTCCTCCCGCATCCCCAAAACATGCAACATCAATTGGAGACTCTAAATTGCCCCTAGGTGTGATTGTGAGCGGGGCTGTTGTCTGTCTCCACGTGCCCTGCGATCGGCTGGCGACCAGTTCAGGGTGTACCCCGCCTCCTGCCCGTGAACAGGTGGGATAGGCACCAAAACTCCCACGACCCTTGTGAGGATAAGCGGCGAAGAAAATGGATGGATGGATAGTAGGATACGATTAATGAGCTTCAAATTTGGTTGTTGTCTGTCTCCACACGCCCTGCGATCGGCTGGCGACCAGTTCAGGGTGTACCCCGCCTCCTGCCCGTGAACAGGTGGGATAGGCACCAAAACTTCCACGACCCTTGTGAGGATAAGCGGCGAAGAAAATGGATGGATGGATAGTAGGATACGATTAATGAGCTTCAAATTTGGTTGCTGTCTGTCTCCACGCGCCCTGCGATCGGCTGGCGACCAGTTCAGGGTGTACCCCGCCTCCTGCCCGTGAACAGGTGGGATAGGCACCACAACTCCCACGACCCTTGTGAGGATAAGCGGCAAAGAAAATGGACAGATAGATGGATGGATGCATAGTAGAGTACGATTAATGAGCGTCAAATTTGGTTGTTGTCCGTCTCCACGCGCCCTGCGATCGGCTGGCGACCAGTTCAGGGTGTACCCCGCCTCCTGCCCGTGAACAGGTGGGATAGGCACCAAAACTCCCACGACCCTTGTGAGGATAAGCGGTGAAGAAAATGGATGGATGGATAGTAAAGTACGATTAATGAGTGACAAATTTGGTTGCGGTTGGACAAAAACGGACCCCTGGAAATGGCCAAAATGAACCAAAATTTCCCACTTTGAACAAGAACGGTAAAGGTCCATTTTTTTGAGGCGTCGCATCTTGGCGCTGAGCCAAGCTTCGGGAACTTCATTTGAAAATAATTGCAGGATGCGTAACTTGTAAAGCAGTTGAGGTTTCGTGGTGGCCTGTGGGCGGAGCATTGCAGCTGAGTTTGATGACGGGTCTGCAATTCCGTACCCGAACACAGGTTTAGTTAGCAACATGGACTTTGTTGGGGGGAGTACTCGAAGGAGAAGGGGAAGCGATTTCAATCTGGGTTGGAGTTTTAGGGTGAGGGTCCGCATGGATCTAGAGGATTAGAGTTAGGTGAGGCTAGCTAAAAGGTTTCGGGTTAGGATTAGGAAAACCGGTTCTAGGGTTAAAGGAGGAAAAATGAGTCGAGGTTAGGCTAGATCGAAATTGGGGAAGAATGGATGGTTTCGATTGGAATAAGAGTAAAAACCAAAACAAGCAAGCGATTGCTCACAAGTGGGAAAACTCAGAACATGGTGCGTTCGTACTACTAAAAAATAATAAAAAAAAAAAAAACCTGCTCCAGTATGAACTCCCACTTCCGCGACCAAATCTGGTTATGAAAGTTTAACCACGCAACCACCTCGGAAGATCATTTCAGACCACCTCTCACCAGAGGACTTGGATTCGTCCCAACAAGTCACATGACCGACTCAAGACTTAATTACAATCCCACACTTGATAACCGATCCCTTAGCACTTTGGCGAACAAAGTGCAGAGGCGGTCCTGCTAGGATTTAGACCAAACAAGTCCAGTATGTGCGCAGGAGGACTGACTAATAGATGCCGTCTCGACTGTTCTCTTGAAGAACCCCGGAGGAGGTCATCAAGTGGCAATTAGCATGCAAATGAGAACTGGAAACTTCACCGAGGAGCGCCGGGGAACGTGTCCTCCGCGGACTGGACAAACACGATCGAGGAGGCCGCCGTCCACTGGCTCGCAAATCTGTCAGCTGCGTCGCCCGCCGGCCAAGTAGCCATATGGCGAGCACTTTTGATTGCAGCTGTCAAACAAAGCAAACACTCATCTGTGTCCTTTCCCTCGACGGGGTGAAACTCAATCGCGGCGCATGGCCGGCGGCCAGTCGCGTACAAATACTCGGTGACTGACCACCTAAACGCAATTCTGGGATGTTTCTATACGCTGAAAACATGCAAAGACAGAACTATGTCGAGCTTTAAAACAGTTTTTCACCATTTTAGTTTTCCTGATTTTTGGAGCGTGGCTAAAATGGGGCCACTTGAAGCACTTTGCAGTCCGGCATTATCCCCCCCCCCCCCCCCCCCCGCACCCACTACGTAACAACTTGAGCTTGCCCGTGAGCTAGCTGGTGGCTAGCGTTTCTGGTCATGGCGTGGAAAACCTTGTGATGACCCCTGGCTTCGTTAATAGGCTTCTCGCGTTGATTAAGAGGCGCACACCTATATATATAGGACTCAGCGGCTTTGCCAGATCGTTGCCATCCACGCCTCGTTCCCAGAACTTCCGCGTCCCCGATCCTGAACCCCCGTGTACCGACCTCCGGCTGTTCCTCCGACCAACCCCGTAAGCGTGACGCTCCTGACTCTCCGGAATTCGAGATCGGAACGAATAAAGATCTTCCTTTCACTGCCTTCCTGTCTACAGAGTCGTGCGTTTGGGTCCGCCCTAGCGATCTGGTTGCGGCAACTTTGTTACTTCATTCTAGTCTGTACTTGTCTACGTACTGTTAGTGAAAGGGTTGAGTACTTCTAATACCGCTGCTAAACAGCTCTTAGAACAGTGGACGAAAAACCAGAAAAGTCAGGAATTAAGATGGCTCGGGTCCGAGCTGCTGGCCCACGGATAAAACAGGAGCAGGTGGCTAATTGGGTGGAATTAAGTACAAGGGTGACAAAGGATGGAGTACGAATCTCCCGAGGGGGAGGAAGAGACTACCGAGAGTATTAGCTGAGAAAGAGTCCGAATCTGAGCTGACCCCCCTGCTAGGCCGGGAGCAAATTGGCTGAGCTCGTCGTCCCAGTCAGATGGGAAGAACAAAAAAAAAAGCAATAACTGAAACTGAGGGACGGATCCAAGACTCCAAATGATAAACCCAAATGGCTGACTTCAAGTGTTTTTGTGGACTCGTGATTTACATGGGGGGGGGGCTGCATTTGTCACCATCGACCCACTTTCTTTGGTCATGTCTTGTGCATGTCATGAGCGCGTCTTGAATCATATTTATCTCATGTCCACGATGATATCTTAGCGCGCGTCTTTGTACATATTTCTGGACATTTGATCACGTACTAGATCGTGTCTTTGGTCATCTATTTCTGGCCATGTCAGTCACCGTGTCACGATCGTGCTTATTGTTACGGTGAAGAAAATAAGTATTTGAACACCCTGCTATATTATTGTAAGTTCTCCCGCTTGGATATCGTGGAGGGGGTCTGAAATTTTCAACGTAGGTTCAGAGAGATAATCTAAAAAGAAAAATCCAGAAATCACAATGAATGATTTTTTTTTTTTAACGATTTATTTGCGTGATACAGCTGAAAATAAGTATTTGAACACCCAATAAAACCAATGTTGATATTAAGTACAGTAGCCTTTGTTTGCAATTACAGATGTCTAACGTTTCCTGTCGTCGTTCACCAGGTTTGCACACACTGCAGGAGGGATTTTGGCCCACTCCTCGACACAGATCGGACAGGTTTCTGGGCTGTCGCTGAAAAAACAGGGAGTTTCAGCTCCCTCCTAAGATTTTCTATTGGGTTTGGGTCTGGAGACTGACCAGGCCACGCCAGAACCTTGATATGCTTCTTACGGAGCCCCCATGGGTCATTGAAAGACCCACCCATGACCCATCTTCAATCCCCTGACTAAGGGAAAGAGGTTGTTCCCCAAAATCTCAGAATAGAAGGCCGCAGTTTGCATTTTTTTTAATTTTTATTTTTAACAACCAACCCAAGCGAGAACATCCACAAACCGCCAGAAGACTCTCGCCACGTTCTCCAAACAACCGGTTTAAATGGAGCCACTCCCCCAAATACAAAAATCTTCAAACGATGAAGATGTCGTACTTCCTTGACGTCTCAAAAAATTCACAAAAACCCTTTCTCATGTCAAATTCCCCAAACGAACGGCAAGGATTTACCCGTCCTGATTGGGGAAAGAAAATTATCCGAAACGGCGGCAATTCCGCGTCGTTGCGCAGCTTGTGTTGCGCATACCGTAAACCGCCACATTTTTTAATCACGCCCATGGGCGAATCCATCAACATTTCTTCCAATCAGGTCTACGGTCAGTTCTAGAGTGTGCGTGTGGCTACTTGTCACAACGGCAGCTCGGAATAGATAAATAAGATAACTAAAAACGAATTGACCCAAGAGTCCACTTCCTACACAGCGTGATAAAGGACGCCGTTATCTGCAAGACATCTCGATATCTTGGACCGTCATATCTCGATGTCGTTGGATTGCGCTGAGAGCTGGAAACTTGGAACCATAAAACCATAAAAATGTTCCCCTGCTGCTCGACTCGATTAAAAAGACACAAAAGGGAGGAGGGACAGAAAAACACCATCAAAGTTGGACTGGCGAGCTGATGATCAACCAGTCACACCGGGATGTATCTTGTGGTGTGGCTCAAACTTGAAATTGTTTTGTTTGTGTTGCTTTTGTTCAACGTTCAGGCACTAACCGTGGTGATTTTACATGGCATAACACACAGAACGCTTGGAGAGGATGAGTTCAAATCACGACGATTCTTTTCAAAATTTAATGACATTACCACGCCGCAAAGATCCATCCATCCGTTATCTACGGCTTTTCCGGGTCGGGGTCGCAGGGGAAGTAGCTTCAGCAGGGATACCCGGACTTCCCTTTCCCCAGCCACTTCTTGCAGCTTTTCCGGAGGGATCCCGAGGCGTTCCCAAGCCCGCCGAGAGACACGGTCTCTCCAGCGTGTCCTGGGTCGTCCTCGGGGTCTCTTTCCGGTGGGACGTGCCCGGGAGGGATCCGGATCAGAGGCCCCAGCCACTTCATCTGGCTCCTCTCAATGCGGAGGAGCGGCGGCTCGACACTTAGCCCCTCCCTGATGACCGAGCTCCTCACCCTATCTTTAAGGCGCGGAGGAAACTCATTCCGGCCGCTCGTATCCGGGATCTGGTTCTTTCGGTCACGACCCACAGCTCATGCCCATAAGTGAGGGTAGGAACGTAGATCGACTGGTAAATTGAGAGCTTCGCCTTCTGACTCAGCTCCCTCTTGACCAGAACGGATCGAAACAAAGACCGCAGTGCAAACAATATTTTTCTTTTTATTTAACTTCTACAGGGGATGGGATGGTTATTTTCTGATTTTCGTCAGTGCACGATGGCGAAAATCAGTTGTTACAATTGGCAGTTACGCTGCCCTCGGTCACAAATTCTTCTCAGGGCGTCGGATCAGTCGCAACAGGACAGTTTTTGTCCTCGGCGTCCGAGCGGGGTTCGTGAGTTCACGCAACAAGGATCTTATTTGACTGACCTGGTGTGGGAAAAACTCAACTATTTATGCCCCAAGTTTGCGGCACATCCTAAACCATTTATGGTATCATCCTTTTGGCATTAAAAAAGGGAAGCCGTGGACAAAAGGAGGCCGTTGGAAGTGGGAGGTCCTCTTTTGACCTGAGGAGTTTGCGTACGCTATCTGCTATCTGCGTATTCCTTGGGTCCTGCCGACAAAACATTCCGGTACACTTCAAAGTTGGTAAAACGCCGCGATGATGAAATGCTAACAGACCCCAAAGACTGGAGACCCCGTACGCAGAGGAACAATCTGGGGGTGTGCGGACAAATGCAGTGAGAAATCCAAGAGAGCAAAACAACGTCCAAAGCGCACACGCTAGACGCTCTTAAGTCCATAAAACCGGAGAAAGTGCTCGGTGATTTATTGGCCGCGGGAGACGTGGCCGCTCCCATGCACGCATGTGGCTGCACTTTAACCGGCGGCAGCTTTCCCAGCTGGAAAGCTTCTCGACTGCGTCGTGCTCGGCGGAAAGAAGCGACGCGACACGGGGGGCGCGTGGACACCCGATGCGAGGGTGCAAATGGACTGAGAGCCAAGTCCGGCCTCCATCAAAAGATCGCAAACAAACATTTTTTAAAAATTGGGACTTAACTTGTCATCCAACATTAACATTGGCGACCTTAATTTAGCTCTTCCCTCTCAAAGATTGTTTTTTTTTTTTTTTTTTTTAAATAAAACTGTATTCACCTTTTTGATTTATTTCCTCCACTTTATTTCATGAAAGAATTGAGAAATTGATATATGACAAAATTAAAAAAAGGCCACCAGCGACCCGACCCGGACAAGCGGTAGAAAATGGATGGATGGAGGGGGAATAAAAATGTGGAAGCTAAAGAATTTTCACATGTATTTTGAACGTTTTCATTTATTAACTAAATAAAAATAAGTGATGAAAAATTAGCAAAGAAACTATTTTCACATGTATTTTGAATGTTTTAATTTATTAAATAATAAATAATTGAGAAAAAAATAAGCAAATAACCTATTTTCACATGTACACATCATTTCAATTTTTTTTACATTCATTATATGAAATAATTGCTTTGATCATGTTATTAATACTTGTAAATAAATTGCAAATGAAAAAAAAATTAAACAATGGAAATGAATGAATGATTGTTTTACTATTTTCTTAAGTGTTTTGTTTCCCACAAACTTTACTTTAAAATGGGTTGAATTCTCTATTCATATTTTTATACATTTTATTTATATTTTTATATCATCTTCCTGTACATTAGTTTTATAAAAAGTGGTCAACTTTATTGATACACTTACATAAAAAGTTCATAAACATTGTCATAAAAGAAAAACTATGTATTTGTTTTATTATTCAGTCTATGTCAAAACTATCATGATATTAAAACGAGTAAATAAATTGCAAATGAAAAACATGTAAACAATGAAAATGAACGAATGATGAACTATTTTTTGAAGTGTTTTGTTTCCCACAAACTTTCCCTTTTCCTATTAAAATGGGTTGAATTTTCAATTCATATTTTTATATATTTTATTTATATTTTTTACATCATTTTCCTGTATTTAAGTTTTACAAAAAGTGGTTAACTTTATTGATACACTTGCATAAAAAGTTCATAATAGTTGTCATAAAAGTTAAAACTATGTAGTTGTTTTGTTTTTCATTCTAAGTCAAAATTAAAAATGTTCAAACTTCTAGCAATATTTTACATTTCTGCCTGTACATTTATTAGTTTCATTTTTTTTGATGATTGATCGTGACTTGAATGGTGACAGACGGAGGGACCCGAAAGACGTTGATTCGGCAAACCCGAGCGCAGGCGACGCGCGTGTGCTAGTTTGCATTAGCGACGAGGGCCGCTACCGCTAGCTCGCGCTCCCGACCTCTGACCCCGGCCTTGTCTAGACGGTGCCGTGACAAAATCTGGACCATAGTCGCCTGACTGTGTCAACACAACGTGAACGCTAATAAATTAGTCACAGAAATATGGAACTGAGCATGTGAACTCTTCAAAGGTCGCCAGCTGCGAGGACGCAGCCGGTCTGTCCTCGACGGCGCAAAGTCGATCCCGATCCAGTTCTGATCCGGATTCCAAAGCATAGATGAAATTCCGACGTGAGGATTTTCTACTCGTTTTCATTTTCCCTTTAAAACCCTTTCTTGAGCCAAGGCACAAATTTCACAGCAAATTCTACAATTATGTACAGTACAAAATGTGTCTCGGTGTTGTCATTAATATTCATGCAAAAAAAAAAAAAATTAAAAATCCTGAATCTGCATAAACATGTTCCATTTTTTAGCCTTTGACCACCGAAACGCCTAATTCAACACCGACACGTGAATTTTTCCAAACTGATGTATTATTCATTGAGAAATAAAGCACAATTTACATTTTTTTCCCAACCATCCACAAACTTGTACAAAAATGCCCTCCCGGGCGGAGGCGATTCAAGGTGATTTCGTGTCTCTCGAGGATGTTATTAAATTATGAAAATTTGACAGCTGTCAGCGTTCACCTTCAGACGGAACTTTTGATCGCGAGCCCATTTAAAAATCCGAGGTGACCCTAAACGGAATTTGCCGGTTCACTTTTGGTCAGCAAAAAATGAGGAACCAAACCAAACTAAAAAAAAAAAAAAAAGAATCCAACTTGCTTTCTTGTGGTTCCGCTTCCTCGTCGGCGCCATACACGGGCACGTGTTGCGTCGACCCGGGGCGCGTTTTATCCCTCTGCGCGCACGCCGTGATGTTGTCAGATGAGGAAATGAAACGACCGATCGTTTAAAAAAAAAAAAAAAGTGGGGGGGGGGGATGAGGAAGAGGAAGAAGAGGGGAGGAGGAGGAAGTGCCTCGCGCTAACTTTATTTGGGAAAAACTACATTCCTCGATTCCCACCGGCCGTCAGCAGTCAAAAGGAACGGTTAATGGTTGCCGTGGACGTTCATAAATTAATTGGCGGTTTTCTAAACTTTGCTCTTCATTCTAGCGGAGACTCTTCTGCCACGTAGAACACCAGACACCTTTCGCCAGCTGTTCGAACCTGCTTGGATCAAGCCATCGCACTGGGAGAAGCTCCAGACTCGGCAGAACGCCGCCGGCTGCCTGGTCACGGCTAGCAAAGATCACCTGCATCGTGAGACCAAAATCCCAACGACAAACTACTTCGCTTGGGAGTATCTGCTACGACATCAGGTGTCAAATCAACCACCTCTTCGCCATGACGTCCGTAAATACCGTCGACGAAGACACCCCCACCGACACAGCATTCGACGAACAAGCCAACCGAGACTGGCTCCGTCGAACGGCGGTCGAAGACGCGGCGGCCGGCTACAAACCGGTAGTCATCCATGGTGGCTACACTACCCCCAAAATCGATCTTCCGCGGGCCACAAGATCCAAACTATCGCAACTCCGCTCCGGACGAAGCCGCATTCTCGATGACCATGTGGCTCGTGTCGACAATACTGTCGTCAACCTCGGCCTGAAATGCGGACCGGGCCCTGAGATCTGGGATTCGTTCCTGGACCCGCCTGTGTGGAGTTTGCATGTTCTCCCCGTGCCTTCGTGGCTTTTCTCTGGGAACTCCGGTTCCCTCCCACATCCCCAAAACATGCTAAATTAATTGGACACTCGAAATTGCCCATAGGTGAGATTGTGAGTGCGGTTGTTTGTCTCTATATGCCCTGCGATTGGCTGGCGACCGGTTCCGGGTGTACCCCGCCTCCTGCCCGATGACAGCTGGCATTGACTCTAGTACTCCTGTGATCCTCGTGAGGATAAGCGACTCAAAAAAAAATGGATGGATGGTTAATGTTGAGATATTACAAGCATTTGTTGTTACCAAACATGAACTACGGTTGGAAAACCCATCAGCCTTCAAGTGCTGATTTCAAAACTGGTTTATAATTTTGATTTGAAAATATGATCAGGCAATTAAAAAGTTATGAGTTATTAAAGCAGTACACGCAGTATTTACAGGAAAATTATAACGGCACCGTCGACTACCTGCATCGGTCCAGAAGCGGACACAAACTTTCAATTTCTTTCTGACACTTGGCTTGCACCAGGGCAGCTTTACGGAGTGCCATAAAGCAAAAAAAAAAAATATGGAAAACCAAAAATAAATCAAAATGTAAAATCTACCGAGACGGCTGCGAGGAGACTTCCTCGGCGGGACAACCGACTGACGGCAACATTCCGAGCGTGTGGAGGGGGGGGGGGGGGTGCTCATCAGACCGCTCGCGTGTTTATCTTCGCAAGGGGAAGGTCAACCTCAGTTAGTTTTGGCTGTTGGGGGGGTGGGGGGGGGGGGGTTTAGCGGCGTCCAGTCGTCAGCTCGACACAGTCGCGCACTGTTGACCGACTTGGATCTTTCTTGGTCCGCTCTCAAGACATTTTGGGGCGCTGAAAGCGCAACCGAGGCACGATCGCCGCAATTCGTGCTAGCGCCCACCGCCCCCCACTCATCCTTTTCCACTTGTCCGGCGTTTACTCTTCAGGGGCCACCGTGCGGTTTCTCGGGCCGCCGGCGCCGCCTACGTGTTTATCTCCCGCCGAGCGGACGTCCCCGTGCTCCGACATGGCCGAACTTTATTTACTTTGAGTTTTTTTTTTTTTTTATTGTCTTTTGCTGCAAGTTGAATGCGATGATAACACCACAGAACAGGAAACGGAATACGAGCGATGTGATTGCGGCCGTCTTTGGCAGATTGAGTACTTTTACTTTATTTTACTTTTTAGTATTACAAGACCTAACATGACAATTTTTACTTCATTTTGTTGTTTTGAGTGTATTTAGCACTGCCTTTAGTCGTCACGGGGTGAATATTTTTTACTCAATTTTACTTTTATTTAGCCTTTTTCAAATAGTGAGCACTCTATATTGAGCATCATATCTTTAAAGGGCAAGTATTTTTATTTCATTTGACTTTTTTTAGGCTCTCTTTACTCCTACATTGTGTAGTTTATTTAAAGGGTCGGCAGTATTCACATATTTAGCATACTATATTTAAAAAATTATTTTACTGTATTTTGTTTTTATTTAACAGTATGTCTTCAAAATGGTGAGAACATTTTTTTAAATTTTATTTTATTCAGCATCTCTGTCATCAAAGTTTGGAACTTTAAATTTTATATATATATATATATGTATATACACATATATATACACACACACACACATTTACAATATTGTACTTATAGTATTAAACAATTGGTTGATTAATAATAACTACATTTTAAAGAATGGAATAAAAAAATGAGAATTATTTTATTATTGAAATTCAAAATGTAGTATATGTTACATATTTACATTTTATTTATCTTTATCTGGTTTTACATGTGAGCTACTTATTTTTTATTTATTTTTTTTCCCCCCATCAAAAAATATCCTGGTCAGTCTTTTGAATACCAAATAAGGCCCTTGAGCACAAACATTTGTCCAGCCCTCATTTTATCATTTTTATACGAAAAGTAGTTAGCTTATTTTTAGCTTTTTTAATGTTTTTTCCCCCCCCCAATTTTACATTTTAAGAAATTTGCTTGCATTTACGACAAGAACATGATCTCAGCTGACTAAAAACATGCCTGTCATATTGATTTTTTTCCAGTTTGACTTGGGAACAGACAAACCGCTTAATTTGGAGATTTTGGGGGGTTATTTTTCCTCTTTCTTTCATTGCCACGTGATTAAATGAAATGAAAATGAATTCCTTCGCTCTGCAGGTTAGCGGTGAGCTGTCCAACAGGTGTGGGCGTGTTGCCGTGGAAACCCCTTCGAGGGTCTTCGAGGGACCTGATTAGCATATCGCTCGGGTGGTCCTGTGGCGTCTGGGAGGTCGGGGAAAGAACTTTTTGAGGGGGTTTCGGGGTAACCTTTTACCTTGGGGGGATTTTCTTTCATTTCCTCTAAATCGAAGTTCTTTATTAATTATGAAGATTGATAAATGGGAAAAGTTGTACATTATGAACATTGAGCTAGAACAAACAAACTAAAGAAATGTTCAAATCCATCCATCCATTTTCTTAGCCGCTCATCCTCACAAGGGTCGCAGGGAGCGCTGGAACCAATCCCAGCTGTCGACGGGCGGGGAGGCGGGGTTACACCCTGAACTGGTCGCCAGCCAATCGCAGGGCACATCGAGACAAACAGAGCACCCACAATCACACCTATGGTCAATTTACAGTGTTCAATTAATGTTCCATGTTTTAGGGATGCGGGGGGAAAAAACGGAGTGCCCGGAGAAAACCCACGCAGGCACGGGGAGAACATGAAAACTCAACACAGGCGGGTCCGGGATCGAACCCGGGACCTCAGAACTGCGAGGCCAACGCTTTACCAGCTGTTCCACCGTGCCGCCGCCTTTTGAAAATGAATCCAATTTTATTTTTTGGGTCTCCGGCAGTACCTTTTGCCTCCAACACCAAGAAACGTGCAATCCGTTTCTGATGGCACCCCGCATTAAAATGTCATCCAAGCCGCTTATCCTCACAACGGTTGCAGGAAAGCTGGAGCCTATCCCAGCTGGCTTCGGGCGAAAGGCAGACTACACCCTTAACTGGTCGCCAGTCAATCACAGGGCAGATATCGACACAATCACTGAGCGGGAATCAATTCCACGCTGCCCGCACCAAAGGCAGGAGTGTGTACCGCTACATCATCAGCGACACCTCGTATTAAAATGCTAATGCTAATAAAATAACAAAATATGCCGTCGTACTCAATAAAGCTAGACAGCGATGTGGAGGCGTCAGCGTGTTTTTACGGATCGCATCGCAGTGTTTTTCCTGCTCTGGCACATTAGCATGATTGACATTGTCATTGCGGCAGTTGAGGGACGCGCGCAAAGTCACAGGTCGCCGATGACGTCCACGAAAATCAACGTGGACCGGCTGCCTACCTTAAGGCAAACTGTCCAGTTCACAGTCGGGAGACCTTGTCATCATAGTAATATGGCAGGCGGTCACTCGGCTAATTCTGCGGCAGGTGGGAAACGACTCCTCTTCCCTGTGGTGTTCCCCTTGGTTCCCCTCTGGGCACCCATCTTTTTCGTAGTCAAGTGTTGTCGCCCACATCATCCGCCTGGTTGCAGGTCAGGGAACTTCAGTGGGGCGGGCCCTGGCCGTGGGTGGTGCCCTCTCAGGATGCCCCCCCCCAAGGATGAAATTTCTCAGTCTTTCGCAGCCCTAAAACTCTAAATGAATATTTTCTAAAAACAAAATTATTTCAGTTTGAATATTAAATATCTTGTCCTTGCAGTGTATTCAATTAGAATATCGTTTGAAGATGATTTGCAAATAATTGTATTGTGTTTTTATTTGTTTCACGCAACAATTAAATTTAATTGGCATTTGGGTCGTGTTATAGTTTGTCCTAATTTGTCCCAGAGTTTATTCTTTTTTTATAGCATTTTGCTCTCCGACTTGCATCCTTTCATTTCATGAAAAACGCCTTTTTCACGCAGGCATGTCAAATTACGTAACGACAGATCTTCCGAGTTATGAAACTCTGAGTTTTGCGTAAATGAAGTGTAAAAGTAGCAGCGAGTAGCAGGTGCGGGGGCGCTCGGGATCCTGCCCCGCATGCATAAAAGATGAGCGAACGCATTTCGGAGGAGTTTTTTTTTTTGCGGCGACGCTCTCATCCGGAGCGAGTGGCAATGAGAGAGAGACTTCAGCTCGCATAACTTCACATTTGCAGACGCTCCGGCGCTCTTCGCCGACCACGCTCGCGTCCCGCGGCACTTCAAGAAATACCAGACGCGCCGAGGCCAAACGTACGTTTGGGAATTTGTCATGATATTAGTCAAAGCGCCGCACCGAGACAACACGTGAACGTATTTACGGCGGTGGTCCTTTGCTCCTTCCCCCCGTGATTTGCCAACAGAGCTCGTGCACGTGACGTCACCATTTTCACGGCGCCATATTGCAGGTCAAAAAGAGCCGCTCGACATTGAACCAGAGGACAATATTTACAAGACCCGAGACTTGTTGCGCTGTTGGTTGTCACAACAGACGAGACAGATATTCAAAGAGATCACTTGATGGAATACCAGCTGAATAGACCAGAAAATATCGATGGATTTCGTGACGGATGGGGCCCGACCAAAATACACACACGCCTATGTACCGATCGCTTCATTTCAGGTAGGAATTCTTCTTCTCAATCTCAAATTCACAGGAAGTCTTTATAATGCCAAGTTGGCTCATTTCAGGACAATGCGCGTTCAAAAAAAAAAATAAAAAATTGTCAAGCGCAGACGTTTACGGAGATTAAGTGCGGCCGCAATACGCTTCCGTGTACGTTCTGTGGAGATGACTCCGCCCTCCATTGTTTTTGTTTTTCAATCATAGTTAATGAATACGAGTTTGTGTAAAACCAGGGGTCAAATATTTAAATATTGGTATTTGTATTGAATACTAACGGAAAAGATTGATGGATTTCGGCAAAGGTTAACGTGTGGCCTAGGACGCTTCCGCGTTCACAAGCCGTCAAAACCGTCACTATGTGGCATTTATTTCTGATGAGAACACAGCCAGCAACAAAGTATTTATATTCGTCCAGGCTTTTATTCACTTTCAAACTTTTCCGTGTGAATCTCGACGGCTTACTCACCAGATCCACGTGTAGATCCAGTTGTCCAAGAGAAGCGGAAGCGATTTAACAGTCCAATTTCTTGTCGGCGAAAACATCGACTCCGGTATCAAATACGGCTCCTCTATGCTGAATTCATCTCATTAATCAACGTACCCTTGTTTTTTTTTCACCTTCTAAATGTCTAAAGACTCTGGACGTCGTGCTACGAGACATATTTTCGTGTCGTCTCCAACCTACTTAGCATTGAACAGTGCTTTGCGAGACCGGCAATATGGCGACGTAAACCAAAGTCACGTGATTTTATGACGTAGGTGCACGAGCTCTGTAGCGCCGTCTTGCACAATACAAATGCACACAATGACGTCATCTACTGGAGGGGTGTCAAACTCAGTTTTGTCGTGGGCCACGTTGTAGTTCCGCTTTCGCTCAGAGGGCCATTATGACTGAAACCATAAAAACCTGTCACCGCCTCGTCATATTGACAAATGAAATCTATGAGTTCGCTCCCTGCCCAAGGATATCTGGGATTGGCGCCGGCACTCCCGCGACCCTCGTGAGGATAGGTGGCTCAGGAAAATTGGTGGATGGAAGCATTTAAATTACAGTCATCTCTGTCGGCACTTTGTCACTGGCAAAAAAAAAAAAAAAAAAAAAAAAAAAAAAAAAAAATCACACTTTTTTTTTTTTTTTAAACACTTTAAAAAAAAATGATTCCACCACAGAAGTGTTTTCTCTGCCTCAGCGGTCATTCCGCAGAAATAAAACAGATTAATTTGCATACATTTCCATGCCTTAATTCACTCTTCCGGCCCACAAACAGAGAGAAGGGGAAGGGGAATGACGTCGCTGCTGATTGCGGTTTGTGTTTCGCTTTTACGGCTGCAAAGCCGTTTGGGGACACTTACGGTGGCCCAGAAACGGGGAAGTGGGGGGAGGGGAGAAGAAGAGGAAAAAGAAGGAGGAGGAGAGGAAGGAAAGGAGGAAGAGAAGGAAAAGGAAAGAAGGAGGAAGAGAAGGAAGAGAATCATCAGGAGGAGGAGGAGGAGAAGGAAAGATGAAGAAGGTGGAGAAGAAGGAAAGAAGAAGGAGAAAGAGAAGAAGGAAAGGAAAGAAGGAGAAGAAGGAAGAGAAGAAGAAAAAGAGGAGAAGGAAGAGAATCATCAGGAGGAGGAGAAGAAGGAAAGATGAAGAAGGTGGAGAAGAAGGAAAAGAGAAGAAGGAGGAGAAGAAGGAAAGGAAAGAAGGAGGAGGAGAAGAGAAGAAGGAGGAGAAGGAAAAGGAAAGGAAGAGGAGAAGAAGAAGGAAAGAAGGAAAGAAGAAAAAGAGGAGGAGAAGGAAAAGGAAAGAAGGAGGAGGAGAAGGAAGAGAATCATCAGGAGGAGGAGAAGAAGGAAAGGAAAGAAGGAGAAGGAGGAGAAGAAGGAAAAGAAGAAGGAGAAGGAAGAAGAAGGAAAGAAGGAAAGAAGAAAAAGAGGAGGAGAAGGAAAAGGAAAGAAGGAGGAGGAGAAGGAAGAGAATCATCAGGAGGAGGAGGAGAAGAAGGAAAGATGAAGAAGGTGGAGAAGAAGGAAAGAAGAAGGAGAAAGAAGAAGGAAAAGAAAGAAGGAGAAGGAAGAGAAAGAAGGAAAGAAGAAAAAGAGGAGGAGAAGGAAAAGGAAAGAAGGAGGAGGAGAAGGAAGAGAATCATCAGGAGGAGGAGAAGAAGGAAAGATGAAGAAGGTGGAGAAGAAGGAAAGAAGAAGGAGAAAGAGAAGAAGGAAAAGAAAGAAGGAGAAGGAAGAGAAAGAAGAAAAAGAGAAGAAGAGAAAGAAGGAAAGAAGAAAAAGAGGAGGAGAAGGAAAAGGAAAGAAGGAGGAGGAGAAGGAAGAGAATCATCAGGAGGAGGAGAAGAAGGAAAGATGAAGAAGGTGGAGAAGAAGGAAAGAAGAAGGAGAAAGAGAAGAAGGAAAAGAAAGAAGGAGAAGGAAGAGAAAGAAGAAAAAGAGGAGAAGGAAGAGAATCATCAGGAGGAGGAGAAGAAGGAAAGTTGAAGAAGGTGGAGAAGAAGGAAAGAAGAAGGAGAAAGAGAAGAAGGAGAAGAAGGAAGAGAAAGAAGAAAAAGAGAAGAAGAAGGAAAAGGAAAGAAGAAGGAGGAGGAGAAGGAAGAGAATCATCAGGAGGAGGAGAAGAAGGAAAGATGAAGAAGGTGGAGAAGGAAAGGAAAGAAGGAGAAAGAGAAGAAGGAAAGGAAAGGAGAAGAAGAAGAAGAAGAAGAAGAAGAAGAAGGAGAAGGAAGAGAAGGAGGAAGAGAAGAAGGAGAAGAAGGAGAAGGAAGAGAAGGAGGAGGAGGAAGAGAAGAAAAGGAAAGAAGAAGGAGGAGAAGGAAGAGAAAGAAGAAGGAGAAAGAAGAAGGAAAGAGAGGAAGGAATAGAAGGAAAGAGGAAGGAGAAGAAGAAGGAAGAGAAAGGAAGAGGAGAAGAAGGGAGAGAAGGAGGAGGAGGAGGAGAAGGAGAAGAAGGAAAGAAGAAGAGGAAGGAGGAGGAGGAGGAAGAGAAGAAAATGGAAAGAAAAAGGAGGTGAAGGAAGAGAAGGAGGAGGAGGAGGAGAAGAAGGAAGAGAAGGAGGAAGAGAAGAAGGAGGAGGAGGAAGAGAAGGAGGAAGAGAAGAAGGAGGAGGAGGAAGAGAAGGAAGAGAAGGAGGAGTAGGAGAAGAAGGAAAGATGAAGAAGGTGGAGAAGAAGGAAAGAAGGAGAAAGAAGAAGGAAAGGAGAAGAAGGAGAAGGAAGAGAAGGAGGGGGAGAAGGAGAAGAAGAAGGAAAGACGAAGAAAGTGGAGAAGGAAAGAAGAAGGAGGAGAAGAAGGACGGGAAGGAGGAGGAGGACAAGAAGAAGGAAAAGTAGGAAAATGAGAAGGAAAGAAGAAGAAGAAGAAAAATAGCCATCCCTCCGTTTTAAAAATTGTAAAAAGCTGTGATGAGTTAGTTGAAAGGGTGGAAGAGTGGAGCAGCTGGTAAAGTGCCCTCATCCCAAAAACGTGCAACATTAGTTGGACCCTGGAAATCGGCAACATTCATCGGAGTCTCCACTATTGTGTTGAAAATGTTTTTGGGGGGGATGTGGGAGGAAACCGAATTTCCCGGGGGGGGGGGAACCCCCCCCCCCACACACACACACAGTCACAGGGAGAACACGCAAACTCCGCACAGGCGGGTCCGGGATCGAACCCGGGACCCGAGAACTGTGAGGCCCCACCGCGCCGCCCTTTATGCCAAGCCAACAATATGAATGAAATAGAGTTTTTGCGGGGGCGACGTGAGCGCAAGGGTGGGGGGGGGGGTGGGGGGGGGGTTGTGGGCGAGGCCCTCGCACTCTGTCACGAAGCCTCTCAGGTCGCTTTGGAAAGCCCGAGGTGCACAGGACCCAAAATAATCTCGTCCGTCCTTCAGCCCGTCTCGAACCCTCGCCGGGCCCTTCATCCGACCCCCCCGCCTCCCGCCTCCCGCCTCGCGACCTCGCCCGTCGCCGTCGGCACGATTCCGACGAATCCTGCCGCACAACGGCTCCCTTTATAACACTCCGAGGGCTATAAAGGACATTTCACGCGGCGGAGTAAAATGATTCCCTTCCAGCGCGCTCGTCTCAACACCCGCTCGGCAAAAATACTAGACTTTATTTCTTATTTTTGGATTATTGAAATCTCAGAGGCCTCATCGTGACTGAAAACGGACATTTTTGCAAGTATTGTTATATCCGAGGGTGTCACAAAACTCACTCAGTAGCGCCACCTCTGAAAAGAATCTGACAAAAATTAGCCACCAACTTCAGTTTCACTGAGCGACACGAAGTCGGGCCGACGAGTCTGTCACAACTGCTGACGTAAATCCGCGCGGGGGGGGGGGGGGGGTGACAACCCCCCGAGATCAGTTTCATCTAGAAATTGGAAATTGGGTGGACACGTCTGTCAAAACAGGAAGCACGAAAAAGTCTCTTTGACGCACGCCCGAATAGACCGTTTTCGACCACGTGACTGCATCCGCCCCAGGCGGCCATGTCGGAGGGGTTCACTCTACTGTTACTGGCGCGCTGTTGACTACTGCTTTTGCATACAGAGCGGCGTTACGCAAATGTTCGTACGACTGTTAGAAGTGACGCGGGATTGCTACAACCGGGCCAGGCGGCCGTGTTGGATGGGTTCGTGGTACTGACGCGTCGTTGACTATTGCTTTTGCGTACAGACCGGAGTTACGCAAATGTTCGTACGACTGTTAAAAATGACGCGTGATGGCTAAAAAAAAGACTTTGGAACGTTATCGGGGCTAATTGGATGTTGTTACAAGAAACCGTTACGGCAAGAAGTGCGCTCGGATCGACAATATCGACCCACGCGCCTCGGAGAAACACAAATGGAGCACACAAATGTGGGCGTCGTACCTATCCAGACATCGTCAATATCACCTTATACTTATATGTATATATATATATATATACACACACACTTATACCGCGGACCAATTAAAGAATTACACAAGTCTTGGAGGCCTACAAGTGACTCATCAATGGCTGGGCTCGTCACGCAGCGGTATCCATTGTTAGCACACTGCTAAGGTTAGCGTACCGCGTGATTAGAGTCAGCGTTGTGTTAAATTATGTCGATTATTATTTTCGTTTTTGTTACTGAGACGGAGAGAGAGATTGGACCTGGACGAGTCCCGAGTGAAGCCCGCATCGCTTTCTCCGCTTCCACGGCGACATTTTTAACTCAACTCGCTTTTTTGCAAACATATGATGATAAAACTGAAAATACAGATTTTGGAGACATGGAGTGCATTCACACATGAGTATTATGGAGGCCCTTGGGCTTAAAGAATACTTCTCCTTCGCAGAACTTAGTTATCGCTAAGTAGGTGTGAAATTCTAAAAAGGTATCCAATACTTACCAGGGGGAAAATGCTCCCAGCGAACCCTGACATAAGGGAATGACTTGGCTGCTAGCTCGGCTCCGCTGATACGAGCCAGCCACAGTTGTCGCCATTTGGTCGCCAACTGCTCCGTTTTCTCGCACTGGTTCTCGATCACAGTCGGCGGTCGAAAGAAAGACGCTTTACAACGCCCGCTTTCGTACCAGCAACCCATAACGTAGCGGCGCGAACCCATTCATACGCCTCTCTGAAACGATTCCTGCTTAGTTCCGGTTTCTTTACGCCAATTCACCAAACCAAAATGGCGACCGCGTGCTAAACCGGAAGATGTATGACGTCAACAGGAAGTTCGCCATTTTGGTGTGAAACTGACATTTTAAGGTCCACTTGGCTGCTCACATGAATTTGAATAATTCACCTGTGACACTAGAGTCACCAAAAATTAATAATCTCAAGGTCTAATACCCAAATTTGAACAGGAAGTGGGACATTTTCTTAGCCAAACACAAATAAATGTACACGCTTGCACATTTTCACTTCCTGTAGGAGTCACAAAACATTTGTCCGGACTGTGCTGCGCCGCCACCTGCTGTCACGGAGGACTCGTCGAGTTGACTCTTTGGACTTTGTTGTGACGTCAACAGGAAGTTCGCCATTTTGGTGTGAAACTGACATTTTAAGGTCCACTTGGCTGCTCACAAGAATTTAAATAATTAACCTGTGACACTAGAGTCACCAAAAATTAATAATCTCAAGTCCCAATACCCAAATTTGAACAGGAAGTGGGACATTTTCTTAGCCAAATACAAATAAATGTACACGCTTGCACATTTTCACTTCCTGTAGGAGTCACAAAACATTTGTCCGGACTGTGCTGCGCCGCCACCTGCTGTCACGGAGGACTCGCCGAGTTGACTCTTTGGACTTTGTTGTTGGTTCGAAGCCAATTAAATGGTCTAATAAACGGAATGAATGTTGCTCCTGAGCGCTGACGCCATTAAACGTTTAATTGCTGACACTAAATTTTGCTCAACGGGACATTTGGTGAACGTTTATTATCGAGGACAATGTATCCATAAGCGCTTTTTGTGACCCTGTGACAATACTAAATATGATTTCTGGCAGCCTTTTCAAGGCCACTTGGATCATATGACAACAACAAAAAAATGTCTGCATTACCTCTTCCAATACATCATTAACCATTGACCCACCCATTAATAATTTAACATCCAAATACTGACATCATTTTTATTTCATACAAGTTCTTCTTTTGTCATCCATGACGTGGCTGGCTTGCAATATATTATCTTGTAAATACATAATATCGTATTGCAAATATTACAGTATTGTGTTGTTACAGTTTATGTCCCTGATTATGATGCAATATTACTGTAAATGTGGTATTGTTACATTCTGAGGGCCTGTTGTGAAATGATACATATTGTTGGCAAAATATTGTTTCGCGATATTTTTCCGGTCCAGTGGACGGAATCGGCGTCGTTGGCAAAGCCTTGCAATACCGTATTGAGTTAATTTAGTGTTTTTATTCATCATGTCATATCATATTTATCATATTTATCATGTTAATATTGCTACAATTGGCAAAATGTTATCATTATAAGGCAGGGGTGTCATACTCATTTCTGTTGCGGGCCACATTGTAGTTCTGGCTTCTCTCACAGGGCCATTATGACCATAAACCATAAAAATATTGAATCACCTCACCATATTTACACATGAAATTTATTTTTCAATGGATGATCAATGGCAATGGATTTTTCAAATATTGTTCATATTTGTTAATGAAAAAAAAATGCTTGTCATATCTCAATATTATCCTTTATGATGTATGACAATTTGAAATTTTGGTACCGATTTTCACAAAAATCCTGGAAGTTGTCACACTAGGTTTGCCTTCGCGGGCCAAATAAAATCATGTGGTGGGCCAGATCCGGCCCCCCGGGCCTTGAGTTTGACACCTGCATTGGTATTTTAGTGTTTTCATTTGACAATCACGTTACTATCGCTATAATTGGCAAAATATTATCGTTATAAGGCAGGGATTGTCAAACTCATTTCTGTTGTGAGCCACGTTGTAGTTCTGGGTTCCCTCACAGGGCCGTTATGACCATAAACCATCAAAATATTTAATCACCAATGAAATTTATGAACTATTTTTCAATGGATGATCAATGGCAATCAATAAATGGCAATGGAATTCTCAAATATTGTTCATGTTTGTTAATTTAAAAAAAATGCTTGGTCATATCTCAATATTATCCTTTATGATGTATGAAAATTTGAAATTTTGGTCCCAATTTTCACAAAAATGCTGGAAGTTGACACACTAGATTTCCCTTTGCGGGCCACATAAAATCATGTGGTGGGCCACATCTGGCCCCGGGGCCTTGAGTTTGACACCCGCATTGTAAAGGCATAGTTATTTTCCGAGGCTAATCCCGTTAGCGTTGATATCTTTCGGCTTGTCCCTTTAGGGGTCGCCACAGCGTGTCATCTCAGATGAACGCACATGTTATGTTTGGCACAATTTTTCCATAATTTTGTCATATTGCGTCACGAGTTAATCGGTGAACCCCAGCACAAATCAGGTTAATACCAATATCAGTGGGGAAATATCACAAGAACGTCGCGTTGTACGACATTTTCCACCCTCGGTCACAGTATTTGGGGTGTTTTTGTCATTTTCATAAATACAATCGCGTTTTTAGATTCAGCACGCGGCACGTGGTTTGATATTCTTTCGCGTAAACCGTCATCGATTGTGCGCTTGTCACGTAGATAAAACCCCTTTGATGCGCGCCTGTTTTGTTTTTCGTTGCTTTTTTTCACACGCGCAGCTGGTTGCGTCGCCGATCGGCCATTATCCTGACAAACAGCCCTATCATCATCATCATCATCATCATCATGGTTATCATCATAACTCCAGTGACGCGTGACGGGGGTTTGCGGCGTGCGGCGAGAGTGAGAGATCAAAGACGGACGGTAAACGCAAGACGACAGAACGCACGATTGCAAAAAAAAAAAAAAAAAAAACGCAGCATCAGAGTGAGGGTTCGAAACCCTTCGGAGGGCCTTTAAGAAGGGTGAAGCCATAGAAATGAATCATCGCCTCAGCCGCCGTACGGAAACCTCACATATCAAAAAGCCCTCACTTTTCACACGCACACACACACACACACACACAAATCATTAATTTCTCTCTATGTATTCATAAAACTCACCCGCAAACTGACCAATGGTAGGATTTTATAATGTGTACATATGTATAAAATAGACCACACGTGGAGGTCAATCATGACACCAGCGAATGGAACACGATAAAGTGATGGATAACTATCCATCCATCCATTTTCTTCGCCGCTTATCCTCACTAGGGTTGCGGGGAGTGCTGGAGCCCATCCCAGCTGTCAATGGGCAGGAGGCAGGGTGCACCCTGAACTGGTCGCCAGCCAATCGCAGGGCACATCGAGAGAAAAGGCCGCACTCACAACCACACCTATGGGCAATTTAGAGTGTCCAATTAATGTTGCATGTTTTTGGGATGTGGGAGGAAACCGGAGTGCCTGGAGAAAACCCACGCAGGGACGGGGGAAGAACATGCAAACTCCACACAGGCAGGTCCGGGATTGAACCAGGGACCTCAGAACTGTGAGGCCAACGCATTACCAGCTGATCCACTGTGCCACCCCTGAAATTGTTCTAATTTTTTAGAATTTATTTTAAAAATAAGAATTGCAGCAACAAAAAAACTTGCATTATCTCAACGTTATTCCAAGTAATGACAATTTCAAATTTTGGTCTTTCAAAAGATTTTCCTGCGCGGGCCACATAAAATCACCCAGCGTACCGGGTCTGGCCCCAGGGCCTTAAGTTTGACACCTGTGCTCTAAATTGTCCCAAGGTGTTGCTCTTCATGTGCCCTGCAACTAACCGCCCCAAGTTCGCCAGATAGCAGCCCACCTGGCGACGTCGTCTTCTTCTTCTTCTTCTTCACCATTCCGCATTGCTCTGCCGCACTCGAAAGTCCAACCTGGACTCCGGACCCTCGTTTGAAACCACGGCGCCAAATGGAAACCTGACTCGTGCTGGAAAAGCCTCATTTCAAAGCCTCTGCTTGCGTCGCCGCACTCCGTTCAACTCAACACACACCGGGCCAACGAATGCAGCGGAACCGCCGGAGGCCGACAGCGGCGGACAATAGCGCGCTACACCGCCAACTAGTGGCCTGGAATGCACATTGCAGCTTTCACCGACACACCAACTCCCTCATTCAGCGACGTCAAATGACACCTTTCGATGCATCCGTTAAGAGAAAATGAGCCATCAATGGTTTTTTTTTTTTTTTGACAGCTAAAATCTAATATTTGTTTGAATCCGTTATTTTTGAACCAAGGTCGAATCCCACAACTTGCAACAGTTCCATTTTTCTTCACCTTGGTACAACTTTCGCCTGGATTAGAGGACGCTCTCCTTGTGTTTCTTATCAAACGCTCGCAGCATATCAAGCGCCCCCCCCCCCTTCCCCACTGAGTACACATGGACATTAATTCAAATCACAACAACAAAAATAAAAAGTCCTTGTCAACATCCACCTTACCGTCAAGACCGCTTCTCGGCCAAGTCCGACCATTCCGCCGAGCCGCAAAACGTCCGCGCGATCTCGGCCGGGACTCGGCGCGTCGCTTTCGATTGCGTCCCGGCTCGCTATGGCGTGCGTGCATGCGTGCGCCGAGTACGGCGCTCCGGCGAGGCCAAGGTGTGACCCGCCCGGAGCGCCCTCGCAGCGCAATCAGCACCTTCGACCTTGCCGGAAGCTCCATAAAATGTTGCATAACCGCGAGAAAAAAAAATAACAAAGGAAGCGGGACGAAGGGTGCGCGTAGTTTTCACGCACGTCTATTGTGACGAGTGGACTGTGGAAGTCGTCCGCATTTCTACGCGCCTGTCTCGAAACCACAATTCCAGACTTTTCAGTTTTCGGTCTTGAAAGCTTCTCTGTGGTCTCCACACACAATAGATACGCCTAGCAAAGTTTACGTGGCTAAAGCGCAAAACCGCCTTCAGGGACTGAATTTTAGTACAAAACTCCAGAGAGCAAAAATCGGCCCACCCCTGAAAATCCCGATTCCAACCACCCCGGAAGACTTGAAGTCGGTTTCTCTGGATGACTTGTTGAGATCTTTGTGGGTCTACTCGGAATTTGTGGGGCGTCTCTGAGACAATTCACGTGACAAATCAATGCAAAGCGGCGACTAATATGAAAAATCGTTTGGCATTGGAACGCTTGGGAGTGTCGACTCGTGTTGATCAATTAGAAGACGGATGGATTAGCGATGGCGATCGGCCATTACACGCGTGACGTCTCATTTGACTCCCTCGACAGAAAGAATGGTCACACACACGTGCATGTATTGTACGTGTAGCGCTGCCGCAAAGAGCAATCCTCGTCATTATTGAATCGCGTTATCGATATTATTTTGCAAAATGCAATTTTAAGGGCTTTGGCGTTCTCGGAGGTGGTGCTGGTGATTTGTGAAAATGTGCATTGAGTGACAATTTTTCAGACAGAATTGCTCAATTTGACAAAGTAACACCCCCCGGAGGTAAAAGTGGAAAAGAAACATACTTCATAAATACACAACGATGAAAGAAAGCTTTTAATCATGCTAAGTTCAGCTTTGTAGCTATCGGGCAAAATCGCAAAGACGTTTGAAATGTTCAAATCGCCCCCCAAAATTGTTGGTTCGAACCAATTGGGCACACTTCAGCGTCTTGTCAAGCATGACTTCTTCAATTATTATTATTATTTTTTGCCATTCCACTCATAAATCGACATGGCTACCAATTTATGCGTCGCTACATCAAACCGCTTTTGACCGTTCGGCAGAAATTTGCCCCAAAATGGACCAAAAATGGCACCGTGTGTCATTTCGGGCTTGGCTTCCTGAAATTTTTTTTAACACCTCGCCTCTTGAGAAATTAGTCGACTAAATTTCGGGTTACAAAATCAAACTGGCTCACGTCGGTTCGTGTCGAGAAGGGGCCGGACTCAAATGCAGGACTCCGAGACGAGGGCATGATGTGAGGCGTAGTTTTATTCACAGCTGAGAAGGCAGAGGCACAACAACGCTAAATCCGGAAACATGAAGCGAGGTCTGATGACAAGGAAACGTGAACTAAGTTGGGACTAAATTATGGTGGCACAGAATCGCTGCGACGAGGACAGCTCACGCTCCACTTTCTCTCGGTGGTGGAGATTCCTGCTGGCAGTGAACGCAACAAACTGGCCAACGCCAGTGCCCAAACCCCAACTTGGTCTAATCACAGCGCCTGACGTGAAACTGGTCTGACGATTGACAGGCGTCAGAGATGAGACCGCCCAGAGCGGTGGCCAGGCCACGCCCCTCTTGGTCGTGGTCCATTCTTGCTCATGACAGTTTGTCTTGTAAAGAAATCCGGAAACTCGCCGAAAATGGCAACTTTTCACCAAAATGTCAGACTCTCCGTGTGCAGCACGGTGGGGCAACTGGTTAAGCGTTGGCCTCACAGTTCTGAGGTCCCGGGTTCAATCCTGGACCCGCCAGTGTGGAGTTTACATGTTCTCTCCCCCCCGTCCCTGCGCGGGTTTTTCTCCGGGCACTCCGCTTCGCAGCGTATGCGACATTAATCAGACACTAAATTGCCCATAGGTGTGATTGTGAGTGCGGCTGTTTGTCTCGTTGTGCCCTGCGATCGGCTGGCGACCAGTTCAGGGTGTACCCCGCCTACTTCCTGTTGACAGCCGGGATAGGCTCCAGCACTCCTCGTGAGGATGAGCGGCTAAGAAAATGGATGGACGGATATCCACACAACACCTAAACCTCAAACTTCAGGCAATGTTTTTTTTTTTTGTTTCATAAACATATCGACTAAATTTCACGTCGCAACGTGAACACATAAATACATAAATTCCAATGGTCACTATGTGTGTGCGTGCGTGGGTGGGGGGTGTGTTTGTTTTATACGCTTATCCCAAATATAACATTGTCACCAGGATGAACGTGGCGAAAGCGGCCGATTAGAATGATGAAGAATTGAACCAATTTTTTTTCTTTTTTTTTTTTTCCTTCAAACTCCCCAAAAATTCCGAGCACCTGGACAAATGTTTGTAAATGCAGACGGAAGCCACCGCACTTTTCCCCCGCTCGGCTCTTAAGACATACTTCACATTCCGATTTGGGGTTTCTGGCAAACTGCAGAGACTTTGCAAGACTGAGGAATGGCAAATGGCGCAAAGGTGGCGTGGGAAAAAAAAAAAAAAAAATATGAAATTCTGAACTCACCATCGCTCCGCACGCGCGCGCGCGCGGTCCGAGCCGGTCACGGCGCCGGATCCAAACCTGCTACCCTCCACCAAAAAAAAAAAAAAAAATCCCTCCCCCTCCGAAAAAATCTCACATCGCAGTTCTGAGGTCCCGAGTTCAATCCCCTGCGTGACGATCTCCGGAGAGAGACGCGGGCACGCAACCGAGACCAGAGGAAAACCGCGTGATTCGGACCAGGTGGGTCGAGCCAGCTTTGAGCGCGCCCGGGGCGGAGGAAGAGGAGGACGAGGACGAGGACGAAGAGGAGGAGGAGGAGTGGATGCGACGCGGCTGCTCGTGCGTGGTCCGGTCCCCCCCCCCCCCCCCCCCACCCGATGCGACCGCACGCGTGGACTCAATAAAATCATACCACAAATAATATGACTCGCGCGCACTAGTTGAACAAAATGATGTAAAACACAACTTTTTTTTTAAAACAAAAATGGAGCCCAGGTGTCCAAATAACTCCGTCGCCCCCTGCTGCTGATTGGTGGAAGTGAATGCCAAACTGTGGACACTTCATTAGGTACAGACATTTCACGGACCGCACCTAAACGTGACTCCCCCCCCCCCCCCCCCCCCACGGCACGGCCACAAAATGAAGTCACCCGAACATTCTCTGAAAGTTGCCAACATCAAAATAAGCATTAACAACAGATTAGAAATAAAATTGGAAACATAAGACAGTCTGGAAAGTGTTCCAAAACCGTTTCTAAAGCTTTAGGACTCCAGTGAAGCACAGTGAGAGTCATTATGGGGAAATGGAGAATACACGGAACAGTGGTGGAACTATCCTGCAAAAACTACCTCGAGAGAAAAGCAATGATGTCACACAGGAAGTCACGAATGAAACTTAGGCCAAGCGGTTAAGAACTCCAGGATTCTTTTACCTCAATTGGGGTCAGCGCTCACGACGCAACAATAAGAAAGAGATTAGGCCGGAAAAAAAAAATTACATTTATGGCAGAGAAGTGAAAATCATGTCTGACCAAAAATAACGTTAAGGCTTGTTTTACTTTTAAAAAAAACAACAACAATAACAAAATTTAATGTGAAGATTTTTGGTTGACAGTTATATTGACAGATGAAATTAAAGTTAATTTTTGGGGGGGGACAGGTGCGTCTTGTTACTCAAACGTGATGGTCTGGGGTAGCTTTTCTCCTTCAGAGCCTGGACGACTTGCTGTGATTGACCTATTTCATGGGGGTAATTAAATTTGGTTTTGGTGCATGAATAAAAAAAAATTGCTAGGGGTCAAAATTCCCAAGAAATGACCCTGAAAGTGACCACCTCGCACAAAAATGGCCGACTTACTGTGCATTCTGGGCAGGGGTTCTGGAGACTTTTTTTTGTGGGTTTCCTCATGGTAGACATGCCTAAAAAATGTCATATTGCCGTGTAAAATTAAATTATTGGCCAAAAGCAAAATGGCGGACATCACCAGTTGTTTCTGGAATGTTTTGGTGACCTTTTTTATTTTTATTTTTTTGTGGGTCTGCTCATGATTTAAGACTTTTTGGTGGCTCCCCTCTCAAACCAAATTGCACGTTGGTGAAGCGAAAATGACTTTGAGGGTTGAATTTCCCAACGTGCTCGAATGGCCACGTGACCTGACAATGTCTGCTTCAAAGTACTGAAATAAAATTGGAAACATAAGGCAGTCTGGAAAGGGTTCCAAAACCGTTTCTAAAACTTTAGGACTCCAGTGAAGCACAGTGAGAGTCATTATGAGGAAATGGAGAATACACGGAACAGTGGTGGAACTATCCTGCAAAAACTACCTCGAGAGAAAAGCAATGATGTCACACAGGAAGTCACGAATGAAACGTCATTGCTCGAATGGCCACGTGACCTGACAACGTCCGCTCGAAAGTACTTGGTACGTCGTAGTAAGGCACGGTTTCTTCAGACTTTTTTTGTCGTTCTTCTTCTTCACTCTGAATTTCACGTTGCTAGGGGAAACTAGCTCGCAGGGCTAAATTTTCAAATTCCACTAAATAGTCAGCTTTCAGCATTTGTTTTGATTCGAGACCCCTGGAACTTCTCAGGGAATTTTTTGCCTCCCTGCCAAGTTTTTGAACCACAGCTGTTGTGCTTTCGCCCCGAGGGGACGTTTTCGAGCCCCCGTGGCCGCCGTCGTTACCCGCCCTTTCGTTCTTCCTTTCTTTTTTTCCGCTTAGCCGCTGGCCCTTTCGTGGGGGAAGACGTTTTATTTTCTCTCTTTATTCGTTTCCTCGACGCTTTCATCGCCCACACAAACCCAAAAAAATAAATAAAATGAAATAAAATATGGAATGCAGTACAATGCGATGGAATTGAATGAAGCAGCATACGCGTGATGATTTTGTTTTCTGGGAAAATAGAAGTGGTGTTAACTTTATTTTTAACGTTGAAAATTTTGAACGGTAAAATTGCTTTTAGTTTTTCCATCCATCCATCCATTTTCATTGCTGCTTATCCTCACGAGGGTCACAGGGAGTCCTGCACCCAATCCCAGCTGTCAATGGGCAGGAGGCGGGCTGCACCCTGAACTGGTCGCCAGCCAATCGCGGGGCACATCGAGACAAACAGCCGCTCTCACAATCACACCTAGGGGCAATTTAGAGTGTCCGATTAATGTTGTATGTTTTGGGGATGTGGGAAGAAAAACCGGAATGCCCGGAGAAAAGCCACGCAGGCACAGGGAGAACATGCAAACTCCGCACAGGCGGCGTCGGGATTTGAACCATGGTCCTCAGAACCATGAGGCCAACGCTCTACAGCTGTGTCACCATGCCACCTTGTCTTCCGTCCATCCATTTTCATTGCTGCTTATCCTCACGAGGGTCACAGGGAGTCCTGCACCCAATCCCAGCTGTCGTTGGGCAGGAGGCGGGCTGCACCCTGAACTGGTCGCCAGCCAATCGTGGAGACAGACAACAGTCGCGCTCACAATCACACCTAGAGGCCATTTTTAGAGTGTCCAATTAACGTTGCATGTTTTGGGGATGTGGGAGGAAACCGGAGTGCCCACCCGGAGAAAACCCACGCAGGCACCGGGAGCACATGCAAACTCCACACAGGCGGGGTCGGGATTCGAACACAGGTCCTCAGAACTGTGAGGCCAACGCTCTACAGCTGCGCCACCGTTCCGGCATCTGTCTTTATTCTGTTAAAAAAAAAAAAAAAAAAAAACTTTCACTTCAGTCCCAACAAAGGTGACAATTTCCTTGAAAAAAAAAAAGGAATTTTTTTTCCTCCACGTTGTTGAAAACTATTTTTATTTCTATGAATAATGTTATCTTTACCCTTGAAGAAAGATGAGTTTTCTCTTTTTCCCCTTGAAAGAATCCTTTTCTTGAATAATTCTGTCACTCTGCATCAAATAAAAAAAAACTCTTTTTTTTCCCCTTTAAAAAATATCATCCGAATTCCGAAAATAATTTGACTTTTATATTTTAAATGATAGATAGATAGATAGATAGATAGATAGATAGATAGATAGATAGATAGATAGATAGATAGATAGATAGATAGATAGATAGATAGATAGATAGATAGATAGATAGATAGATAGATAGATAGATAGATAGATAGATAGATAGATAGATAGATCCCTCTTTCTTTCTGTTTTCTTGTCATCCGCCGGCCATTTTCCGCCTCCCCGCCAACTCCCGTCCCGACTTTTGCAAATTGTCATATTTTTCTTCGCCGCTTTCTGCTTCTCGCCGGGCCGCGCAACACTTTAACACACACTCGCACACTCAAGAGCATCTTTCAATTTCGCACCAGAAAAAAAAAAAAATAAATAAAAATAAATAGATCAAGTCTCAGGGCCTCAAGTTGCCATTCTGAGCAAAAAAAAACAAACAAAAAAAAACCTGATATTTTTGTTGTTGTTTATCACTCCCCCAAAAAAAATAATAATAATAAATTCATTGGTTGGGGAAGTATGGACAGCACCGAATCTAACGTGACAATTATTTGCTGCAACTAATAACGACTGCTGCAAAAACAAAATTTGCGTTTTCCGCCTCGGAAATGGCAGAACGGCGACCCGCCGGTGCGTCCGTGTGTGCCTCCGCCCCGCGAACGCGACCGAGCTTCGTAAAACGGTCGTCGTCGTAAAACACGAGCCTCGATTGAAGACCCGTTTCTCCGTCAAGCCTCGAGTTTTACCGGTGAGCGCTACCGGCGAGGCCGCTAACGCTCGTTCGACGACGTCAGGCTAGCGGAAGAGAACAAGAAACACGGATTAAAGGAAATAAAGGAAAGTCGACGATTAAGCAATGGACCGTTCCGATGGCGATCTTAAGCTCCGCCCCCTTAGCCGTGTCCCACAACCTTCAAAAATGGCGACTGAACAGAACAGGTTTGAAGTCGATTCTCTATCGCGTATTCCAGATAATATTGCGATATATTTTTCTTTTTCTTTAGCCAAATCCGTCCTGACTTGACCAAGAGGTTCTTCCGAGAGGTCTCGACTATTCCACGCAAGGATACGTACACGGGATTAAGATATTGGACGGAGCGGGACGCAATGTCGGAGTTACAGCGAAATGTTGGCAAAGTTTGACTCCAAGAGGATGAAATAGTGGAATCGTACTCCGCATGTAGAGCAGGGTGAGTGTCACGACCTATCGAGACGGAGGAGGACCCAAATGCAGGACTCCGGAGACGCAGAGGCATTTTTGGGAAAAGTGTTTTTTTTTGTTCCAAGGTCGGGGATCAGGTAGACAGTCAAGTGCGGCAGCGGTAGTCAGGACGTCGGGTGTAGAGAGCAGGTCCGCGGGCAGGCAGTAGTCGGTATACGGGAGATCGATCAAAAAAGGCAGGAGTGTCAAAGGAGTCAGGCTTACGGGGTCGGTCGGAGAACAGGCGGAGGTCGGTACACACGGGTTCGCGATCAGAGATACGGTAGTGCAGGAACGGGGCATGAGTTGTGAGGATCTGGCGACCACCTGTCGTCCCCTGGGTCCTATATTTACCGGCGTCAATCAGCCAGCATGAGGTGCAGGTGTGCACCTCCTAATCAGTGCGACTGTGCGGGAACCCGCACGGTCCGGGCTGGACCGGCAGAACCATGGCAGTGAGTACTTTTTACTTGGAAAGCTCACGAGTAATATCATCGTGGTCTTTATAAGTGTATTCATTTGACAAAACCAGTGATACTTGTCCCTCACTAACCTTTGAACGTACAGCCTTGTGTTTGTTGATATTGTCCACATTTAGTTGTACGCGCGCTCTTCCGCGAGCCGCAATCCGTCGTAGACACGTCGTCAACTGTGTTTTAGGCTTTGGAAAATGAATCAAGCGGGCCCGTTGTTAGCTAGTAGGATAGCTTCTTCCCCAAGGGCATCTGAGGGCCATTTCCTTCGTAACATTAACTTTTCCAAGCGCACGCTACTGACAACCGGCATTGCTTGTGGGTAATCTTCTGTTTGTTTGCTCCCCCCCCCTCCTCCCATACTGCTTTTCATAATTGATGTTTTGTTATCCCCCCCCCCCCCACACACACACACACACACACATATCTGCTCCCCTGCGAGTTTGTTGTTGCTTTAATTGCGGCCAATCAGGAGACGGGAGGTGAATGCGGCGTCACGCAGTTCACGATCGTTTCCGCTCCGTTGGTTTGTTGTTCCAAGACGCCGCTCCTTTGAAATGCAGTTGAAACTGTTCAAAAAGAAAAAATCGGGTCTCCTGGAAATTTTTAAAACCGAAAACGATTGATTGACGCGAAGGGTGACAAATTGCATGCAAAACGGGTGTCAAACTCAAGGCCCAGGGACCGGATGCGGCCCGCGAAGGCGAATCAAGTGTGTCAACCTCCATGATTCTTCCGAAAATCTGAACCAGAATTTAAACTTTTCACATCATAAATGATAACGTTGAGCTATTGTAAGCATTTTTGTGTTACCAAACATGAACCCATAAAACCCATAACTCTTGATTCCTGATTCCAAAACTATTGATAAATTCCATGTGTGTAAAAATGATGAGGCGATTAAAGATTGTTTTGAGACGTCACCGATGGTGCAGCGGTACACACGCCTGCCTTTGCTGCAGGCAGCGTGGGATCAATTCCCGCTCAGTGATGCTGTCGATATCTGCCCTGCCACTGGCTGGCGACCAGTTCGGGGTGTAGCCGGCGTTTACCCGACGCTAGCCGGGATGGGCTCCAGCTCGCTCCCAAAAACTCCCGCTGCAAAAAACTGTGCCACAACAAATATGAGCGTTCATCTGAGATGGCACGCTGTAACGGGACAAGCCGAAGGAAATACATACGTACAATAAAACATTTTTATGGTTTCACAGTCGTAACGAGGGAGTGGGGGAAACCGTGACAAAAATGCTGCAATACGAGACAAATTTGCTCAAACTACCGACAACTGCAAGTTATTGTCGCTATCCATATTCATCTAAGTGAAGACACTGATAATGATTTCTCACAAAAGTGATGAATTATGATTTAGCAAGCTAGGAAAGAGTCATCGCTATCCACCATTTTTTTTCTCTCTTTTGCGCGGGTTTACGTTTTCAGGCGATCTCCTCTCCGACATTCTCAGGGAAGCACCCTTTCCCATCTCCCGGCCGAGCTATTTTTAGACCGGGGGTCGTGTGGTCTGTGGGGGCACCGCGGGCGCCATGTTGATGACGCCTGGAGAGAGGGCTTTATCAGTCCCACGGCAACGGCGGCGGCGCACGAGTCCCGTTTCCCAGCCCAAATTCACATTTAATGTGACCTTTCCGCTATCGTATGGAATGCAGTAAACATGTCATGATGGAGGATCCTTTGGGATTTGAGCAACAATGGCCAAAATCCATCCATCCATCCATCCATCCATCCATTTTCTACTGCTTTTCCGGGTCTGGTCGTGGGAGAAGTAGCTTCAGCAGGGATACCCAGACTTCCCTTTCCCCAGCCAGTTCTTCCAGTTCTTCCAGAGGGATCCCGAGCCGTTCCCAACCCAGTCGAGAGTCTCTCTCCAGCGTGTCCTGGGTCATCCCTAGGATCTCTTTCCGGTGGGTCATGCCCGGAACACCTCACCAGGGAGGGGATCAGATGTCCCAGCTACCTCATCTGGATCCTCTCAATGCGGAGGAGCAGCGGCTCGACACTGAGCCCCTCCCTGATGGCCGAGCTTCTCACCCTATCTCTAAGGGAGAGCCCGGACACCCCGCGGAGGAAACTCATTTCGGCCGCTCGTATCCGGGATCTGGTTCTTTCGGTCACGGCCCGCAGCTCGTGCCCACAGGTGAGGGCAGGAACGTAGATCGACTGGTAAATTGAGAGCTTCACCTTCCGACTTCAGGTGCCTCTTTACCACAACGGACCGATACAAGGTCCGCATCACCGCAGACGCTGTACCGATCCATCTGTCGATCTCCCGCTCCATTCTTCCCTCACTCGTGTACGAGACCCAAAGATACTTGGGGCAGGATCTCATCCCCGACCTGGAGATGGCACGAGGGCACAGTGGCCAAAATCTTGTGAACTATTCAATGCCATCTTGATTTAGAAGCTCCCTGATCCTCTTGGAGGATTTTAACCACATTTGGCTTTGGAAACGCGCAGTGTACAACCGCAAGATTGCTCGCGGCCGACGGCGTTTCCATCCCAACCGACCGGCCTTTCGGTCTCGGCCGCGTTCTTGATCCTCCGCACAAAAATTCCCTTCGTCATCGCCTTTGTCATAATAAGAGCGCTAATCATCGTCGATCTTGATGAACGCAAAAACAAAAATTATGCAACACATTATTGCACTGGTAGAGCATTCTTATTTTGCCTTTAAATTGGAGAAATCTCATAATGGTATGATCATATCTCTTTGAGATTATGACCCTTTTTTACCCTGTAATTTATTTTTCCCAAAAACTTTATCTGGAAATTATAACTTCAATCTAGAAAAAAAAACTCAGGTTTTCTTGGGGTGACGTACAGATTTTTTGACAATGGAGAGATTTTCTCCCAAAAAAATGAAAAATAAAATAATGAAAAATGCTGTCTTTGTTCTTATATAAAAAAAAAAGTTTTAAAATATGTCCATATTTTTGTCCTTGAGAAAATTCTTTGCATTTTTTTAAATCATCCTGACTGATATTCTTCCTTGAGGCTTTAAAAAAATCATAAAAAAAATAATAATCACAAAAGGATACCAACATTTCAACTAAAGAAAAGATATCCTTCCTTGAGAAATATATAAAAAACACTTTTTGGGAAAATGGATGATATTTAGAGAAGAATAGGAGTTTTTCCCTTTAAAAAAAATGCCTCAAAATTCTGTCTTTATTATGGAATTTCTTTCTTATTTTTTGACAGAAAAAAAGGCTTTTCCTGTTTTTGGGAAAAATCGATTTTTTTGACAGAAAAAAATCCATTTGTGTTTTCTCTCAATATTCCATACATATTCTTGATAATATGCAAGGATGTTTGTTAATGTAATTTTTTTAAAATTCTTTTTCTTCTCAGGTCCTAGCACCTCCACCCAATCCCGTAAAATTAAAAATTATGACTTTGTTCTTACAAAAAAATATTTTAAAATATGTCCTTATTTTTGTCTTTGAGAAAATTCCTTGCATCCCCCCCCAAAAAAAAAAATCATCCTTTCCATCACGGCTTAGTGATATTCTTCCTTGAGCCTTCAAACAAACAAAAAAAATCACAAAAGGATACCAACATTTCAACCAAAGAAAAGACAGATTTCCTTGAGAAATATACAAAAAACTTTTTATGAAAATGGATGATATTTTGAAAAAAAAATAGGAGTTTTTCCCTTTTTTAAAAAAAGCCCCAAAATTCTGTCCTTATTATGAAATTTCTTTTATTTATTTTTTGATAGAAAAAAGGCTTTTCCTGTTTTGTGAAGAAAAATTGATTTTTTTAAAGAAAAAAAAATCTGTCAATATTCCATCCATATTCTTGATTTTTCTGTAAATGTAATTCTTTTTTTTTTATTGTTCTTTCTTTTCTTGTCAAGTCCTAGCACCTCCACCCAATCCCGTAAAAAGCTTACAGTTTTTTGGGGGGTTTTGGGCGGGGTGGGTGGATCAACGAGGGGCCCACTTGTAGGCAATTTTACGGTCAATTTGCCACACTCTAAAGTCAGACCTCGACTTTTCCAGGCAGCCAAAAGTTGCGATCCGGGCCCGGCGTCGTCACGTCTTTCCCAAACAGCATCTGCGCCTGGTAGGTGGCGAGCGTGGCGCTGATTGGGACGTCAAATGCCTCCCATTTGCACGTCTTCAGACGCCCCGTCAGGTCGGCGCCGCTTCACTTTCTCGCTTTTTTTGTTTGTTACTTTTCCTCCGCGGTGCATTCAGCACACAAACAGAAGAGACAGAAAAGTTTTGGAAATTTCAACATTGATTTTGACTTTTTCAATTATTCCTATTTCCCTTCTTTCCAAAATAATTTTCCCTGGTGCAATAAATGCAAATATAAATCATCCGCGACAGGTTTTTGTAGTTCAATTTACTCTTTTCAGTCCTAAAGAAACCAAACAACAATATCACATTGTTTAAACTATCCATCCATTTTCTTCGCCGCTTATCCTCACGAGGGTCGCGGGAGTGCTGCAGCCTATCCCAGCTGTCAACTGGCAGGAGGAGACGGGGGTACACCCTAAACTGGTTCCCAGCCAATTGCAGGTCACGTAGAGGCAAACGCTCACAATCACACCTTCGGGCAATTTAATGTCCAATTAATGTTTGTTTAAACCAAATTTCAAAGAAACTTTTTTTTTTTTTTTGGGGGGGGGGGGGGCATGGTGGCTCAGCTGGTAAAGCGTTGGCCTCACAGTCCTGAGGACCCGTATTCGCCCTGTGCCTGCGTGGGTTTTCTCTCGGCACTCCGTTTTCCTCCCAAAAAACGTGCAAAATTCATTTGACACTTTAAATTGACCCTCGGTGCGATTGTCAATGCGACTGTGCACCCTGCAATCGGCTGGCGACCAGTTCAGGGTGTCCCCCGCCTCTTGCCCGTTGACACCTGGGATAGGCTCTACTACTCGCCGCAACCCTTGTGAGGATAAGCGGCAAAGAAAATGGATGAATGGATGGATTTTTAGGGGGGATTGTTTGACATTGACTTTTACATAACATTTTACTATTTGACTGATTTTATCATCATTTATTATTCTTATTATATTATTGTCATAATGGTTTCTGTCAGAGGGCCATTGTGACCGTGGGACCATAAAAATCTTTAACTGATCCATCACATTTACGCAATCAATAAATCAACTAGTTTTGGAATCGAAAATCAAGGGGAATGGGTTTTTCAACTATTGTTGATGTTTGGTAACACAAATATGTGTCACATCCCAG
Organism: Syngnathoides biaculeatus; assembly: GCF_019802595.1. Lineage (NCBI taxonomy): Eukaryota > Metazoa > Chordata > Actinopteri > Syngnathiformes > Syngnathidae > Syngnathoides > Syngnathoides biaculeatus. Next base: position 13,562,146 of record NC_084650.1, read on the forward strand.
CGGTGCGGAGGCGGATCCAGACGCAGGACTCACAGGCAAAGGCATAATGTTCAGTGGGTTTTATTCTTAACTAAAGAGATGCACAGTCACACAGTCCAAGAAAGCAGGATCCAAAAAAGAAGAAACGGCGTTTGATGACTATGAAGCTCAGCAGGGGAGTAACCCGAGATGCGGTGAAGCATACTCACTAACACAAAGCAACGAACTGGCAAATCCTAGTGACAAAACAACAACTTAAATACTTGGTCTAATCACAGTGCCTCATGCGAAACAGCTGTGACCAGAGCAACGGCCGGCCACGCCCCTCCTGGTAGTGCCCAAGCCTTGCTCATGACAATATATCTCAACGTCATCATTTATGACATGACAATTTGAAATTTCGGTACAAATTTTAACAAAAAAAAAAAAAATCACAGAAGTCGACACGCATGATTTGCCTTTGCGGGCCACGTAAAGTCACGTGGCGGGCCGCATCTGGCCCCCGGGCCTTGAGTTTGACACCTGTGCTACATAGTATTGAACACGTTTGTGTGTTTAAAAAGTACAAAGAGTATTTTTAATGCTGTATGGGAACAAAAAAAAATTCACTTTCGTGCAATTCCGACTACAAAACAGCTTTGGCAGGACCCTGCAATGTAGCCGTTGCCGTGGCAACACCATCCTTCATCCGCAACGACGACCACACGCGCGTCGAGATGGGGCTCCCAAATTCGCCCCGCCAAGACTCCCGACGTTTTCGATCCGGGGCTAAACAAAGTTACCGGCAAGCTAATTAGTCGCCGTCTCCCGCCTAATTTGCGACAAATAAACTCCAGACGGCTGGCGGACATTTTCGTCTGGTGCCAATCAAGCGGGATCATTTTTTTTTTTTTTTTTTGGATTTATTTTTCTTCGTCACAGAGATGATGACAGAGATTCCCGAAAGGAATTTCATTAATTGCCTGCTGGAGGTGAAGAAATAGTCAAGGATATAAAAAAAATCTTGATTTATAAAATCTTTATTCATGGGGAAAAAAAAGGACTCTCAATTATCCAGAAAGTGCCACAGAACTGATTTGATCTCTTCATAATAATTACAAATAATCGACAGAGTTAATGAAGTTCAAGGCACGCTCGTTCGCGCAGTACATGAAGTAAACACGCCATTGATTTAGCGTATGTTGCCACGTACTCATAATTACTGTCATTTCTGACATCTGTGACCTACAGTACACGGGTGTCTTGACCGTACGTCGGACCGAATCCCTCGGCGCGTAGTCCACGATTCCGTCCGCCGGAGAGCTCCGAGAGCAGCCTGATGACGGCCATTACGCTGTCGTCGTCGTCGTTGTTGTTGTTGTTGTTGTGCTTTTGCCGCTGTTGAACGTCTAAAATAAGATTCTCGTCACGTCTTTTCTTCTCCTGATGCTTAACACATCAGATTGTCACCAAAAGTATTTTGGCTATGCAGTATATATGGTAGTTCCGTGCTCAAATTCACAATTCGATGCATCTACTCTACATATCTTTATTTAGGGTATTAATACCTTAAGATACCGTAATTTCCGGCCTACAACCCGCGACTTTTTTCACGCGCTTTCAACCCTGCGGTTTATGCGGCGATGCGGCTAATTTGTGCATTTTTTTCTAAGGGCCGCAAGGGGCACTCGAGCAAAAAAGGTAAGAATGAAGCCGGTGGAAAATATGTGCCCAGGAAATGACTTTTGCCGGCCCTGTTAGCGCTGGGCTAGCGTTAGCGCTGGGCTAGCGTGTTGCTGGTGTGTTACTGGCGTGTCTCAGTGATATTTACCGGGAAGTTTTATTTTAACCGACCCTGTTAGCGTTAGCTATCGCGGCGCTGGCGTTAGCACTAGCGTTAGCGCGGGGCTAGTGTTAAACTCTTTCTGTTTACTGTACTTTCTTTGTAAATATCAATGTGGGCACTTGCAGCTTTTACACAGCTGCGGTGTATGTATGTACCAATTGGTATTTCCTTTACAAATGTACTCGGTGAGGCTTGTAACCAGATGCGGGCTGTAGTTCAGGAATTACGGTACATCCATCCATCCATTTTCTTAGCCGCTTATCCTCACGAGGGTCGCGGGGAGTGCCGGAGCCTATCCCCGCTGCCAACGAGCGGGAGGCGGGGTACACCCAGAACTGGTTGCCAGCCAATCACATGGCACATGGAGAAAGACAACAGTCGCACTCACAATCACACCTAGGGGTAATTTATCTACCCATCCATCCATTTTCTTCACCGCTTATCCTCACGAGGGTCGCGGGGAGTGCTGGTGGCTATCCCAGCTGTCGACGGGGAGGAGGCGGGGTACACCCTGAACTGGTTGCCAGCCAATCACATGGCACATGGAGAAAGACAACAGTCGCACTCACAATCACACCTAGGGGCAATTTATCTATCCATCCATCCATTTTCTTCACCGCTTATCCACACGAGGGTCGCGGGGAGTGCCGGAGGCTATCCCACCTGTCGACGGGGAGGAGGCGGGGTACACCCTGAACTGGTTGCCAGCCAATCGCAGGGAACTTGGAGACAGACAACAGTCGCACTCACAATCACACCTAGGGGCAATTTATCTATCCATCCATCCATCCATCCATTTTCTTCACCGCTTATCCTCACGAGGGTCGCGGGGAGTGCTGGTGGCTATCCCAGCTGTCGACGGGGAGGAGGCGGGCTACACCCTGAACTGGTTGCCAGCCAATCACAAGGCACATTTAGACAATCAGACGCACTCACAATCGCACCAAGGGGCAATTTAGAGTGTCCAATTTAATGTTGCGTGTTTTGGGGATGTGGGAGGAAACCAGAGTAGGCACGGGGAGAACATGTTAACTCCACACAGGCGGGGCCGGGATTGAGCCCGGGACCTCAGAACCGTGAGGACGACGCTTTATCAGCTGATCCACCGTGCCGCCCCCTTAAGATACAAGTTGGTTTTTTTTCTTTCTTTTGATACGAGTTGTCATTTGGGCCAATTTTATGCTTGGACTGGCGACCAAAACTCTGTGAAACGACTGCTGTAAGGTAGCTGTGCACTCAATTCAGCTCACTTTGCCCAAAAAATGCAGTTCAACACAACAACCACATTCAAAAATGAGGCTTTAAACCTTGTTACTTTGATTTTTTAGGTCAAATTAAACATAAAACAAAGACAGTTTCACCTTGTGTAATTGAAACAAACCACATCGTTGCGCCTTAAAGTCCGCCACAGTTAAAAAACCAAAAACCAAACGGTGTTTTCATGATAGGCAGCCTTGCCGGACGCAAGCTAGCTTAGCGACGACGCGCATGCGGTGACGTCCCTGAAGAAACGTGCACATGAGGCAAAGAAGTGACCCGAAAAGGCTCAGTTAAATCTGTAATCCTGCTCGGAAGGACCGAGTCCAAAAAGCTTTTGCCACCTCGAGCGTTCGTCTTATCGAGAACTCGATGGATTTTCAATTACGCCCAGGTGAACAGTCGATGAACGCCCGTTTTAACGAAATTGGACATAAAGGTCTCGCTGCCCGCAGGCGTGAAATGAGAGCGCGAGGACCTGATGTTGTCATTACCGCCCTTCTGTCCGTCTTCATTCAGCAAAAAATCGCATTTAATGCCACCCTGCACAAGGAACAGACTGTAATTAAGATTTTGGAGTCGCTTCAGGCTTCCGGCTGATGATCGGCTGGATGGAACCTGACAACAACCGATGCTCATGCGTTGTCTTACAGTTTTGTCTTACAATTTTCTTCAGCAGTCATAATTTGTGTTCAATTTTCAATCTTCGCAAAATCATTCTAGATTAGAAAGTCTTCAAAAACACATCAACGACGACGACGCCTTTAAAGGATAAAACATGACGCTTCACGCTTTATAAACATCAAAGACCAGTTCTCCAGTTCTTCAGTCCTTCCAAGACTTCAACGGCAATTTGGTTTTCAATGAACCTCATATCATGGGAAACCTGGCGTGCATTTTTTGCCCAGCTCAGAGATGATATCGTCATCAACAAACTGAGCAATTTTTCTGGTAAACATCAACGATGAGTCTTTGAAGACGCTAACAGTTCTTGTTGTTGTTGTTAATACTAGAGACAATCAAGAGTCTAATAACCTAAACTGTTTGTTTCGAAAACATCGCAGATAATTTAATGTTCAGGTTTTGATCCTGAATTAACCGCACATATATTTTTGTAAAGATTTAAAACGTTGTTGTCTTCTGGGAAACGGATTGATATGTTCTGGAAACGCCAAAGACAATCTAATCGACCAAACCCGGCATTGTTTGTTTTGGTAAGTATTTCGGACTTTCATTGCGGTCTTTCCGATCATCTCGCGTACGAATCGGCCACGTTTCACCGTTTTGGCTGCCAAGTTCCAGCACGTGAGCCGAGAGCGCATTTCGACAGCTAAAACGATCTCCCTAATTACAAACGAGGCGAGATCCGAGACGTCTGCAGAAACCGAACGAGGACGTGTCGAAACGTGACGTTTAAATTGAGCGCGTCCGCCACGTACCTCATGAGGAAAACCTTCCGGGCTTCAGGTCTCGTCGCGTATGCACCGCTTGTCTCGACGCTGATCAATACGCACCGCTGGTGGGTCGGTTCATTGATTAGCCGCGGGGAGACTTTCCATGTCGCAGCCATTGATCTGACATCGGCCACATCCGCGTTAAGTAAGATAAGATAAGATAAGATAATGCTCTGAGGAGCTCAGGATGGGAAATTCGTTGTTACATAATTCAATTTAGTTTACAGCACCACAAAGTGTTGAATAGCCACGAAATAAATCCACTTTTGGAAATCAGTCGTTAGCGAACAGAACCATCCAACGGGTTAGCTTGTATGCTAGGCTAACGAACGCGACTGCCGTGCGATTACATTTTTTTTGGGGAGCTCAAATTCTGGTGCCTTCAGGCAAGATTTAAACACAAGTACTGCAGAACGCTGCCACTGGCGGGGGATTCGGAGGAGGCCAAATCATGAAGCGAATGATGCGCTTTATTGAAAATTAAATTTTAAAAAATATATATTGAATCTGTGGACAGAAAACACCAGTTTTCAACAAACATAAATGGGGAAAAAAATGAAATAAAAGACACAAATAGGTGAATCCTCAGGTGCCAAATTCGGAGTATGTGAAGATATACAGTACAGTACTGTTTAAACAATATCAAAATGATCTTTTGAAAAATTGACCCCCTCCGGTGTCATCTTTTGACTCTAAATTCCTTTTAATTTGGACTGAAGATCGATTAAAAAAAAATTCAAGCTGTGCTATTTCATCGACAGTTACATTTAAAAATTATAAATATTGTTGTAAAACATAAAGTACCGTAATTCCCGGCCTACAAGCCGTGACTTTTTTCACAGCTGCTAGTTAACGTTAGCACCACCGTGCTAGCGTTAGCACTGCCGCATTAGCGTTAGCGTTAAACTCTTTCTGCGTATCGAGGCTTATCACCAGGTGCGCTCTGTAGGCCGGGAATTATGGTATGCATTCTTCTGGACTATATTTGTATGGTTATGATAAAGATATATAAAAAAGAGCCTGTCAAAGTGCTCCGTCGTCAGCCTGAGACACAACTCCAAGCAGTCTTCTGGACTACTACTACGTGTCCAAATGATCAGGAAAAGGCACCAGGCGCCCTGATCGCCTCGCCGCCGTCGTCCCTGCACTTGTGCCGCGAGCTGCAGTGCGGTGTGTAAGTGCCTTTGGGGTAAAACCCCTGAACCGATATCGCGAGCGTGGTTTCTCTGAAGCGGCACTTCTGACTCGCAGTCCTTTCCGCGAATCAAAAGCATTAATCCGAGCCGGGCAAATACCGCTTATCTTTTGACTGGGTCTCCTAAAAGGGTTTACACGGAGATCAGGGACAGCCGCCGTATCCGCGCTCCGTCCCGTGTGATTAAATTCACGGCCGCGGGAACGCGAGCTGTGGACCAGCGCCGACGGTGCGGGCCAAAGAGCCCCTCCGGTTCGGTTTCTGCATCAGATGGGTCGCTTCCGACGGGGGTCGAGGGTGAGGCTCCGCCGAGCCAGATGGCTCCGCGGAGCGCTGGTGTTGGACTCGCCAACATGCCCTCAACATGTGCTCAAGGGGCGCGGGGGCAGGGGAAGGGAGGGTTGTCCCAAAATAATAAACAGCCCTCTAAAAGGTGTTTAGGTCATTTCAAGGAAGACTTTCATTCGTTTTTCCGGTCTGCAAATAAACCGGGAAAGCATCGAGAGTGATGACGTCCAGCAAGGATCAACGTTTCAAAGTTTGGACAATAAATGAGGGTTTCAAGCCGTAGCTATGATTTCAAATTTCCGTTTCCAGCATGGGTTACGATTTCATATATGGAGTAGGTTACTGTTTTGGATTGGGGTTTTAAAGGTCCGCTGTCATGAAAAGCATGATTTTTAGTATGTTAAACGTCCGTTTTTTTCACCACAAAACTTGATTTTGACGTGTATGGATTTTTCTAACTCCCGCCAGGAAAATCTTCTCGAGGGATTTGTTTTCAAGAAGAAGCAGGAAGTGACGTACAGGGCAGTAGCGCACTCGTGCAGTTTCTACTAGTTTTACCTTCGTGTTAGCCAAAATGGCGGCTCGTTGTATTGCTAGATATTGCTCGAACACTCGGGAGCACGGATTCGTTCTTCATACTTTTCCAAAAGACCCGGTTTGTCGTGAAAAATGGATTGCACGGGTGCAAAGGACGAGAGCTTTGTGGGTTCCAAATGACAGGTGTATATAATAGTTGGGGGGTACGTAATCCGTAAATCAGACGTGCTAAACGTGTCGATGTGCCACCCTTGCCGAAGCCGTGATCGGCGGACGCGGCGCCACCAGGGTGGCTCGTCGCGGTGCCGGGCGGTGTTGTTTATCACCGCCGCAGAGGTAGAACAGATGGGGAGGCGGTTTGGCCGCATCGTCGGCGTCGCTGGCGGATGCAGAGGTCAATCGGACGTAGAGGTGGTTTGACCGCGCCGTCGTCGTCGCTCGCAGATGCGGAGGCGGATCGGACGGAGGGGCGGTTTGACCGCGATGTTGTTGTCGCTCGCGGGCGGCGGTGTTTAGCACTGCCGCAGAGGTGGATCGGACGGAGAGGCGGTTCGGTCGCACCGTCGTTGTCGCTCGCGGGTGGTGGTGTTTATCGCCGCCGCGGAGGTGGATCAGGCAGGGAGGCGGTTTGGACGTGATCCGCATATCATCTAAATATGGCTCGAAACGATAGGGTAATATTGCCCCGGTCACTTCACTCGATTGTGAGATGTTCTCTTCTTTGAAAAGAGCTTCCGTGTACCATAGTGGGTGGCACAGCGTCTTCTCAATGGCGAATGTCCCGGTGTGACGTCACGGGCAGAAGATGCAGCCAATATGGCGACCACTTGAATGCCGACTTTGCGCATGGATGACGCGCTCTCCGCTCATCTTTATTTTTTCGTATGGACATCGAAGTGAATAATGTTACATGTATTTTTCATTACAATATCTAATTTAGAATGTTTATGAGCATGACACTTGACCTTTAAGGGGGCGGGGTTATTAAACCAAGGTTAGGCTTCCAAGTTCAGATTTCAAAGGAAATTTTAAAGGCACATTTGGGGTTTCAAACGAGGGCTTAGACCTGGACTCGGAACGTTGTGAGGCGCTGGGCCGGATACCCGGAAGAGCTCCGCAATCGTGCCTTCCCGCGAGGAAACCGAATCCGGGGAATCCCAGGCGGCCTGTGCCGTCGCCGAACTTGAGGTCAGCGAGGTGGTTCAAAAGCGGCTCAGCGGCGGTGCGCAGACCAAATCCCCGGTGAGGGACGAGGCCTTTGACCACCGTCCGTCCTCCGGTTGGCCTGGGAACGCCTCGGGATCCCCTTGGAAGACTTGGACGAAGTGGTTTGGGAGAGGGAAGTCCGAGGGGATGGGATGGATGCCTCGCTAACGTGAGCCTTTTGTGTTTCTTTTCAGTTGCTCAGGCAGAAAAAAAAAAATATTCAATGCGCTTTTTTTTTTTTTTTTTTTTTGCTTAAGGTTTAAATGCTAGACGGCAAGATTTCAGTTTCTGTGGCTTTTGGATCAGCGTGACATTTCCACACAAATGCACACACGGCACACAAACACCAAGTCCGATCGGGGGGGTGGCTTTCCTTTGTCAAATCCCCGCAAGGTTAAGCTGAAGGCTTAACTCTGCAGATCTTCCAGTGGAAAGCAATAAAATCAAAATAAAAAATACATTAAAAACGTGGAGACTGCGCCGTTGTCGCGGTGGCTGGCAGAAAAGCGGCGAGTCGCAATGCGGAGTCAAAGTGACATTTATTGTCTGTTTCTGGATAACAACGCAAGCGCTCCCTTGAGACCTTCTTGCATTTTTGCCCTCAGCACACATCAGGGTTTGAAATTTGAAAAAAAAAAAAAAAAAAATTAAGGATTCAAGACTACGGCGGGTTTTCGGGTAAATGTTGGAAATGGTCTCAAGGTAAACCTTCAAAGCTGTGTTAGGTTTTAAAAACTACTCATGGATTTCGAGACATGTTAAAGGGTTACACTCTTAAATTAAGGTTACAAGACAGGAAAAGGTCTGCAAATTGAGGTTTGATACCTGGATTAGGGTTCCAAAAAGTGGTTACGGTCCCAAATTGGGGTTTCAAGTCTTCATCAGTGTCTCAAGTGAGATATATATTTTCTCAAATGAAAAAAATCATTGCCACTCATAGTATGATCGCAATTGATTTCGTGTACTTTGATACTGTATTCCCAATGAATAATTCTTCCGGATATTAATTTTCTTCCATTACCATCTAGTGGCAGAAAGTTGAGCTGCAGGCGCTCGCCGATTGGCTTAAATTGCGATGTGCTTGTGTCTGATTGGTTCATCGTCCTTGTGTCTTAAGAAATGCGCTCCGGGGAAACACACTGAACGCCCATTTGTCTTGATTTTTAAAAAGTTTCAATTTTAGATGGGCAGTCTTAAATATTAAATCTAAATATAACGCAGACTATTAGAAGCGTGTGAGTTTAAAAATAAGAACAAGATTTCCCCCAGTTTGAACGAGGAAGTAAGCGTGTTGCCAGTTTCTTCCGGGAAGAGAATAGCGAACGGACCAACGTCTTCATGGAGTTTGCGAGTTACCTAATTTTGAAGAGTTGAAGAGATATTTTGTGACGAAATGGCGAGTTTTCGAGCATTTGCGGGGGTCGTGTGCCTCATTGTCGCGGCCGCCCTCCGACCGGTGTGCGGCGACATCACGGACGGCAACGCCGAGCACCTTAAACGGGAACACTCGTTGATGAAACCCTACCAAGGTAGGGAGACGTCGACTTTTAGCTAGTTTAAGTTTGAAGTCTTTCCGTTTGCAACTCCGAACATAATTTCAAAACACTCCACCTAATTCCCCCCTGAAATGTCTTATTTACTTGTTCACGCATTTGGCAGGGACTTCTTTAAGCTACTCTGTAGTTACGGCGTTGTTTTCCACTCATTGTTTTTCACTTGCATTTGTCATTATAGAGTCCCATAAAAGTGACGTGCAGCTTGCTTTAACTCTATTAAAACAACATGATTTTATCAAGCTACGTAATAACTATATAAAATGAAAACGAGCAATGCATATAAAACGTCAACATAACCCTGATTTAAATAAATTATTTTGGGTTTATAAATGAGAGCAAGATAAAATCACATCAGAACACTTCCTAATGCCGCATATAATCTCTAAAGCATCATGCAAAAAGGAAGCTTTTAAAAGGGTTCCGTCAAATCCAAGAGCTTGGACGGTATGTTTGCACAGTGTCCACACCCTCTCATAACTGGGAATGTGGCTGTTTTCTAGACCAGTGATTGCCAACCTTTATCGAGCCAAGGCACATATTTTACAATTGGAAAAATCGCACGGCACACCAACAAAAGTAAATGTCACCAAAAACGGATCGATTAATTACTGTATGTACTTCCTGCCATTTAATTGAAGAGGATTTTTTTTTTGTTCTGTCTGTCATTGTGCCTCACTGGCATAAATAGATGAATAAAGAGATTATTTCTTGGAATAATTTTTTTTTTTTTTTTTTTTTTAGCAATTACATAAAATTGGATAACTTCCCACGGCACACTAATGTACCCCGGCACACTGTTTGGGAATCACTATTCTAGACTACGCCACGGTTTCAAATTATTATTATGTTTTTGTATTTACAGCTACCCGTCGATAATTGTGATCAACTGTATGTTTTTGTGTTGCCTGTTGTGTTGTAGGCGTGGGCAGCAGCCCGTCAAGTCAGTGGGACTTCTCGGGGAGCACGTTGGTGACCAGCTCGTACGTGCGACTGACTCCGGATGAAAGTAGCAAGCAGGGATCCATCTGGAATACTGTGGTGAGAACCTTTTTTTTTTAATATATATATATATATGGTGCCTGTCTTCAATAAAGGTTTTTCAGTTCATGAAATATTTGAAGTCACCTGCGTCATTTACCAGCTGTATTAATCATATTTTTTTTAAAATTAACTTCAGTCAGGGTTTGAAAGTTTTTAGTGGTGTCTTGTTGCGCAGCCGTGTTACTTGAAAGACTGGGAGATGCACGTCCACTTCAAAATCCACGGTCTCGGCAAGAAGAACCTCCACGGTGACGGAATTGCTCTCTGGTACACAAAAGACAGACTGCATCCCGGTAAGCGTGGCTTTTCGAATCACTTTTTCTTTTTTTTTTTCCTGGCTGCCGTTTGTGGAAATGTAAGGTAAATTTTAAGGAGTAGGAATCGAACAATTCCAAACATCCGAATTGTTGTTTTGCAGCAATCTGAGGAGGCGTGGTATGTATTTTGGATATTTGCCGGTTGTTTACTTGCTGGGGTGCTTTGACTCAAGAAATTGCAGATTGTCGTTAAGGAGTCGACTTTATTTATTTATTGGCCTTAATCACAAAAGAATATCAGTGTTTCACAGTTAGTAAATAGTGATGACATCCCGTGGAGTTTGTTTACATCTGGTCCTGTGTTTGGATTTAATATCTAGTCAGAATTGGTCAAATGCTATCATGCTCGTTTACCATTGCTAAGCTAACATGTCGAAAGATAGCAACTGATCAAAAAAAAAAAAGAGATGAAGGAATATTGGTGTGGAGTTAACGTTGTTCCCTATTGTCGAGTATCATTTCTTATCAGAATTGATAAAATGCTAACAGTTGGCAACGCTAACGTATAACAAGATAGCAACCCGAGAAGATTGTAAGGTTCTTGCCCTGTGCTGGTTTTGTTGAAACTAAAAAGTTGCTATGCTAACAGAAAGCAAGATGGGTGTACAGCAGGGGTGCTCAATGTGTCGATCGCGGCGGCGTACCGAGAGGAAGTAAAAAAAAAAAAAAGACATCAGCCGCATTCTTCTGACCTTTAGCTCACCGCGCATGTGCAAACAACGACTCTTAGTACAGGAACAACACGCTAGTTGGCGAGTTCCCCCCCCCCCCCCGATTTTAAGCCCTCGCTTAGGAAATCATATCAAACATGATTATGGATGCTGGAGTAAAGAAGACAAAAACGGATCACTTTCATACGGAAGGTGAGGTGAAATTTTTTTTTTTTCACAATGTCATTTTCGAAGTGGGTCTGCCTCATCTGCCAGCGTGGTGATGTGCAGCGGCATTTTTGAACTGTTTATGGAAAATACGACACCGGCATTCTGCCGAAAAGCAAGCTGAGAATGAGAAAAGTGAACGAACTCAAGTCCCAATTGGCCGCACAGCGGTTAACTTTTCACATGATACAGTTCAACATTTACACATAAAGAATCCTCAATGTACTTTTAAAATAAATAAAGTTTTGCATTTTTGTAGTAGGTAAATATTTGTAACTTGGCCATTCTTAAAAAAAAAAAAAAAAAAAAAAAATTCCCGGTCGATCGTGAGAGCCCGGCTGCTTGAAAAGTAGATCTTGGGGTAAAAAAAAGTCTGGGCACCCCGGATTGAGAGTAAAGTAAGCACTAAGGCAGATTGGTAAGGATTTTACTTTTTTTGGGGTTTTTTTTTTAATCTTCTGGTAGCGTTCCATCTTTGCTAACGTGCTAATGTTGATATGCTGACATGAAGCAAAATCTGAATTCCGGATTTTCAAATTTTCATGAAAATTCCTCCGGAAAATTTAAGAAAAAAAATTGCCTAAAATGAATCCGGATATTAGTTGACAACATTGAAGGAACACGCGTTTGAGTTCGTTGTTTTGCCTTCACGAGCGTAGCCATGTTGAGGCACCAACACTAGTACAGTAACAGTACAACAGTAACGCCCCTCCCCTCGCATTCTCATGACCTCGCCATATCTCTGGCGAGAAAATCTTCTTAATCCATATGTGATTTTGTGCTATCCAGTGATAGGGGGATGGAGGGGAAAAAAATCTGGGCTTGGCCCTTGGAGGAACTTCTGCACTATTATTATTTTTTTTTTTTTTGGGTCAGGACTTAGAAATTTTACCGTCAATTTTTGTCTGAATTTTATTCACAGATATCACCAGAATGGACCACAGCCATCCATTTTTTTTTTTTTTTTTTCCCCAAAAAAAATTCCGGGGGGAGGCATGTCCCCGGACCCCCCCTCTAGCAGGACTCCGCACCTTTTATGCTCGCATTTGTATTTTCAGGAAATTCCACTTTCATCTAAGGTAGATTGGCAAGAAGCGCATCTTGTCTTTTTCTTGGGTACTATTTTAATCGGAATTGATACAATGCTAACAGTTGGCTGTGCTAATTAACAGCAAGTTGTCATAGCAACCTGAATAGAAAAAGCAGATTAGTGAGGTTTTTACGTCTTGCCCTGTGCCATACCCACAAGCAACATTGCGATTATACAAACGTGAACGAATATAAATTGCTCTTTTTTTTTTTTTTTTGCCCCCGTTGTTCCCGAAGTAGCCACATGCACATCCTGCTGTGTCACGTTCTCTCCCTTCCATCTTAGGCTCAGTGTTTGGGAACCAGGACCACTTTCAGGGCCTGTCCATTTTCCTCGACACCTTCCGCAACGACCACCAAGCCATGGACGTAAGTTTTTACCGCGCGGCACCCCGCCGTTGATTTGCCTCCTCTTTCCTCAGGGCCCGTCTTCTCCGACCACGCCGTCTTCCACGGCCTGGCAGTCTTTATCGATACATACTCAAACGATGACTCGGTCGACGTGAGTGCTGACCTTCTCGTCAGCATGCTTTCCATTTTTACGTTAAAGCATCATTCCATTATTTTCCCAGTCATTTTATGTTCACGTCAGCCATTTTATTTCGTCGCAGCCCATTTAGAGCTGTTTTCAGGGCCTTTTTTTGCGGCGGACTATTTGGGACATACAGTATTTGATTGCGGGTGTCGTCATGCAGAAAGTAAACTGTACTGTAGACTAAATAAATACAGTAAGTGAACGGATTAACTCAAGGAAATTGTTTTGGTCATTTATTGAACATGTGAAAATATTTTGTGGAGAAAGTACAAGACAGAAAGTGGGAGAGGAATAAACATTGTCACATTCTGGTTAAATGTACAAAATATAAGGTACAATTGTAGAAAAAAGCACTTCTCCAAAGTTTGGGGGGGGGGTTACTAGTGTATGTTGTGATAACTTGACTCGCACTAGCAGCTGAAACCACGACTTTCTTTCAGCTTGTCCCGTTAGGGGTCGCCACAGCGCGTCTTCTCAGATGAACGCTCGTATTTGTTTGGCGCAGTTTTTACGCCGGATGCCCTCCCCGACGGAACCCCTCTTGGGGAGTGGAGGCCCCAGTAGGAAACGAACTCACGACCTTTGGTTTACCAAGCCAATGCTCTAACCACAGAGCTACGGGGCCCCGGATGTAGCAGCTGAAACTGTCCTGGAAAATAATTTCATGAAAAGAGTGGGAGGTTTTTTTTTTTTTTTTCAAAGCTTCACCCAGGAAGCGAAAACTTTGGTGCAAATGGGTCTTCCAAAAGTACAATGACCCAAAACGTATTGCCAAAATGGATAAAAAGTGGATTGAGGAGAAAGTCAGTGTCTTGGAACGAGCCCTGGTTGGAGTCCCTTTTTTGGCCAAATTTGTGGCCAGATCTGAAAAAAGTTTGTGTGAGAGCAAGGCAAGCGACATCGGGTACAGCAGTTCTCTCCGGAGGAATGGGCCAGGATTCCAGCTGAATACTGTCAGAAGCTTGTGGAACCTTACCCAAAAGCGCATGACCCAAGTCATGCACTTCAAAAGAAAATGATACTCCATACTTGATGAAAATATTATGAAATGCCTTAAGAAATTTTTCTCATTATTGTGGCATTTGGGGGGAAAAAAATGAACTAACTTTGGTGATTCTAACCAGAAAAAGGAGAGGCTTAGTCTGACTTGACTTTATCGACCGTTGGATGAGAAAAATTAAATGCATCTTTTTGCACAGTGTATATAAACGTCTGGCTTCAACTGTATGGGAGCTCTTCTTTTGCATGGTTAAGCATTGCTTTTTTTCACGTGTCAATATCATCTCTCAGCATTATCATGTTATATGAATTTCTATTTCAAATATATATATTTGTGAACATGATTGAACTCGATGTGGTCCTTGCCATCCTCAGCGTTCCTTCCCGTACATTTCGGCCATGGTGAGCAACGGCTCGGTGACCTACGACCACGGCAAAGACGGACGCTCGTCGGAGCTGGGAGGTTGCTCGGCCGAAATCCGCAACCGGGAGTTTGACACCTACCTCGCCATCCGCTACTCCAAAGGGAGACTCACCGTATGTACCGAACGGGGAAAAATACATAACGCTGAATCACGGCGGTCGAGGGCGTTGACACGGTGTCGCCGACCCGCAGGTGATGATGGACGTGGACGACAAGAACGAGTGGAAGGAATGCATCGACATCGGAGGCGTTCGTCTTCCCACGGGATATTTCTTTGGCGCCTCGGCGGCCACTGGGGATCTTTCCGGTTTGTCACGTTTAATAATTCCGTCAACAAGAATAAAGTCGTAGTAGTACAAGGATGAAAAATAGCCGCACTGGAACGGATTACACTGTTAGCATGTAAAATGCGCCTCTACTTTTGGGAAAAAAAAAATCACGTTACAAAATGACTTCTGGAACGGATTAATTTTGTCAGTGGAGGTACCACTGTACAAAATGAAAATGAGAAAAGTGTCAAATGTCATACAATTAATATGACAAAGTTAAATATTACAACAAAGAGAAATGATGGCGAAAAAAAATAGTAACGTGACAAGAAAAACTTGTAATGGCAAATTAGTTGTAACATGATGACAACAAAGTGCAAATGTTTCAAGTGTAGTTCAAATTAATAACTACTAATCATCATCATATCATCCATCCACTTTAAGTCCATTGTTCAGACACCACTGGGTGGGACTTAGCCTCGTATGAGCAGAGGTCTTTATAGCTGGATGTCCTTCCTGACGCCAGCCATATAGGATTACTCACCTAACTACCAATAAAAAGTAAAAAAAATAAATAGTCACAATGTTAATGATAGTAGTATACTAGTACTACTATCTATTTCTAGTATACTGTAGTACTAGAAAAAAAATAGTAAGATACAGTGATGCCTCGGTTCTCAACAACAATCCGTTCCAGAAAACGGTTCGAAAAGTGAAATGTTCGAAAACCAAATTTATGCTTCCCATTGCAATGAATGGAAAAATAAATAATGCGTTCCAAGCCCCCAAAATAGCCTTTTTAAAGCGTGTTTTTTTTTTTTTTTTTTTAAGCTTTTCCTGATGATAAACTGCATCGTAGAACTACATGTATAGTTTAAATGGCTGCGTTATACAGAATAACAAAAGTGCGGCGGTTTCACCACGCGTGTTATGTCATTTCAGTTTTTTTTTTCAGGGGGGGGGCCTTCAAATTGACAATAGCAAAATGCATCGTGGGTGGGTCCTCTGCTTGTGCCGCGCGCGATGTTATTTCCGTTTTTTTTTCAGCGGCGTGGGAATTCACAACAAAGCGCATCATGGGTCAGCTGGGTCCGCGCGCAATATGTTATTTCCGTTTTTTTTTTTTTTTTCAGCGGCGTTCGAGTACCGATTTTTTTGTTTGAAAACAGAAGCAAAAAAAAATCTCAATTTTCGTTTGAAAACGGGGATGTTTGAAAACAGAGGCTTTACTATACAAGAAAAAAAGTAAAGTTGTAACAGTGACACAAAAAGTAGTATTGGGTATATATTAGGATATATGGTTCTTTAATAGTAATATGTAGTATTATACAAGGAGCTCCTCACAACATCATGAGAATAAAATTGGAATGTTTCAAGAGTAAAGTCATGAAAATATAGTATCGCGACAAAAAATTCATTTTCACCCTTGAGAGTTTTGACTTAATAGAGAATGTTAGGAAAGTTGTTATTATCTTGGCTATATAACTTATAATTTTATTCCAATAAATATTATCACATGAACACTATTCATATTGGAGCGATGTCGTATCAGCCGGTAACCCTTCAATTTCTCGGACTCTTTTGTGGCCTTCGTGCGGTAAACCTCTCTCGTCCTTTTGCTAGACAACCAGGACATCATCTCAATGAAGCTGTACCAGCTGATGGTGGAGTACACGCCCGAGGAGGAGAACGTGGACTGGACCAAGATCGAGCCAAGCGTCAGCCTGCTCAAGTCACCCAAAGGTTTGCTCACCGGCGGAATCTTTAAAAAAAAAAAAAAACAAGTAAATGATTGATTCCCCCCCCCCCCACAAAATTCCAATTTCCATTTACAGCCACTGTGATTTGACGGGCGCGTTCGCACTTGCGTGCCATCGCACTCGCAAATGTGCACAGTCGAGCACGAAAAATCCCGCGCGTAAAATATGTCACGAGTAGAAATACTAAAAAATAGATATTGAAAGACGTTGCTTATTTTGTGTAGTCTTGATCGATGTTCCCTCTAAGCTGCGCACTTGTCGCTCACTCAGCGCAAAGCAAAGCAAATTTATTTGTATAGCGCATTTCATACACGAGGTAACTCAATGTGCTTTATATAAATAAAGTAATTTGAAAACAAAGAGATGAAGCATTTAAAACGGGATAAAAATGACAAAAAATATTTAGAAAACGACAAAACCGCATACAGTTCTAGTAATAAGTGAAGTGAAAGTGATCAAAAAGCGCCAATGAAAACCGATCCAGCGCAGTGAACCACAGCCTACTTCTACTTACCTGACACCACCCCCCGCCGCTCTTAAAGGGGTACGCTCATAATTCCAAACAGAACATACAACCGTAATTTAACATATCTGCGGGCATGACTGACCACAGCCGTACATTTTTCAAATGTGACTGCATCACTCGCCTCGAAAAACTAAAGTGGTTCTGACAAATAGAGGGCGTATTCTCGCAGATAAAAATGGGGGCGGGGCAGGGTATTTAGTTTGTAATTGATCAACGCGCGTTCCTCCGCAGACAACATCGACGACCCAACGGGCAACTTCCGCGGCACGCCGCTGACGGGCTGGAAGGTGTTCCTGCTGCTGCTGTGCGCGCTGCTGGGCATCGTGGTGTGTGGCGTGGTGGGCGCCGTGGTCTTCCAGAAGCGGCAGGAGCGAAACAAGAGGTTCTACTGACGGCCTCGAGGAGCAGAGGGCCCGTCCGTCGGAGGGACGGCGCCGCCGGTGATTGACTCTTGAAAGCACATTTTAATGTGAATCGTTTATCTTTCACCCCCGGGGTTCTAAAGGTTGTACAAAATGTTCTGGGTGGAAGCACTGTTTTTTTTTTTTTTGGTTTGTTTCTCTCTCTCTCTCTCTCCCCCCCCCTTGTTTTGTTTTGTGGTGAACATTTATTTTTTTTGTGGGGGGGGGGGGTGTTGGCGTTGCCATGGCAACAGCACAACCTCCAGCACTGTCGTTTTAATATTTCCTTTGGCGTCGTCGCTCGTGCGCTCTCAAACGCTTAAACTGGAAACCCGCGTTGTCAAACTCCGCTGTTTGCCTTCGACTTTGAGCAAAAAATGACCACTTTTATGTCTCATTCATATTCAAGTGGAGCAAAACAAGGCAGAAATGCAACGTTCGCATTAAAGTTGGAGCCGAAATTTGACGTCTTTCTGTCTGGAAGTGTTCAAATGCAGTCCGCGGGGCTTTTAATTGTTTCCCCCGGTCACAATTAAGACGCTAGATACTTTTGTTGAGGCTTAACTTTGAAAACGAGCCGTTTCCCTTTGACTTTTGAGCCTAAATGGCTGTCTACGGTTTCCCCGGGGGTCGTCAAACCATCAAACAAAATGGATGCTGAAGCGCTGAAATGAAATTTTGAATTAGGAAGCAAAGAAGTCGTCGCAAGCAGCGTGTCGTGCATGACCTTCCAGGCTCGGGTTTCCCTAGTTTTTGTTATCGTCTTGAAGTTAGTCGACCTTTACAAGTGTGCGATATTTTAACTTGATTCAGAGGAGAAGAAATTAGCATTGCGATTAGCTGGTGTAAATGAGTTTGAGCGTAATTTCTGTGGAAATATGACTTTTGAATTGATTTGGGTTGCTTTGTACTGTTTGTTTGCTTACCAGTGTGTCTTTGAGTTAAAATGAAATGTTAGGTGGCTGAAAAAAAATATATATTTTTGGCGCATCACTTCATTTTCACATGCTACGGTAGCGACCCCTTTAGCTTATCACCTGAAAGCTGTGAGGATTGGGGGGGGGGGGGGATTAAAAACTCAATGAAAGACTTGGTGACCCGAGATAAATTTGTATTGCGGTATTTTCACTTTTTTTAAATTTAATTTGGAATTTTAGTTCCCCAACAAAACCCACCAGCTCTTCCGATACATGCGAAGTAACGGTAAGCTCTCGTTATCCCAAATTTTAACACGATACCTAGTTAGTAATTGACTGCTAAGTTACAAAGTAAGAAGTGTAAATTAAAGTACATTACTTACGATTATATTGGTTGATTTATTGGCCACCATAAATGGTAAAAATATGATAACCAAATGCGAGAGTGTGCATGCTTTTGGCTTGTTAGCTAGATGCTAACGTGAGCTCTTTCGGAAATTCAATGCGACGCGAATGTTCCCTGGACACGGCATGCTGCTGTTTTACACGAATTCACAAACGACTGAATGGTTGAGGGTGTGAATCCCCGTCCGCCCACAGTGGTTGAGGGTTTGAATCCCCGTCCTCCCTCAATCTGCATTTCCTCTCTCAGCCAACACAGATATCTTTGTGCCAGTGGAGAATTACAGTACGTTTTTGTCCAGATACTCCCCACCCCCACCCCACAGGATGGGCCAAAAGTAGGTAAACACTTCATTTTATTACATTGAGAAAAGTGAAAATTAAAAAAAAATTTGCGTCATTTAACTACCCGACCTCTTTCTTTCCGTCTTTCCATCCTGACCTCCACTTTTTACTTTCTTCATGCCTCATTTCATCCGATCCCATTTCCAATAACGCTCAAGAATCCACTCTCGGCTCGTGCTAATTATTTTGGTGCCATTAAGTGCGCCTGTAATAAAAGTTAATTAAAAATGTTTGCATTTACTTGATCACGATTGCTTGTGGCTGTTTAAGATATTTGTAATGTTAATGTTGTCCACTAGATGGCGACGTTTTCGCAGAATAGAGCACAGGCGAGTTCACTTCTGAGCCGGATTTGATTTTTAAAATCACAGTTTCGAATGAATTTCGAATTAGCAGTACTGCCTTTTTACTCAGTGACGCTGTTGTGTTTTTCTCCAGTTACTTGATGATACTTTCATCCGGTCATGTAGACTTCGGTCAGCAGATTGTCAAGGTGCGTGCAAGATGCTTCAAACTTTCATAGTTGTATCATTTTTTGGGGAAATCTCGGGTTGTTGATAATTGATTATTTTTGGTGGGTCAGGGAGACTTTTAAAGGATTAAATATTGGCGGAGGAGGAGGAGGAGGGATGATCCATTTTTTTTTTCTTTTAAATATTGGAAAAATCAATTCAAAGAGCGGCCACCTTGACTTTCATGTCATGTGTTCCTAATATTTTGATCATCTTAAGAAGTTCATCAGAAAATTTTCAAGGTTGTTTGGAACATTTTTCATGAGAAAAAATGGTAATCATCTATATCTTTTAACAAAGGTCAACTATTGTTTTTTAATATCATTTAAACATTTCTAAGTAATAAGAATATTGTTCATGGATTATTTTTTTTTTTTTTTTACTATTCAACAAGAAAAACAACATTGAGCAGCTATATTGGATGATTTCACAATATTTTTGGAGTTTTTATTTTTACATAAAACAAATAATTGCAATATTATTGAGCACATATTTTAAGATACTTATTTTTAATAAAATTCCTATCATCTCTACTTATACGACTAATGGTTATAATAATAGTAATGATCATTTAAGATGGAACGGTAGGGCATCTGGAAAGCATTGGCCTCACAGTTTGAAGGACCCGGGTTTGGTCCCAGACCCACTTGTGTGGAGTTTGCATGTTCTCCCCGTGCCTGTGTGGGTTTTCTCCGGGCACTCCGGTTTCCTCCCACATCCCAAAAATATGCAACACTAATTGGACACTCTAAATTGCCCCTAGGTGTAGTTGCGAGTGTGGCGGTTTGTCTCGATGTGCCCTGCGATTGGCTGGCGACCAGTTCGGGGTGTACCCCGCCTCCTGCCCGTTGACAGCTGGGATAGGCTCCGGCACACCCACGAGCCTTGTGAGGATAAGCGGCACCGAGAAATGGATGGATGGAATGACAATTGAATACAAATATTTGATGTAAGCTGGAGACTAAAACCTTCGATATTGAAAGGCGCAGGTGGTTGCTCGTTGCTTGAAAAGGAGGTCAGACGACAACTAGGCCACACTTCAAATCATAATTATCAAAAAAGAAGACAATAAAGAGGACGATAACGCGCGCTGACACAGAAGCACGAGACATAAAAGTTGTCTTCGGTCGTCCTTGGCAGGCTCCACCAACACGTCTTCCTCCTCCTCTTCCTTTCCTTTCCCGTCAT
Organism: Syngnathoides biaculeatus; assembly: GCF_019802595.1. Classification (NCBI taxonomy): domain Eukaryota; kingdom Metazoa; phylum Chordata; class Actinopteri; order Syngnathiformes; family Syngnathidae; genus Syngnathoides; species Syngnathoides biaculeatus. The sequence goes on from NC_084650.1 coordinate 13,583,046, forward strand.
ACTTTCAACGTCAACTTAACCCGTTGGTGTCTGTCTGTATCCCCCCCAAAAAAAAAAAAAAAAAAAAACACCAACAAAACGATATTTATAAAAACATATTTACTGGCCGCTTTTGCCGAAATCAAACAATTGCGGGCCGAAATATCTCCGCAGAGATGCGAAAGGAGCACGGCCAGTTCTGGAAACGCTCGATTTCACTTGTTGCTGCTGGGGGCGGCCCAACCAGTTCCCGTGTTTTGGGCGCCGTTGCGGTGCCGGCCAGGCGGCTCTGAAAAAAGTTCCCCCGTCGATAGATTAAAAACGCCCCTCAAAAAAAAAAACAAAAAAAAAAAATCCATCAATTTTGTATTGTATCATTTATTTACCTGGGTTATTTTTGATATTTGCATTTGTCTCATGATATTATTATTTCTTTATTTGGGGCAGGTAAACTTTGCCCCCCAGCCACCAAAAAAAAAAAAAAGAAAATTGGAAAAAAGGGGAAAGTAATTTTCCACAACATTGTAGGTACGAGGAAATGTCAGTTGCAAAAATATGGTTTTGGGGGTGTGTGCTATATTCAAGTGGGTATTATACTTGGGTAATGACGGGAGTGCTGAAGCAAAATGTGCGTGTGCGTGCATGTTTCCTGTGACACGCTGTTCTCTCTGCGCACACACTTGGATTGGCCAATCAAATTCGACCTCCCGCTTCATCGACCATCTGTCTTTGATCCCGTATCACACACCCAGTCGTCTATTTTATTAGATATGAATGATCATTTCCAGGGCGGCACGGTGGTAAAGCGTTGGCCTCGCAGTTCTAAAGGACCCGGGTTCGATCCCGGCCTTCCCTGTGTGGAGTTTGCATGTTTTCCCCGTTCCCGCGTGGGTTTTCTCCGGTTTCATCCCGAAAACATGCGATATTAATTGGACACTCTAAATTGCCCGTAGGTGTGGTCGCGAGTGCGGCCGTTTGTCTCGATGTGCCCTGCGATTGGCTGGCGACCAGTTCAGGGTGTGCACCGCCTCCTGCCCCTTGACAGCTGGCATAGGCTCCAGCACTCCCCCCGACCCTTGTGAGGATAAGCGGGAAAGAAAATGGATTTCTATTTTTTTTTATGTTTTTCCATTCTTGTGTCCCCCTCACAGGGATTGGTCGGTTGGTTTTAAGCGATTGATCTGATTCGCTGTGATTTGTTGACTTTTTCCTGCATTTGCTATCAGGATCTTTCCAAGACAGTTTTTTGGGTGGTCTGAACTAGTTTTGGGGTTTTTGCTTTCACCCGGAGAGTTTACATTGCAGTGGGCGGTTTCCTCGGTGGGATCCCGCAATTTGTTTTCACCACGACGCGAACGTTGCGTTATTGCAGGTTGGCAACGCGCCGGCATGGTTGGTTTGCTCCTGCAGTTCTTTGCATGTTTTTCACCTTTTTTTTTTTTTCGTCTGTTCTCTCCATCTCGCAGAATTCCCGTCACCTCGTTAAAAAAAAAAAAAAAAAAGTTTCTCTCGGTTGCGCGCGTTCTCTCAGCATCTGCATATTGTTTTTGTTTTAACGAACGCGTCTTGTGAATTGTAATATTGTTTACTTATAAAATGAAGGGCCAATTAATTCCTACTCAAAAATTCCAAACACGAAGCGCCGTATTGCTCCTTTAAACACATTCATTATACAACAAGAATATCTTTAAGTATTTTTGTAAAATAATATTTGATGCTTTATATACTATTTTTATGGCTTGAGCCGGCTAAACGCGTTTTCCCATGAGGGAAAAGTTTACCTGCTGCGACGTCAAGACCGATTCAAATTTTGAACTGCGGCAAAAACCGGTGGCAGACTGATGGGCCTCTCGTTAAAAACAGTTCCCAAATCACTGCGCGACAGTTCAGTCGTGTTCAGAGGCGGCACTGGCAGCTACGTTGATTTGGGCCTCACCCTTCGTTTAAGAACCAGGTCGGAGGTTCTGAAAAGCAGTGCCGTTGTCGCCGCTCCGCTTCGAAACAGTGTAGTGAAGTGTGGCCGAGCGAGGCTGGTTGGAGTGGTAGCTTTTACGACGGAAAAAGGGGTATTACTTTCAAAAGTAATGTGGACCAAGCATTGAGCCCTGGGGAACACCTTGGGATAGAGGAGCAACGCAGGAGGTGGCAGTTGTGAATGAAGCTGAACCGGTGCGGGTTGGTCAAATAGCATTTTAGCCAGGAAAGAGCGGTGCCAGTGATGCCGAGTGAAGTCAAAGCAAAAAAACGCGGTTAATCGACAGCTGCTATCTCGAAATATTCCTTCGTCGGGTCAATTGCTGGATCTGTTATCAGCAAATAAAACGAACTGAGCTCTTATCAGCGTCACACATCCCGCGTTCTGATTCGTTAACGATATGAAATGTGTCCAGGAGTCAGTCAGTACGACGGTTGGGGGCCCGCGAGCAGTCCCGCAGCGTCTCCCCCCCCCCCCCCCACGCCGTCTGTCCAGAACCTCACGAGATCGGATGACGGATCTGTCCTCCGTTCCGTCTCTGCGGGCGCCTGCTTCGTTTTTTTCTTTTCATCCCCGCGCGGAATGTAATCAATTCCATTCTCGGGTGGATTTGATGACTCGGGTGGAATGTCAGCACTTTTAATTCCCCGTGTGCAATGCCCTCAATTGTCGCACGGTTAGCCTCAACGTGGCGCTTCCACGTGAGGAAATATGATCCGGTGACGGCGGAAGGTTGAAAAACTTCACGGCACAGCACCAAACAAAATGTCACAATAAGTACGATAGTGGTGAATATTCTTACACCGTTTGAAGCGCATTAGCGGCGGAAAAATGGGAGCTAGCCGCCAAAAGATTATTTAGCCCTCGCTGTTTTCCCGCTTGCCGCTGATTGTGTGGTTTTTGTCTCCGCCACGTTTCGCAGGAGTTCTCGTTTCACACGTAATTCCGCTTTTCCTATTTGTAGTCCATGTTTCGATTCTGTCTCACTGTGTTTGTCGCCGCTTTTGTATTCTAAACTCGTGGAGTTGAGTTTGCGCAACTTGCAAACGTCAGAACAGTTTTTGATCCTTAAATTTCCAAGGATTTCCGCTTATCTGGCCGTGACTCTGACCACCTCTTCCAATTTGTGCCTGTGACACGCTAAACCGGGTTAGCGGTGTTAGCTTAGCATCGCTGACGAGCTCCACGGTGAAGGTGAAAGCAGCGGCAGTGCGGCGGGAGCAGCTTGGGGATCCATCAGGATTTTAACTTCCCGGAGGCTCCTTCCTCCTTGGGGTCACCTGCTGCCGTGGCTCCGTGCCCACCTTCTGTCGGGATTTATTTCTGGCGCTACCGCCGGCTTGCTCCCACCTCCTCCTCTTCCTCCTTCATCCCTCTGTCCACCTTGGACTATTAGGCAGTCACTCACATTTGGAAAAATGTACGGGTCTGGTCAGTCATGCCCGCAGATATAAAGTTACAGTTGCGGTCCACCGGTCATACCCGCAGATATAAATTTACAGGTGGGGTCCACCAGTCATGCCCGGAGATATAAAGTTACAGGTGCGGTCCACCGGTCATGCCCGCAGATATAAAGTTACGGGTGCGGTCCGCCAGTTATGCCCGCGGATATAACATTACGGGTGTGGTCCGCCAGTTATGCCCGCGGATATAAAGTTGAGGGTTCGGTCCACCGGTCATGCCCGCAGATATAAAGTTACGGTTGCGGTCCACCGTCATACCCGCAGGTATAAAGTTACGGGTGGGGTCCACCAGTCATGCCCGCAGATATAAGGTTGAGGGTATGTGTTCTGTTTGTAATTATGAGCGTACCCCTTTAGGAGAGGAGGGGGGCGGTGTTCAGGTAAACTAGGAGGTAGAAGTAGGCTGAGCAGTGGGTGTGCTGGATCAGTTTTCATGTGCGCGTTACGTTATAGGCCAGAAATTATGGTACATATTGCTCATAGGTGTAAAAAAAAAACCAAAACCATCCACCAGTGATCAGCAATTAATATGATATCATATGTTGACATTCAGACATCAGAGTTTTGAGTTTTTTTTTTTGTTTTCTTTTGGTGAGCATATTTGTCCCGCAGCATCTACATCACCTGACACCCGAGCAGCTAACTGAATCAAAACATTACAAAATGATTATTTTCCCTTTATGAGGTGCTGCCAAAAATGACTCCAGACTCCGGAGGGCAGGAGAGGAAATGCGCGTAATTCCATTTTTTTTTTTTTTTTTTTTTTTTTCCTGGTTTCTGCTGGTGTGACCTTAAAACAGGCGCCCAAATGTACTCCCACTCTGTATTTAAGTGGGATTCCGGATATTTGTGGCGATGAAGGCTTTGCGAGAGGACCACGGTGCCGTCTCAGCCGTCCCGCGGTCCTGCTCCGCGGGTCCATGTGTCGTCTCTCTGCGTGGGAATGTTGGACACGACCCGCTCGGCCAGCTTCTGTCGCAGGCACGTTGCAACATTCTGCTCGTTTTAGTTTGAATGCATTGAGTCCTAATGCTTGATTTTGTTATGATTTATTATTAGTAGTAGTAGTTATTATTCAACCACAGGAGTACAGCCGTTCCCGTTATCATCTGAGCACAAGTTAATTTAGATTTAATTATATCATTTGGATTTACAGGTGATGTAATCACAAAACAGTTTCATCAGTTTGATTGAATGTTACTTAACTTTGGTTCCAATTGATCCATCCATCCGTTTTCTTTGCCGCTTATCCTCACGAGGGTCACGGGGAGTGCCGGAGTCTATTCCCAGCTGTCAACGGGCAGGAGGCGGGGTACACCCTGAACCGGTTAAGAGCCGATCGCAGGCCACATGGAGACAAACAGCTGTACTCACGATCACACCTATGGGCAATTTATCCATCCTTCCATCCATTTCTTCACCGCTTATCCTCACCAGGGTCGTGGGGAGTGCCGGAGCCTATCCCAGCTGTCAACAGGCAGGAGGCGGGATACACTCTGAACTGGTTAAGAGCCGATCGCAGGCCACATGGAGACAAACAGCTGTACTCACGATCACACCTATGGGCAATTTATCCATCCTTCCATCCATTTTCTTTGGCGCTTATCCTCACGAGGGTCACGAGGGGTGCAGGAGCCTATCCCAGCTGTCAACGGGCAGGAGGCGGGGTACACTCTGAACCGGTTGCTAGCCAATTGCAGGGCACATAGACACAAATAGCCGCACTTACAAACACACCTAGGGCAATTTCCATCCATCCATCCATCCATTTCTTCACCGCTTATCCTCACCAGGGTCGCGGGGAGTGCCGGAGCCTATCCCAGCTGTCAACGGGCAGGAGGCGGGGTACACTCTGAACTGGTTAAGAGCCGATCGCAGGGCACATCGAAACGAATAGTCGCACTTCACAATCACACCTTGGGGCAATTTAGGGTGTCCAACTAATGTTTTGGGATGTGCTCGGAGAAAACCCGGGCAGGCAGGGGGAGAACATGCGAACTCCACACAGGTGGGTCTGCGATTGAACCCTCAGAACTGTGAGGCCGAGGCTTTACCAGCTGCTCCACCGTGCCACAATATAAAATGATCATCATTTAAAAGACAAAATAAAACTTGGTGTCGCTTCAAATTATTCAGCTACTTTTCGCACCCTTACTGTATAAATTCAACCCTATCAATGCCACTTGCTTCGTCGTCGCTTCCAGTCCATTTGGACTCAATCTCGCAGTCGTCGTGTATTTCGTGTAGCGCGCGCGTGTGTGTAGTGTCGACACCGGCAAACAAAGTAACGCGGACTCATGAGGGCGGCGCTGGTACCAGCTCGGGCCCAACGTACGCAAAGGGTTGCGCGCAGGCGAATGAAGACGCGGCCTCCGCTCGGCCTTATCTCCATCGACGGAGGCGCTGCGGCCCGCATCGGTCCAAACTGCCCCGGTCGGGTGTTCGCCACCGGATAAGGGCGAGGCGAGAGGTTTGAAGAAGGGGAGCGGGCGACGGGGTGACGGCTCATTACCATCAATAGTGAAGATAATCGAAGATGATGTACAGAATCGCAAAAGGTCTTTGCATTACTTTGGATTCTTTCGAATGCGCCAGGTGGCGGTTTATCGTCGAGAAGCGGCGACAGGAGTGGGGCCGTAAGTCACGTGACGTGATTTTGTTCATTTCTATTGTGCAAAGCCAGAGAGGAAAAAAAAAAAGGATGGTCCCGAATTGGTTTCTTTACCTCTATCGGCACCAAAAACCGAGCCACGCTTTTTATTTCTTTTGCATAATCCTGCAAACACAATTTTTAAGATTATCCATCCGTCCATCTTCTTTGCCGCTTATCCTCACGAATGTCACCGGGAGAGCTGGAGCCTATCCCACCTGTCGACGGGCAGGAGGCGGGGTACACCCTGAGCGGTTCGCCAGTCAATCGCGGGGCGCATTGGGACGGATTGCCCCCGGGCCTTGAGTTTGACACCTGTGCCCTACAAAATAGGGGCATCAATGCCTTTGTTGTCACTGTTGAATCAAACGTTGGTCTCTCAAATGTCGCCGTTACCATATTTGTTTTTATTTCAGTTATCTTGAAAATGATCAGCTGGAAAGCGTTGGCCTCACAGTTCTGAGGTCCCGGGTTCGATCCCGACCCCACCTGTGTGGAGTTTGTACGTTCCCCCTGTGCCTGCGTGGGCACTCCGGTTTCCTCCCACATCCCCGAAGCACGCAACATTAATTGGACACTCTAAATTGCCCATAGGTGTGATTGTGAGTGCGACTGTTGTCTGTCTCCACGTGTCCTGCGATTGGCTGGCGACCAGGTCAGGGTGCAGCCCGCCTCCTGCCCAACGACAGCTGGGATTGGGTGCAGGACTCCCTGTGACCCTCGTGAGGATAAGCAGCAAAGAAAATGGATGGATGGATTACATAGTGGTATGGTGGTTCAGTTGGTAAAGGGTTGGACTCACAGTTCTAAAGTCCCGGGTTCGATCCTGGACCCGCCTGTGTGGAGTTTGCATGTTTTCCCCGTTTCCTCCGGGCACTCCGGTTTCCTCCCACATCCCAAAAAAAGACGCAAAACATTAATGGGACACTCTTAATTGCCCATAGGTGTGATTGTGAGTGCGGCTGCTTGTCTCAATGTGCTCTGTGATTGGCCGGCATCCAGTTCAAGGTTGTACCCCGCCTCCTGCCCGTTGACAGCCGGGATGGGCTCCGGCACTCCCGCGACCCTCGTGAGGATAAGCGGCTAAGAAAATGGACGGATGAATGTTTTGATGATTTGAATTTTCTTCACCTTTTGGCCAAGGTGTTCGTGTGCGATCCCAGGTGTTGCAGTTATGAAAATGAAAAAAACAAAGCCCCACCCGATGTTTGACGAACCGATTTCATTTCGCGGCAACAAAAATAACCACGACGATAATAACTAAAAAAAAAAAAAAAAAAAAAGCAGCAGTTCACACAGTCGAGTCCTGGCCGAGACCTGGCGGCCTGCAGGCCTGCGCGGGGGGGCAGATTTGACAATCTGGGCTAAAGGTTTGTGTGTGTGTGTGTGTCATAGAGGAGGGCCCGGGTGAGAAAAGGGTGGAGATGAGAGCACTCCTGAGCGAGTGTCATCTTGCATTTCTCGTGAAAGCCACTCAGAAGTTGCCCTCAACAGAGACCAACGCAACTTCGTTTTCTAATCATCTCTTTTTATTTGTATTTTTGTCCCCCCCCCCCCAACGGAATTCAACCGGAACGCACCGAACATGGGAGTGTTCCTCTTGCGCCGGATTTTGGAAGTTCCCGGGGTGTGAGAGGAAGGAGGAAGGAAAACGACTTTGACATCAGGTAGCGTTTTTTTTTTTTACGTCTTGGGAAAAAGTATTGGGACGGACTCGGAGAGGCCTCCGTCAGGTGTGTTGGGGGGGGGGGGGGTTAAATGTGGAAGAAGGACACCAACGTTATTAGCGACACGCTCCAAACGTCCAAATTTGGAGTGCTTCAACAATTTTGCCGTTTCCTGTAGGTGTCCTAATACTTTTGAGAATGTAGCACAGTGGCGACATTGTTTATGATAAGCAAAATGACATTCATTATATTCCGGTGTCATTTTCGAAAATGTTATTATTATTTTTTTAAACACCCATGTGTCTTCGCAAGATGAAATTTGCTGGCCATGCCCGTCGGTAGTAGACGCCAAAAAAATGATTTTTGGCTCTTTCTGGGGGTCCTGAAAAGACAACATATAATTAATATAATCATCCAGTTTGACTTTTGGTCGATATTTCAAAGCAACGGGAAGTTTTGGCTTTTTGGGTTTAGGTAGCCATATTGGGTTAATTCGGGTGTTTCTGGTTCCTTCAAAGTAAAACATCTCCAATAGAGTTTGCGTGAAGACCATGAATTTTGGTTTCCCAATCGGGACTTGAAATCCAGCTAGAAATATCTAAAAAAAAAAAAAAAGATACTAAATAGACGCATCTAAAAAAAACAAACTTTTCCACGTTTAGCAGTGTGTTGAGTAGTGAAGGTGAAGATTTTAAATTGAATAACCTGATTCCGGATTAACCGAGCATTCTTGGTGCCCAAACAATCGGCAGGCAGCAGCAAAAACTGATTTCCACGGTACGCAACTGCTCGTCTTTTCTCCTTCTCACGTTCAGTCATTGCAATTCAAAAATCTGCGGCCCGTTTGATTCCCGGGAAAGGTTCTGTCTTGTTTCTTCTGCGATATTGAGCAGAACCCGTTTTCCGGCAGTTGTTTGGGCCAGAACGCAAGTCGTCGAGGCTCTTAATGTCGACTCATTTGCCACACATTTGCTGTCACTGTGAAAAAGGTTGAAAACTCATTGGTTTTGGATTATCCATCCATCCATTTTCTTAGCTGCTTATCCTCATGAGGGTGATGGGGAGCCTATCCCAGCTGTCAACGGGCAGGAGGCGGGGTTACACCCAGAACTGGTCGGCAGCCAATCGCAGGGCACAAAGAGACAAACAGCCGCACTCGCAATCACACCTACGGCCAATTTAGTCTTTTGCATGTTTTGGGGATGTGGGAGGAAACCGGAGCACCCGGAGGAAACCCACGCAGGCAAGGGGAAAACATGCAAACTCCACACAAGTGGGTCCGGGATTGAACCCGGGACCTCAGAACTGTGAGGCCAACGCGATCCACAGTGCCGCCGGTTTTTGGATTATATTATAATTTTTTTCTTTTGCAATGATGACGAAAAACCGTTTGTTTTCTTTTCGCCTTTGTAACGCCACTTTGTTTTCCTCACAGCTGCGCCAACGAGTTGCTGTTGCGACGTCTTCCCGAATCAAGTCAGCACATGCGCGGTAAGAAGACGGAACAGTCCATTGCATGACGGGGGGGGGGGGGGGGGGGGAGTAGAATTAATTCTGACAGCTTTTTAAACGCATTCATACAATTAGAACAATACCAATTGCGTTAAATATTTTTTTTCTCCCAGTTTTATGAAACATTGACTTGTCATCGCTCCGTTCCTTAAAAGTAGAGTATGCCGGTTTCAAACTACCAGCAAGATTTGAATGTAGCCTGACTTGAAATCTTCTCATGTCAAGAAACGCCCGCAGGTCACTCGCTTGCGTGCACGTGTTAAACCTGAGTCTGGAAATATAAACAAGACGATCGATTGACCCGATGACCCTGTGACTACGACGGGACGTTGGCACCAGTGGTTGCAGCTGTGTACGAAATACTGTAATTCCCGGCCTACACAGCGCGCCCGGTTACAAGCCTCACTGAGTACATTTGTCAAGGAAATACCATTTGGTACATACATACGCCGCAGCTTTGTAAAAGCCGCAAGTGCCCACATTGAAACACGAGATACTTGCAAAGCAAAACGGTACACAGAGAGTTTAACGCTAACGCTAGCGGTGCCGCGCTAAAGCTGACGCGAGCGCCGCGCTAACAGTTAAAAAAAAAAAAAAACATACCGGTAAAAATCACTGAGACACGGCAGTAACGCGCTAGCGCAGCGCTAACAGGGCCGGACCGGTAAAAGTCACTTCCTCGGCACATATATTCCACCGGTCTCACCTTTTCTTACATTTTCTGCTCGAGTGCCCCCCTGCGGGCGTTAGCAAAAATGCACAAATTAGCCACATCACTGCATAAACCGCAGGGTTGAAAAATGTCGGGGCTTATAGGCCGGAAATTATATATATATCTATATATATATAATATGTTTACCATGGATTTTTCTCTGAACGATATTTCCAATTCGAAAACTTTTGTTGACAACAAGAGTTAAATAATCCGTCCGAGAATCCGTGAGCGTCGGTCCACGGGAACCAATTATTAATCGACAGTTGTAAAAATATGAATTGAAATGAAATTGCAGGAATAGAATTTTCTATGGCGAAAACATCGCAGGAACATACAAACGCGTATATATATCTTTCCATCGTTCCGCTCGTGCGAAAAACGACGGTAGCAAAAAAAAAAAAACGTCATGTACTCCTCTTTAGCAGTTATGAAAACTCCATAGCTGATAACTTTTTCCTGATTTGCGGGATTATTGTTTGCAGTCATCATGCAAATTTGCCCAATTTAGCATCAAATGGAGTAAAGGATGTGAGAAATGTAATACAAAATGACTGACTCGCTCTTTTGTATTTAAAGCAATTGTCGCCATCACTGTCGTCACAGACCGGACGGAAAAGCAGGAACAAATGTTTGTTTTTTTTTTTTTCCCAAATATAATTTTAGCAAAACCCTTTTGTCATTTTTTTTTTTTTTTTTTAATGTCATCTTCAGAAAGAGGGCAAAATGACAGTTTACGCACGGTTCATTACCGATGACAAAAGTAAATAATCACAGTTGTTGTTGTCGTCGGGCTTTCATAAGCGAAGGCGACGCGGAGGAAATGTTCGAACGACTTAATTGGTCGCGCTCGTCGGCCGCCTCGTTAACGGCGTCTGATAACGAGGTCGCCCGGAGTGGGCGGGGACGTCAAAGTGAGACGCCGACGCGCTCTTCTTCTCTTTGTTATTTGTTATTATCTATTCGAACCCCCCCGAAAAAACACCCAGAAATGACATCGCGCGCACTTTTGTAATTCTGGATACCGCAGCCTCTGTCCACAGACGTGACTTGTTTTTCTTCTTATGGAGGACGACGTATCGTATTAACCCCCAAGCAACGCTCCAAAGAAGGCCAGTTGCGTGTTTAAAGTTATTCTGCACTTTTGTTAATGAAAACAAAAAAAAGTTTACAAGGCTCGGGGCCGAGTCGCTACAGATACGGTAATGCGCTCCCAGCCTAGCGTACTCTACTACTAAAACACACATTTTAAGCATGTATTTCTTAAATTATTTTATTATATAAAATATTTAAACTATGCGAGTATTTCTACTATGCAGTGTATTATCAGGAAAAGCGAAAAAAATGCTTTACAAAGTCTAAATTTTTTTAGGCTTGGAACAAATTATTTCTTTTTCCGTTCATTATAATGGGAAACATCGATTTGGTTTTCGAACAATTCACTTTTCGAACCGTTTTCTGGAATTTCTATTCTATTTCTTCATATGCATTTTTTATGACAACTAGCCCAAATGCATCTTAATGTCTTCAGTTTTTTTTTTTCTAATGATCCCTTTTCACTGAAGCGGTCTTTACAATTAGTTGCAATAACCGTATTTAATCTTAATGAATTCATAATGCATTAAAGCCATTACGGCGAGTTACAAACGTCCCCAGAGGCGACAAAGCACCTCGGACGCACTCGAACACACAAAATTGCCGGCGGGCACGCAGACCCGCAAATTCCTTGGCAAAATTTCTCGTTCGCAAGCTCGCCATTTCAATCACGCCATTTTAAGCCGCCTCTACTGAATGACTGATGTGTTGTGAACCACTTTAACTCTTTTTTTTTTAAACGCGAACAAGCCGCTCTCCACAAACTCTCGCCCTGAAAGTCGGCATTAAAGTATTTATACGGGCTCTGTAAGGATGCAGCGCATGCTCGCCGTGTTAAGGGGTTTATAATTGTTTACCAATGACTTCCTTTGAGATGTTATCGACTATGGATAATCCTTTTTAAAAGGGCACACTTATATACTGTTTATAAATGTGTTATTACCCAATTTGTTGACGCTCAAGACATCAAATGCAGTTGTAGGGATGACATAATAATTTTTAAAGTAGTGAGCGCATGCTGAAAGTGGATGTCTATAACAATTTTTTTAACAGTTGTACCCTATGCATGATTTATAATCGTGTTATTACCTAATTTCTTCATCTTTATATGCCAAGATAATTGTTGTTAGTAGCATAGAAATACTCAACAGTACAGCAGTCCCTTGAGATACAAGTGGCCTGAATTGCAAGTGCAGCATCGGCGTCACACTTTTATGACCCTTTACGCGGCGATTATTTCAACACAAATGGTGGTGCAGCACAGGGAGACAATGTCAAAATTCCCACTAGTGTGTATTCTTTAGCCTTGACAAAAAATTCAACAACTATTACTGCCGCTCGTTGAGTCAGTTGTTAAACTCTTCTTCATGTGTCTCTATTATACTGCCGCCAAGTGGCAAAGGAGTGGCATAACGGCCACAGAGTTGAAGCAAAACTATAATTTTTCTATTTGATTACGGCATTACTGAGTTGATTTGCTTTGATTTGATGTGTCTACAAAATAAACTACTAAAATCACATCACAATTTTGGGGGAGGTTTAAATTGGTTATTGGCATTTTCATGCATTTCTATATGGAAAAAAATGTTTTTTCAAAAACCAAAGCACGGACGGAACGAATTAAACTCCTATCTCATGGCACCACTGTAGTTTATAACTGTTTTTATAAAATACTTATTGAGCATGTACAAACACTTTAAAGTGTACCTTTTGTAGTTTGTAGCTATTTATTAATGACTTTCAACTATTCATAACATCATTATTGAGAGTGTAATAACCCTTTATAAATGTGTTACTAACTAGTTTGTCACGTAGACCGATCCAAAACTGTCCTTTTTTTGTAGTTTATAGCATCATTATTGAGAGTGTAATAACCCTTTATAAATGTGTTACTAACTAGTTTGTTACGTAGACCGATCTAAAACTGTCCTTTTTTTTTGTAGTTTATACCATCATTATTGAGAGTGTAATAACCCTTTATAAATGTGTTACTAACTAGTTTGTTATGCAGACCGATCTAAAACCGACATTTTTTGTACTTTATAACATAGTTACGACACATGTATAAGCGTTTTTTTTTAAGTATTTATAAGGGTCCCTACGTGGTAGCCCGTCATGACCCGCTCACAAACACTGCAGATTCCAGTTGTGCTCATAAGCACTTTTAACGAAATTGCTACAGGCTAACAAACCTCCTGCGCGACGTTACCCAAAGTCGCAGAGTGACATGTTTCCTCGACGGATTCACCCGGGAAGCCGTCGGGGGGATGGGGGGTCGAAAGGTCAGAGGCACTGGGGCAACTGATGAGATGCAAGAAAAACTCATAAAGCTGCTAGACTCGAGTTATTTATGTATTTATTTCTTTTGCCCGCACCGGGGAGGAGGATGTCGAAAAGTCCAAAGCAGATAACATTCTTGTTATGAATGAACCATTGTGTCGTTTCTTCAAATTTCAATGCCAAATGAGCCAGATAAGCCATTTTTTTTTTTTTCTTACAACTATATCACGTTTGAAACATTACAGGTTTCGCCCGCATGCCCTAGGCTGTAATGGAAGTTCGAGATACAGCCGTCAGGTGGAATTAGGAAAAAAAAAAAATAAAAAATGAAAACACGCAAACAATCGCAAATTGCATTTGAGGGTAATGAACGCTGTCAAGCCGCGTGAAGGATCCCACGCAGCAGCGTCGGCGGCACACTTTTTAACAGCTGCGCTCACGCAGACGCGCGCAAATCGAGGCTTGGGGGGGGTGTCGGGATCCGCTCAATGTTTATCCATTTATTCCGCGCCGGACCTTATCGTCCCGTTTAGGGAAGAAAAAAAAAAACCAAAAAAACGGCGGTATAAATCATCACCGAGTGGAGCCTCGCGCTGTCGAGTAGGAACGTCTGAATAGGGTCCAAAATGACCCTTAAAGACGTCGTTTTTTAACAAAACGGGACTTTTTCAGGCGAGGCCTTTTGAGCCTTTTTTGTCGATCGACTCCCGGAAAAGGCCAAAATGACCCTGAAAGTTTGTTTTTCATGTTTTAAACGGGAGCACCATAATTTCCGGCCTATACCACACCTGATTATGAGCCTCGGTACACAGAAAGAGTTTAACGCTGATTTTAAAAAAAAAAAAAAAAAAAAAAAAAGATTGACTCGCGCATAAATATCTCGCGGTAGGTATGTCGATTGGTTGAAGCCAGTCGGCCGCCATCTTGGTGCTCCCAAAACGTGTGGAGGACGTGGTTGACACGTTGGATTATGGCGGGGGTTTTTCCGCAAAGTTTGTTTGCATGGAGAATTCAAACTGGTCGTGTGACCTTGACATTTTTTCAGTTCTGGTAACTTGAAGGATTTTTAATTTGATTTGGTAAGCCAAAAAGGGCGAAGTGCAAAGGAAAGACATAGAACAGCGTGACTAGCAAGAAACCTTGCATATTAGCTTGCGCCCGATTTCAGTGACATGTTAACTGTTCCCAAAATACGCTGTGAAGCACTATCATTGTAACGTAGCAAAAAACTAAGCTTTTTTTTTTTTGTCATAAAAACATTACATTTTAATTTAATCGGTTCGATATATTTTTGGAAATATGGGAAAATACGTGCTAAATTGTTCATTTGTTGTCCCTGCGATGTCCTATTTCAACTTGTTTCCCCGCATTTGAAAATCTAATTCAATTTGCAGAGTTGTGTATTATGAAATTCATCAAAAATTTCACAGAAAATGTATTTTCTTGCTTATCTGCTAATGACGTTTCGGAAAATATTGACATGGCTTTTTCGCGAAAAACCGTCGGCCTACAAAGGTGAAGCAGAGAGTGAACGGTGAACAACAACAAGCGTAAACAAAACTTTGTTCAAGTGAATTGAGCTAATCAGGAGATTAAAAAAACAAAACATTTACAAACAAACTTTAACGCCGTCAAAGTAAATCTTTCTAACTTACCTGTGGAATATTTTCTCGCAGCCACGAAACTGGCGATTAACGCACAGGTCGGCATGCTTGTTTTGGGAGTATCAAGATGGCGGATGTCCACAAAGAAAGTTTTGGTGGCCAATGATCAGTGGTTATAACCAGGTGCGCTAACCCCAGCGCCGTGCTAACGCTAGCGTTAAACTCTTTCTGTGTACCGACGCTTATAACCAGGTGCGCTAGCGCTAGCGCCGCATCACCGCATAAACCCCAGGGTTTAAAGCGTGTGGAAAAAAGTCGCAACTTGTAGGCCCGGAGATTACGGTACTCGTGATCGACATGCCTCTCAAATTTCCTGTTGCTAGCGAAAATACATGCGCTCCTTTCTGTTCTTGAGACATTTTTTTGCGGGTCTACTCATGATAGACGTGTCTCGCAAATGTTGCTAAGGGAAACCGGAAATGCCTCAAATCACCTTGAAATAGCTTCTAAAATTATTATTTGGTACGTCTTTTTATGAATGGCAACCCTACCAAACTTCATGTTACTGGGGCGGTGGAACATGGTGGATCAGCTTGAAGACGTTGGCTTCATACTTCTGAGGTCCCGGGTTCAATCCCGGACCCGCCTGCGTGGACTTTGCCTGTCCTCCCCGTGCCTACGTGGGTTTTCTCCGGGCACTCCGGTTTCCTCCCACATCCCAAAAACACGCAACATTAATTGGACACTCTAAATCAGGGCTCAGCAAAATTTGTGAGCATCGATCGTATGAAGGGCTACGTGATTTGTTTGCGGCAAATATTTTTGTTTTAATTTATTGTAGTAAATGACATTACAGGTATTTTAAAATTTTGATTCACGTAAGGAAGTGAGATTCAGAATTTAAAGCACAAATAATAGTAACAATTTGTGGCCTATGCTATTTTTAGAACCTACCTCGCGGGCACCTTATCTGGTCCTCGCGGACCACCATTCGCCCACGGGCGCCACGTTGGTGACCCCTGCTCTAAATCGTCCCGAGATGTGATTGTGAGTGTGGCTGTTTGTCTCTCTGCGCCCTGCGATTGGCTGGCGACCAGTTCAGGGTGTACCCCGCCTCCTGCCCGTTGACAGCCAGCGTAGGCTCCAGCTCTCCTCGTGAGGATGAGCGGCAAAAGGAAATGGATGGATGATGGATGAAACTGTTTTAAGTGGCCGGAATTTAAAAAAAAAAATCATTACAGTGCCGCCAAACCAATTCTGGTGGGTTTCAAACCTTCCGACGAATTCACGAGACTTTTTCTAAAGCAATTTGTCGCGCGTTAAAGTTCTTGAAGAAGTGGACGGATTCGGCCCAACAACGCGAACAAGAAAGAGGCGAAGCAATTTATCGCGAGCCGACGTGGCAGCGCGCAAAGTGGGGAGGGGAGATGTTCGGTTCCTCGGACATAAATCCGAGCGGAATGATGATTGATTGTGTGCATTTGGTCTTTCGCGGGGGGGGGGGGGGCGAAAGACGCGAGCTGCGAGCTGTTCGCGCCGCGACCTGCAGCGACTCGTCGAGCCGGATCGCATTTCTCCATCGCCCTCATTCTTCCCAGGAACGTCGCGAAAGGGGCCCGCAGCACTTCTGTCACTTGACTGCGGCTCCTAAAAATCGACAAATACTTTATTGTTTTTTTTTTTTTTTTTTGAATTGCCTTTGCAAAAGTCACAAATCCTCCCCCGAGGAGCCCCCCCCCCCCCCCCAGTCGGTCGCAAGTATTGAACCTTTTTTTTTTTTTTTTTTTTTTTTTGCTCCTGGTGTTGAAAATTGAATTCCAGTCGTGAGTCATGCAACGCTTTCCACAATGCGAGACTTTCAAAACGTCGCGTCGAGGCACGCTTCCGCGTGAAATTGCGCAAAGAGAGAGAATTTTTATGTTTTGCAAATTTTCTTTCTTAAACTCTGACGCGGATGAAATGAAGACTATGTGAGTTGGCGAAATTTTCGGCGCACGTCAAACGATTGAATATCGCGTATCGTTCGACAACGCGTGTCGGCTTTTGAGGCTGCACGAGCAAGCTGCTGTCATGTTTTTTTTTTTTATTATTAATTTTTATTATAAAAAGAAAAAGATTTCATGATTGTCTAGAGGCGACATGGTGGATCGCCTGGTAAAGTGTTGGCCTCACAGTTCTGAGGACCCGGGTTCGACCCCGGACCCACCTGTGTGGAGTGCAGGTGTGTGGAGTTTTGCATGTTCTCACGTCCCTGCGTGGGTTTTCTCCGGGCGCTCCACTCCGATTTCCTCCCATCCATCCATTCATTTTCTTTGCCGCTTATCCTCACAAGGGTAGGGAGTGCCGTAGCCTATCCCAGCTGTCGACAGGCAGGAGGCGGGGAATACCCTGGACCGGTTGCCAGCCAATCGCAGGGCACATGGAGTCAAACAGCCGCACTCACAATCACACCTAGGGGCAATTTAGCGTATGAAATTAATGTTGCATGTTTATGGAGTGTGGGAGGAAACCGGAGCGCCCACCCGGAGGAAACCCACGCAGGCACGGGGAGAACATGCAAACTCCACACAGGCGAGGTCCAGGATTCAACCCGGGACCTCAGAACTGTGAGGCCAACGCTTCACCAGCTGAGCCATCGTGTCGCCCGCGTTCATAGATTTGTTCTCAAATTATTTTCATCACATTAAAAAGTATTTACAATGCAAAAAAAATGACAAAGCACGAGATGGGGGACCAACTATCGGTTTGTGAGAAAATATTTCATTGAACCGCTTGGCATGAAAAATGTAAATAATGTCGAAATTGTAAAAGACGATTGAGACCATCTGAGACGCGGGTGTCAAACTCAAGGCCCGGGGGCCAGATCTGGCCGGCCACGTGGTTTTATGTGGCCCGCCAAGCCAAATCTAGACTGTCAATTTCCATGATTCTTGTAAAAATCTGTACCAAAATTTCAAATTGTCATCTATCATAAATGATAAAGTTGAGATATCCCAGGCGTCGAAAAACACATCACCCTTGATTTCTGCTTCCAAGACTGGTTCATAAATCGATGATGTAGATATGATGAGATGACTAAATATTTTTCTTTCACAATCATAAAGATTCATCTGAGGGAAACCACAACAACAATGCGGCCCGCGAGAAAAATGACTTTTACACCTCTGATCTGATTAGATTCACGGCAAAAACCGTTCAAAGCAGTTGCAGAACCCTGGAGACTCTACAGCAGGCCTTAAAGTACCGGTATCCCTTTTTGCCACCCCTTCGCAAGTCTCCATTTACCGCTTGCGGTTTCCGCGTTCGAAGGATCCGAGTGCAACCGTTGACTACAAAGCGGCCCGCTATGAAAACGCTCCAGGAAACGGTGCGTGCGTCAACTGATTGGTGTCTGCGCGTTACCTAAACTAAAGAGCGACGCAGCGTTGAGATGACAGCGATGCGGAAAAATCTCACGGCTCCGAAACCCAAACAGTGCCGATCTGATCCCGGATCGGCGGCGCGTTGCGGATAAAAAAAAAAAAAAACACCCGCAGCGTCATTATCGCCGCCGTCACCCTCCGCCGGAGCCTCCAGCCGACCCGGACGGGCCCAAGCGCCTGCGTTGAGCGCTTTGCAGAATCCCGTCGGGATGCGCCGATAAGACACGATAGCGGCGTCGGCTTCCGTCTTCAGCGCCGAGGCAAAAAGACGTCTTTTGTTCCCGCCCCCACCTCCGGTTTTCCCACGCCGAGGACGTTTCGCCGCAGATTAGCGGTCAGGCCCGTCAGCGAGGCGGCCGCTGAGATTTGTAATTCGGGCCCGTTCACAAAAGATTTATTGCAAAGTGCAAGTTTCCCCCCTTCAAAGTAACCCCCTCCGGAGTCCAGCGCACTTGTCCGACTTCTTCTTCTGCCGGATTCTTCCTGGATCATTCTCAGCGCTTTCGTGACTGCCATTTTGACGTATTCGGTGTTTTCGAGACGGGCGCCCTTGACGACCCTCTTGAGCTTTGGGACAAAACATCACGTCGCGCGACACGTCAGGTGTGAAGGGATTTCGTTCTTTTTGTCCAGGAAGTGTGCAGTGCTCAGGACATTCTGAGACGTTCTGTCCTGACGAGTTTTTACCGTCCTCCCAACTCTTCAATGAATGGCTGAAAAGACCATTAATGACCGGGAAAAAAATGTATTCATATCCATCCATCCATTTTCTAAGCCGCTTATCCTCACGAGGGTCGTGGGGAGTGAAGGAGCCTTTCCCGGCTGTCATCGGGCAGGAGGCGGGGTACACCCTGAACTGGTTGCCAGTCAATCGGTAGGGACATAGAAACAAACAGCCGGATCAACAATCACAACTAGAGTGTCCAATTAATCCATCTATCCATCCATTATCGACTGCTTATCCGGATGGGGTCGTGGGGGAAGTAAGGATACCCAGACTTCCCTTTTCCCAGCCACTTCTTCCAGCTCTTCCGGAGGGATCCCGAGGAGTTCCCGAGCCAGACATAAGTCTCTCCGGCGTGTCCTGGGTCGTCCTCGGGGTCTCTTTCCAGTGGAACGGCCCCGGAACACCTCACCAGGGAGGCGTCCGGATCGGATTCCCCAGCCACCTCATCTGGCTCCTCTCAATGCGGAGGAGCAGCGGCTCGACACTGAGCCCCTCCCTGATGGCCGAGGTTCTCACCCGTTCTCTAAGGGCAGAGCTCGGACACCCTGCGGAGGAAACTCATTTCCGGCGCTTGGATCCAGGATCTTGTTCTTTCAGTCACGACCCACAGCCCAAGCCGCCTCATCTGGCTCCTCTCAATGCGGAGGAGCAGCGGCTCGACACTGAGCCCCTCCCTGATGACCGAGCTCCTCACCCGTTCTCTAAGGGCAGAGCTCGGACACCCTGCGGAGGAAACTCATTTCGGCCGCTTGGATCCGGGATCTTGTTCTTTTGGTCAGGATCCATAGTTCATGCCCGTAGGTGAGGGTAGGAACGTAGATCGACTGGTAAACTAAGATGTTCGCCTTTCGACTTAGCTCCGTCTTTACCACAACGGACCGACACAAAGTCCGCATCACTGCAGACGCTGCACCGCTCCATTCTTCCCTCACTCGTGAACAAGACCCCAAGATACTTGGACTCCTCCACTCGGGGAAGGATCTCATCCCCGACCCGGAGACGGGCACGCCACCCTTTTCCGACTGAGGACCGTAGTCTCGGATTTGATTCTCATCCCAGCCGCTTCACACTCGGCTTAACGTCCAATTGATGTTGCCTGTTTTTGGGATGTGGCAGGAAACCGGAGTGCCCGGAGAAAAGCCACGCCGGCACGGGGAGAACATTGGGACTCCACACAGGCGGGACCGGTATTTGAACCCCAGACCTTAGAACGTCAGAGGTGTCGAATTTTGTCGCCAGCCACATTGTAGATCCGGTTTCCCCTCACAGGGCCGTTATGACTCCGAAACCATAAAAAAATCTTTCCTTGCCTCATTTTATTTACATGGGAAATTGACAAACTAGTTTTGGAATCGGAAATCAACCACTGTTCATGTTCGGTAACACAATATATATTATTATAATATCTCAACGTTATCATTTAAGTTATCTAACAGTTAAAATTTGGGTACAGATTTATGGAAGTTGACACTGATGATTTGCCTTCGCGGGCCAGATCTGGCCCCCGGGACCTTGAGTTTGACACCTGTGCGCTAACCAATCCACTGTTCCGCAAAATGTATTTACAAGATAAATAAATGAAACGCGTTATTCTTAAAAATTGGGCATGTTAAAATTGTATGTTGGCATTAAAATATCAGATTTTCATCTCTATGTAACATAATTGAAGAGACTGTTGTTGCTCACAAAAAGCCTCCACAAAGGACAAAAACGCAAGCCGTCATAAATCATACATTTCTAATGTTATCGTTCGATATTGCAGAACATTTGAATGCAAAAATGTGACCGCGCTTTGTATTCTCCACCATTTTTGGGGGGATTTTTGCCCGCCGGACAAACATCGAAAGCGGCGGCGGCGGCGCAGAGCTGAAATGAGTTCTGCGGCTATCCGGGGGGGGGATCATCTCGGTCGCTTCGTGTTGCTGACGTTGCGCATGTCGCTGGAATAATTACAGGGAGCTATGAAGGGGGGGGGGGGGGGGGGGCTGCCTGAAAATTCTCAACTTGCGTCTGAAATGCTCCGAGGCGACTTTTGTCTTTTAGGAACGTCGTGTTGCGCTCGCTCCGAGCAAGTCAGAACAAGACTTGTGGGCCGCCGTGTGTTTGATTTTCTTGCCTTTGGCGGACTGGAGGCGCGGTGGTTGTCCACGGATTTAAGTGGGTGGTTTTTACGTGCTAACGTGCAAGTTGATTCACGACGCAATGATTGTTCAACAATTATGACCGGAGGCTATTTATTGCGTAATTTCCCCCAAGTCTACGGATTCTTTAAATCACTTAACCAATTTCTTTGTCGTCATAAATTAACAAATTCATCAGGTATGTGGAAAATTTGCCTTTCGCCCCACTGAAATTGGTCCAGAATTGGGATTAAATGTAATCACCAAACTTAAATTTGCCAACTGACATCCATCCATCCATTTTCTTCGCCGCTTATCCTCATGAGGGCCTATCCCGGCTGTCAACGGGCAGCAGGCGGGGTACACCCTGAACCGGTTGCCAGCCAATTGCAGGGCACATGGAGACGAACAGCCGCACTCACGATCGCACCTAGGGGCAATTTCAATCCAGCCATCCATTTTCTTCACCGCTTATCCTCATGAGGGTCACAGAGAGTGCCGGAGCCTATCCCAGCTCAACGGGCAGGAGGCGGGGTACACCCTGAACTGGTTGCCAGACAATCGCAGGGTGCATGGAGACAAACAGCTGCACTCACGATCACACCCATGGCCAATTTATCCATCCTTCCATTCATCCATTTTCTTCGCCGCTTATCCTCACAAGGTTCACAGGGAGTGTGGGAGCCTATCCCAGCTGTCAACGGGCAGGAGGCGGGGTACACCCTGAACTGGTTGCCAGCCAATCGCAGGGCGCATGGAGACGAGCAGCCGCACTCACAATTGCACCTAGGGGCAATTTCCATCCATCCATCCATCCATTTTCTTCACCGCTTATCCTCACGAGGGTCACAGGGAGTGAAGGAGCCTTTCCCAGCTGTCAACGGGCAGGAGGTGGGGTACACCCAGAACTGGTTGCCATTTCCCACCGTGCCGCCATCCCAAAAACATCCAACATCAATTGGACACTCCAAATTGCCCCTAGGTGTGGTTGTGAGTGCGGCTGTTCGTCTCCATGTGCCCTGCGATTGGCTGGCAACCAGTTCAGGTTTTATCCCAGCCAATCCCGTTGACAGCTGGGATTGGCTCCAGCACTCCCCATGACCCTCGTGTGGATAAGCCGTAAAGAAAATGGATGGATGAATTGATGTTTTTGGGATGTGGGCGGAAACCAGAGTTCCCGGAGAAAACCCACGCAGGCACAGAGAGGATGTGCAAAGTCCACCCAGGTGGGGCCGGGATCGAACCCGGGACCTGAGAACTGTTATTAACCAGCTGATCAACCGTGCCGCCAACCAACAAACAAAGAAAAAATTGATGGACGCCGTGCCGCAAATCCTTCAATTTAGTTTTTCAGGTGGCCATTTTCCCGTTGCAACGTGACATTTGGGGAAACGCCCGAAAGGAGTCGAGCCGCCACAAACTCACAAGAAGCCACGCTCGAAAAGGCTTCTTTGAAGTGTCAATTTCGGGTCAATTTTAGGCTCAATTTTTCCACGCCTCGTAATAATTTTGAAAAGCACAATTTCCTTGCCAGTGTAACTTGGTAAAAAAAAAAAATAATAAATTTGGTTGGCTCGACTTTTCCATTAGAAAGCGTGAAATCGAATTAAGGGACCCGAAGCTGGCTCAACACAACAGTGGCGTGCAAAAAGGTTTGATGGCAAAAAGAGCATATATTACACATAGATACATAATTAAAATAAAAACGCTACGAATACAAAAATGAACAAAAAGAGATTGCCAGAGCCGCAGACTCGGTGATTACCCCAAGGACTAAATTAACAAAACGGAATCTATTCTATTAACAAATGATTCTACTCGGAAAACAGGATTGAAATGAAATGAAAAAGACTAACCATCCATCCATTTCCTTCGCCGCTTATCCTCACGAGGGTCGCGGGAATGCCGGAGCCTATCCCAGCTGTCGACGGGCAAGGAGGCGGGGTACACCCTGAACTGGTCGCCAGCCAATCGCAGGGCACACGGAGACAGACAACAGTCACAATCACAATCACACCTAGGGGCAATTTAGAGGGTCCAAGTAATGTTTTTGGGATGTGGGAGGAAGCCCACGCAGGCACGGGGAGAAGATGGATTGAATCCGGGACCTCAGAACTGTGAGGCCAACGCTTTTGACGCCTGAAAAGGACTACTAGTAGCAAAACATGGCAACGGGAAATACAAAACACCGTGACAATGAGATATAATAATCCGGCACAATCATTCTGATTCTGGTCCACATAGAGTAGCGACCCTGCTGATCATGATGGCCAACAGGTGTGCTACAGGTGGCTCCGCCCACAGGTAATCCCCCAGGAAACTATAGACAAATAAAAAAAAGAAGAGCAGAGGGGCAGAGAACATGAACAAAAGACCCAAATGCAGAACTCCGAGACAAAGGCATAATGTCCAGTGGATTTCATTGCAGAAGCGGTGTCCCCACCCTGTGACCCGGTACAAACTCAATGAACTGGCAAATGCCCGTGACAAAAACCCCGTACCCCTTCAACATACCGGATGAGCAACACCTGTGCCCAGTGCCAGAGGTGGCACCGCCCAGACCGGGGACCAGGCAACGCCGCTTCTGGCAGTGCTCCAGCCCCCCCACTATTATGAGTAGTCTATGCAAAAATGTCAATTTGAGGCCATTCAGGACCGTTTTTAGGTGGCAACAAAGACAGAATTGGTTTGATTGAAATCAAATTCGAACCGCATGTGCTTGACGAATGGGCCGACAGAAAATTGTGAAAAAAATATTGATATTTTTTCGTCGATCCATGCGGGCATAGCAATTGTGGAGACCTTTAGACCATTAATACCGTTGTCAAATTGTCGGTCATCTAAAAATTACGATTTCCACTGATGAGAGTGAAGGAAGTGCAACTTTTGCTTCTGGATGATGTGACATGCTCGTTGTAATTTTAATCTTCGCGCAAAGATGTTTTTAATCGTCCGCCATATTTGAGAATGCAGTTAAATGTTGTCCATGTGTTATGACACAGATCCTTTATGTGTTTGTGTTTTGTGTTTCCTTTTCAGACAAAGGAGAACCAAAATGGCACCCCCTTTGTCGCTGCCGGCCTCGCTAATATTAGCGGCAGTCCTGCTAAATGCGGCACGATGCGAGGGAACGACGGCAGAACTCAAAACCGGCTCCCCGCTGAGGTTCACGCACCTCCTCTACAACGCCAGCATCGACGAGAACTCCGGCACGGGGTCCTACGTGGAGACACCGGTGAAGATGGGCGTGGCCATGGCCGACGCGTTCTGGGAAATAAGATATGCGGTTGTCTCCGGGGACGACGGCGGCTTCTTCCAAGCCGAGGACTTCAAAGTCGGAGATTTTTGCTTTCTGAGGATCAAAACTCAACATGCGGCGCTCCTGAACAGGGAAGTGAGGGATACCTACGCACTGACCGTGGAGGCCACTGAGAACACTCAGGAACTCCAAGCCAAGACCAAAGTCTTAGTCCAGATCCTGGACACCAATGACCTCAAGCCTCTTTTCGACCCATCCTCCTACACCGTGGCCATCAAGGAAGATACTCCACTTCAGTCCAGTCTGGTCAGGGTTAGCGCAGCGGATGCGGACATGGGCAGCAATGCCGAGTTCTACTACTCCTTCACGGTCAGATCGCATCCCTTTGTGGTAGACCCTTTCAGCGGCACTATCAGCCTCTTGAAGAAACTCAACCACACCCGCAGTGACCGATACGAGCTCACCGTCTTAGCAGAGGACAGGACCAAGAGGATCTCTGGTGTTCAGAAATTCGGCAACGTCGCTAAAGTGAGCGTGAAAGTGCAGAAAGCTTCCGCGGCATCTCCGGCGATCGAACTTCCCTCCGAGCCGACCGTCTCCGTCGACGGCACGGTGACGATCGGTGTCCACGTCGAGGCGGGCCTCAAGCCTGTCGGATCCCTCCGCGTCCTCGCTGGGGATCCTCACAAGTACTTTGAGGTCATCCCTGAGGGATCGCAGGGATGTGACTTCCAAGTAGTCTCAACCAAGAAGATCATCTGGTCACAAAATCCCTTTGGGCTGAATCTGTCCCTACAAGCTCAAGACATCAGTTCCCCCAGTTTGACGTCTCCCATTGCTAAAATCCACGTTCCCGCCTTTAATTACAGTCCCATGTCCTTCCCGGAGGACACCTACGTCGTAGTCCTCAGTGAGATGTCTCCTCCAAAAACTTTTGTCGTGAAGGTTTCCGTTGACTCTGTCAATGTCACGTACAGTCTTAAAACCAATCCAGACAGCTCCAAATTCAAGATTCATCCCAAAAGCGGGGTCATCGTGACCAGGGAG
Source organism: Syngnathoides biaculeatus (assembly GCF_019802595.1). Classification (NCBI taxonomy): domain Eukaryota; kingdom Metazoa; phylum Chordata; class Actinopteri; order Syngnathiformes; family Syngnathidae; genus Syngnathoides; species Syngnathoides biaculeatus. Next base: position 13,608,558 of record NC_084650.1, read on the forward strand.
ACGTTCGACTACGAGGGTCAGAAACGCTACGAGTTTGACGTGCTGGCCAATGAAGGCGAGGCTGAGGCTCACGTCGTGGTGGAGATTGCGGACGAGAACGACAACAGTCCAGAGTTCACGCTCACCTCCTATCTGGCCACGGTGGATGAAAACAGCCCCGTCGGCAGCAACATTGCCAAAATAGAAGCGACGGACAAGGATGACGGGAAAAACGGCTTTGTGACTTACGCCATCGCCAACGCAGACAACCTGCCGTTTGCAATAGACCCCTTTACGGGCGTCGTCTCGACGACGGAGCACTTGGACTACGAGCTGATGAGGCGCTGGTACCACCTGAGGGTTTGGGCCTCAGACAGCGGGGAGCCGTTCAGTCGGGTCACCGAGTGTGCTGCGACGATCACGCTCAACAATGTCAATGACAACGTGCCTCTTTTTGAGAGGGTGGGCTGTAATGTCACCGTCCCCCCGGATCTTGCCGCCGGCCGTACGGTCGTCGAGCTGTCGGCCGTCGACTTGGACGAGCTGCAGCAGCTGCGCTACGTCATCGAGTCGGGTGACGAGCTCCAAATATTTGCCATCAACTCCGTTTCGGGCGAGATCACCCTGAAGCAAGCAATCCCGCCGGGTGTACATTCATTCGATTTAAGAGTTGTAGCCTCCGATGGCGAGCACCGGTCTGAGGCGTCGGTTGTCCGGGTGACAGTCACCGGCAGGGGCGATGAGTTAACAATTATCTGTTACGAAACATACATTTTCAAACAGCTGACCGAAAAACTGATTGAGTCCATCAAACCCATCTGGACTGACAACGAGGACGAGTCCTTCTCTGATATTCACATCACAAACAGACATTCCCCCAAATTTGACAGCGATATTCCCAGTTCTTTGGACTTTCCTGAAGACCACCCGCTGAACACCACAGTGCTCCACTTGGATGTGGTGGACCACGACACGGGCTTCAATGGTATGGTCGCGTACGCCATCTCGAGTGGAAATGAGGATGGCTGCTTCACCGTCGACACCTTCTCTGGCGACCTCCGTCTAGTTTGTCCGCTCGACCGAGAGACTAAACAGTTCTACGTTCTGAACATCACCGCCTATGATCAGGGAGCCCCGCAAAGGTCAGCGTGGAAGTTCCTCGCGGTGAACGTCCTGGACGTTAACGACAATCCGCCGCTTTTCGATCGGCCCAGATGTGTGATTCGCGTTCCCGAAAACCTCAACGTGGACTCGGTTATTTTTACAGCGCACGCAACCGATCTTGACGCGGATGTGAGCGGGAACGTCAGGTACACCCTCCTCACATCCACTGTCATGTTTCGGATCGAAGAGGTGACAGGCAAGGTGGTGATCACGGCTCCTTTGGATCGGGAAATCTCACCCAGGCACGACCTCTGGATCGAAGCCAGGGATCAGTCCAAACTCAGTCCCCCGTTGTTCTCCACCCTACACCTTGTGGTCGTGCTTCAGGACGTCAACGACAACCCACCCATATTTTTAACAAAGGTCTACAGAGTCAAAGTTCCTGAGGACGTACCGGTTGGAACCTTACTGGTCTGGGTGGAGAGCATGGACTCTGATCTCGGAGGCGGTGGCATCGTCACCTATAACCTTAAAAACACAGAGAGCGGGATCTTCCGCTTGGAATCCTCCACCGGTGCCTTGACCTTGGAGAGGGAACTGGACTTTGAACGACGTCCGTCATACAATCTCACCGTTCGTGCCGTCGATCACGGTTTACCGCGATCTCTCTCTTCATCCTGCTTTGTGGAGATCCAGGTGTTGGATGTCAACGAGAACCTCCACCGGCCAGTTTTTTCGGACTTTGTCTATGAGGCTGTGGTGATGGAGGATGCTTCAGTGGGGACCGTGGTGCTCACTGTGACCGCCTCGGACAAAGACGTGGGCAGAGACGGCGTCATACGGTACCGCATCCACGACGGTTCCGGTCTCGGAGTGTTCGCGATTGACGAAGAAACAGGTAAGCCAGGATAAAAACCACTCACCTCACCTCACCACTGTTTTGTAAACTTTGCCCTTCGTCCTAGCGGAGACTCTTCTGTCACATCGAACACCAGACACCTTCTGCCAACTGTTCCGCCCCGCTTGGACCCGTTTCTTCACTTCCTTACCGCACTCTCCTTTGCTCTGTATTGTTGACCCCAAGTATTTGAAGTCGTCCACCCTCGCCATCTCTTCTCCCTGGAGCTTCACTCCTCCTCCTCCGCGCACATATTCCGTTTTACTTCTGCTAATCTTCATTCCTCTCCTTTCCAGTGCATCCCTCCGTCTTTCTAACTGTCCCTCCGCCTGGTCCCTGCTTTCACCGCAGATCACAATAACATCATAGTCCAAGGGGACTCCAGTCAGCCTACCATTTACTACCGCAAACAGGAAGGGGCTCAGCGCGGATCCCTGATGCAGTCCCACCTCCACCTTAAATTCTTCTGACACACCCATGGCACGCCTCACTCTTTTTCTGCTCCTATCAAACATGTCCTGTACTATTCTCACATATTTCTCCGCTACGACTTCTTACCATATTCCACTTTTTACCACGTAAAAATATTGGTTGAGTTCCACACTGGCATCTGTCAAACTTCAGGAACTGGTTTACGGCTACTTTTCTGTCCTAAAGGGCATCGTGCACGTCAGCTGCCGAAAAGGCGGGATGACACACAGCGGGGAATACCCTTGAGGCCTCGGACGAGGCGATTTGTCGTTATTTCCATCAGCGTATATCTTTTTTTTTTTTTTTTTTCATTTTTCACGCAGAGCGACCCCCGCGACCCCTCAACAAATCACCGCGCATTCCATTAGCCTGCCGCTGCACTTGCGGCTCAGATAAGATCGGGGCAAATTGAGTTCTCTGTCAAACGGGTGGGTGGGGGATCTGGGGAGATAATTTATCAGTGTTGTTTCCGTGCTCGAGACACAAAAATGTCTCAACAGTGTAGAAAATTGATTTTTGCATATTTTTTTTTTTTTTTCAAAGACCCCGGGGCTCTTTGAAGTTTGGACCGAGGTTTGGCGTTAAACACGAGACGATGACAGATTGCGGCACCTTGGGGGGGGGGGGGGACAAGGAACTGCCTTGGAAAGCATTTTCACCCGCAGAGGCAGCACTTCACGCGCGACAACTTCGTGTGGGTCACCGTGATGTAGAAGGGTAGCTCGGCAACGGCAAACGGATTCGACAAACGGCACGTCATGGACTTCTCTCACCGCCCAATCAATTATGTGCCACTGATCTAAAATCTGTAGCGCTAATTTGTGCAGCTCAGCTTACCTTTTCCATTCGATTCATTGAACTGTTTGAGTACCGTTCACGCCGTACGACGTCTCCGCAGGTGTGGTCCGGAGCGCTTGCCCGCTGGACCGGGAAAAAGTCCCCCGCTACTGGCTCGCCGTGGTGGCCACCGACTTGGGTACCGAGCCGCGGGCCTCGTGGGCGCACGTCTACGTAGACGTGCTGGACGTCAACGACAACCCCCCGGAGCTCTCCCGGCCCGTCTACTTCGCCGCCGTCCCGGAGAACGTGGACGCCGTCACGTCCGTCGTCGCGGTGGTGGCCTCGGACGCCGACGCGTCCTCGCAGGGCCGACTTTCTTTCCACATGACGGAGTCGCATCGGACGTACTTTGCTGTCGATCACCAAACGGGTTAGTGACATATTTAACTCATAGCTTTAGCCACAACTTGTTTGGGTTTAGCCGATTCGACCGATGACTGGAGTGGGCTCACTCCATTTTTGCTATTTGGCTGCAATAAAGAATAAAAAAATGTTGATGCAGGTGGCAAATGCGGACTTTGTATCGGTCAGTTGTAGTAAAGACGGAGCTAAGTCGAAAGGTGAAGCTGTCAATTTACCAGTCGATCTACGTTACTACCCTCACCTATGAGGATGAGCTGCGGGTCATGAACGAAAGAACAAGATCCCGGATCCGAGCGGCCGAAATGAGTTTCCTCCGCAGGGTGTCCGAGCTCTGCCCTTAGAGAACGGGTGAGGAGCTCGGTCATCAGGGAGGGGCTCAGTGTCGAGTCGCTGCTCCTCCGCATTGAGAGGAGCCAGATGAGGCGGCTTGGACTGTGGGCCGTGACTGAAAGAACAAGATCCTGGATCCAAGCGACCGAAATGAGTTTCCTCCGCAGGGTGTCCGAGCTCTGCCCTTAGAGACAGGGTGAGGAGCTCGGTCATCAGGGAGGGGCTTAGTATCGAGCCGCTGCTCCTTCGCATTGAGAGGAGCCAGATGAGGTGGCTGGGGCTGTGGGTCGTTACCGAAAGAACAAGATCCTGGATCCAGGCGGCCGAAATGAGTTTCCTCCGCAGGGTGTCCGAGCTCTGTCCTTAGAGACAGGGTGAGGAGCTCGGTCATCAGGGAGGGGCTCAGTGTCGAGCCGCTGCTCCTCCGCATTAAGAGGAGCCAGATGAGGTGGCTGGGGCATCTGATCCGGATCCCTCGCGGACGCCTCCCTGTTGAGGTGTTCCGGGTATGTCCCACCGGAAAGAGATCCCGAGGACGACCCAGGACACGCTGGAGAGACCGTGTCTCTCGGCTGGCTCGGGATCCCTCCGGAAGAGCTGGAAGAAGTGGCTGGGGAAAGGGAAGTCTGGGTATCCCTGGTAAATCTACTTCCCCTGTGAAAAGCGGTAGATAATGTATATAAAAATATATATAAAATGTATTTTTTAGTTGTTTCCGCAGATTTGACTGTATTCCAATAATCGGTCTAATTAATCAACAACTCGTGAAAGATGAAAAATAATATTCACTGGTACTAACGGGCGAATGCACTGACACCCATGTTTGGCCCAGGTATTGCGCTGATGACTCAATAAAAATAATGAACGTCCGATCCACCACTTTGCTGCTTATCCTCACAAGGGTCACAGGAGTGCTGGCGCCTATCCCAGCTACGTTTGAGCGAAAGATTGCAGTGCGCTTCAGTTGCAGTTGCACTACGCTATCAGTGATGTTGACTCCATTCATTTCTGTACTTATTTTTAATTATGAAAAAAAAAATATGGTGTTATCCCACCCTGGTTCTGAAACGGGGAGCGAGGTCGGAGGCATCGCCCGGAATTCGGTTTCCGGCTTTTTCAGGACACGTCAGTAAAATTTCGCAATCACCAGCCGCTGATTTCCCCGTGGACAAATTGATGGTGAAACTTAAATCCCCCGAGATAAAAAAGAAAAAAGAAAAGAGAACCGCGCCAGGCCACGGCATGCCGGCACGTCTGTTTCGTGTGCCAGGATGGAGGCGGCATGAAAAAAAAAAAGAAAAAAGAAACTCGATGCCAGTTTAAAGAGGCTGGCGCAGGAATGTGCACCGTTCGGAGAGATTTTTGATTTGCTACGGATGTCACGCAAACGTTTTGGCTCGTGGGCTACCCAACAAAAAATGATGAAAATCGGTGCAGTGAGCGTAACAGACCAGCAGGTGTAGGCGACAAGTTCACGGTGTCACCCCGCCTCCCGGCTGAAGGTAGCCGGGATAGACTCCAGCGGTCCCTCGACCGGAGTGAGGATAAGCGGCTCCAAAAAATGAATAAATTCATGAACTTGTGAGTCAACATTTAAAAAAAAAAACACCGTGACTTTATTGTTTGGCCTGCGATTGGCCGGCGGCCAGTTCTGGGTGTACCTCGCCTCCTGTTTGTTGACGAGCCGGGATAGGCTCCGGCATTCCCCGCGACCCTCGTGGGGATAAGCGGTGAAGAAAATGGATGGATGAATGGACGGATGGACTTTGTTCTTTGGCCTCCGATTGGCTGGCGACAAGTTCACGGTGTCACCCCACCTCGCGGCTGAAGATAGCTGGGATAGACTCCAGCGGTCCCTCGACCGGAGTGAGGATAAGCGGCTCCAAAAAAAAGAATAAATTCATGAACTTGTGAGTCAACATTTAAAAAAAAAAAACACCGTGACTTTATTGTTTGGCCTGCGATTGGCCGGCAACCAGTTCTGGGTGTACCCCGCCTCCTGCCCGTCGACAGCCGGGATCGGCTCCGGCACTCCCCGCGACCCTCGTGGGGATAAGCGGCAAAAGAAAATGGATGCATGGACTAACACTTTTGTTATTAATTTGTTGACTTGTGTGGGGTTGGGCTAGTTTCTATTTGAGAGACAAAAATAAAAAACCAGATTGAGCGACTTTTTGTGGAATTGTTCGAGACTTGTGAGCGGGACAAACCAACCAGCCCAAAGCCGCCGTCCACGACTCCGCAGCAGTGGACGACGTTTGCGGCTCGTTTCGACACGTTTTGGATTTGGTGGACTGCAAAAAGCCACCGAAACGTGGACAGGAACAATGACTGATGATTCCACCCCCCCCCCCCCCGCCCCCCAAAAACTCCCAGCAACAGCGGGCGCCGGCTCGTAACAATCCCGATAAGAAGGATCGAGACTTGTCGTGGACTCGCCGCGAGTCTGAACAGCCGAGGTGGAGTCCGATGCCGGCGAGGTGTGCCCGTGGCGCGTTTCTTTTGCGACGTGTTGGAAAATGGAGCAAAGTTCAGCCGCTTCGTGTCGCCGCACGTTCCCCTCGTAGGAGAAGCTGCAGGTCGGTGGAGGTGAACTTTGATGGGTTTCAGGCCCGCGAGCCGCTACAAGCTGCGGCTAATCCGCGCGCGGGGTCCGGGGGGGTGACCCTTGAGCAGCTGTTGAAAGAGCGGAAACGACTTGTTGCGGTTGACATTTTCTGCTCTGCTAAACAACAACAATATTTTAGAGGCCAGAAAATTCTTTTTTTTTTTTTTTTAAAGAGCCCCATTTTAGTTTGTTTCACATTTCCAAAAATCAATCCATGCATTTTCTCAGCCGCTTATCCTCACAATGGTTCACAGGGATTGCTGGAGTCTATCCCAGCCGTCTTCAGGCAGGACGGGGGGGTTACACCCTCAACTGGTTGCCAGCCAATCGCAGGGCACATAGAGACAGACAATCACACCTATGGGCAATTTAGAGTGTCCAATTAATGTTGCATGTTTTTTGGGATGTGGGGGGGAAACCCACGCAGGCACGCGGAGAATATGCAAACGCCACACGGGCGGGTCTGGGATTGAACCCGGGACCTCAGAACTGTGAGGCCAACGCGTTACCAGCTCTAAATTGCCCCTAGGTGTGATTATGAGTGCGGCTGTTTGTCTCGATGGGCCCTGCGATTGGCTGGCAGCCGGTTCAGCCGGGAGAGCCTCCGGCACTCCCCGCGACCCTCGTGAGGATGAGCGGCGAAGAAAATAGATGATCCTAAATTTTGAATGTATGAGGTCAAGACAGACAGAGTTGAAAGGTGAATGTTCGAAATGCACTTTACTGATTAAATCGTGTTTACGTTCATTCCCCCCCCCCCCACACACACACACACACACACACTTCCACTCCGTATTAAATATGTATTTCCCACTTTTAAGAAAGCGCGAACACTCTGTGTGAGGCCCCCGACAGGTGCAAATACGTGATGACAAAACCACGGTGATTAATAGGGCGATAACCAGCTCTGCGTGGTCTTATGATTTCGGATCTTTGTAGCGGATGCGACAATGGCCGAACGGCGAGCGAGTTTGGCGAAGTCGTTAGCGCGCGAGCGGCGTGAAATGGGCCGTCTTTGAGCGACCGCTTCATTTGCATACGTCGCCGATGAGCGTAGAAAAGGCTGAAAAGATTCTTTCAAAGGCGTCACGGCGGACTTCAAATGGTCGACATCGAGCCATCTGCATTTCCATCACTGAGGTTGAAAAACATTTACATATTTTAATATAATTCCTAAAATCAAATAAATAAAATGGCGGTCTGGCGCACGACTGGCTAGCGCATCTGGCTCACTGTTCGAAGGACTGGAGTTCAAATCCCGGCCCCGCCTGTGTGGGTGTTTGCATCTTCCCCCCCACGTGCTCGCGTGGGTTTTGCTCCGGGTGCTCCGGTTTCCTCCCACATCCCAAAAACATGCGACGTTCATTGGAGACTCTAAATTGCCCGTAGGTGTGATTGTGAGTACGATTGGTTGTTTGTCTCCGTGTGCCCCGCAATTGGCTGGCGACCGGTTCAGGGTGTACCCCGCATCCTGCCAGAAGAGAGCTGGGATTTGGCTCCAGCACTCCCGTGACCCTTGTGAGGATAAGCAGAAAATGGATGGATGGAGGCTCCAACATGCCCGCAACCCGTGTCGAAGATAAGTGGTAAAGGAAATGGATGGAGAAATGAATAAAACGTTCCCAACCATGCTATACTATCATCCATCCATTTTTCTTAGCCGCTTATCCTCACAAGGGTCGCGGGGAGTGCTGGAGCCTATCCCAGCTGTCAACACGCAGGAGGTGGTTGCCAGCCAATCGAAGGGAACATCGAGACAGACAACAGTCGCACTCACAATCACACCTACGGGCAATTTAGAGTCTCCAATTAATCACTATCTACCATTTTCTTAGGCGCTTATCCTCACAAGGGTTGCGGGGAGCGCTGGAGCCTATCTCGGGAATCAACGGGAAGGAGGCAGAACTTGTTGCCAGCCAATCGCAGGGCACATCGAGACAAACAGCCGCAATCGCAATCATACCTAGGGGCAATTTAGAGTCTCCAATTAATCAGTATCTATCCATTTTGTTAGCCGCTTATCCTCACGAGGGTTGCGAGGAGTGTTGGAGCCTATCCCAGCTGTCAAGGAGCAGGAGGCCGAACTGGTTTCCAGCCAATCGCAGGGCACATCGAGACAAACAGCCGCACTCGCAATCACACCTATGGGCAATTTAGAGTGTCCAATCAATGTTGCTTGTTTTTGGGATGTGGAAGGAAAAAACCGGAGTGCCCGGAGGAAAGCCACACAGGCGGGTCCAACGCTTTACCGTCTGCTCCACCGTGCCACCTACTTTCACTCCACGGATAATTAGCTCCTCCCATTACAGTCCGATTCGCTCCAACGATGCGTAAATTTACAATCCCGTCAAAAACACACCATTGGTAGTTTATTACGATGAAGGATAAAACGACAAACTGTCAAATTTCGGACGATTCGCTCCAGTGCCGATCGGATGCACTCCGGTTAACGTGCGACCCGACGCGTCGGTTCGCTTGCAACGTGATTCACGCCGAGTATGACTCACAACGGTCGCTTTCCAAAGTGCGCCTGAACACAACAAAAGGCCTTCCCAGGCGAGCTTTTGTTTGTCTGCGCGAGGCGTTCACTGACTGGCCCCCGCTGAAGGCTCCTAATGACCGAAACGCACTCGCTTAATGCGGGCCTCGCGATAGCCGCCCGAGAGGGGTTAACGTCGGGCTTTGTTTGTTTTGCTGTGGAAGTGCCCCCCTCCCGGGGGGGGGGGGCAGAATAGCGTCAAGGTTAAAGCTCCCTGATGGACTCTCAAGATGGCAGCTAGATGGTTGTTCTGTACGCGGACCAGGCACGAAGGGGTTTTTGGGGTCATTTCCACGGATCTTGCCCAAGTAAATTCTTATTTGGGATTGCCAGAAATCGTGGTGGGTTTCGGGAGGCTGGAACTGATTGAGGACATTTGAAAAATATCAGAAATGGATTTGCTCGGTTTTATTTCGAGAGAACTTGGAAAAACGACCACAACATACAAAACTCAAACGTAAAATAGAAAAGCACACACTATTTTCTACCGCCCGTGTCGGGTCGCGGGGGAAGTAGCTTCAGGAGGGATACCCAGACTTCCCTTTCCCCAGCCACTTCTTCCAGCTCTTCCGGAGGGATCCCGAGGCGTTCCCAAGCCAGCCGAGGAGACTTAGTCTCTCCGGCGTGTCCTGGGTCGTCCTCGGGGTCTCTTTCCGGTGGGACATGCCCGGAACACCTCACCAGGGAAGCGTCCGGATCAGATGGCCCAGCCACCTCATCTGAATCCTCTCAATGCGGAGGAGCAGCGGCTCGACTCTGAGCCCCTCCCTGATGGCCGGGCTTCTCACCCTCTCTCTAATGGCAGAGCTCGGACACCCTGCGGAGAAAACTAATTTCGGCCGCTTATATCCGGGATCTTGTTCTTCCGGTAATGACCCAAAGCCCCAGCCACCTCATCTGAATCCTCTCAATGCGGAGGAGCAGCGGCTCGACTCTGAGATACTTGAACTCCTCCACTTGGGGAAGGATCTCATCCCCGACCCGGAGAGGGCACGCCTCCCTTTTCCGACCGAGGACCGCGGTCTCGGATTTACAGGTGCCGATTCTCATCCCAGCCGCTTCACACTCGGCTGCGAACCGCTGCGGTGAGGGTTGGAGATCGCGGCTTGATGAAGCCAACAGAACCACATCGATGCCGAGTCCACCAAACCGGACACGCTTTTATCAACATAGAGTAAAATGTAATAGTGAGTAGGCAGATTGGAATAGGTCTGAAGAGGGTTTGTGAGTCTGTTTGGTATCTCAGGCGCTAGGGAGTTCCAAAGACTGGCTGAAGGCTGAAGTTTTCAGTTTTCATTGGAGGGCGTTGGCGAGGTTCGCCAGAAAACGTTGATGATCTGTCATGATTCTGGCTTCTGGCTTCTGGCACCGGTTCTTTCTTTGGACACTGTTGGGGAAAATTCATTTTTACACATTCTGTGGGATTTAAAAGGTTTGAGGCTCGCAGCGCTCATTTTAATTGAGGACCTCACCTGAGACATTATATTTCAAAAATAATAATAATTGAAAATGTCTTTTCCCCTTGCGGGCACGCGAAGACATTTGACACCACATCCAAGCACCTTTTGTTTAAATTCGTTAATTAGAGAATGTGGCAGCGTTTCAACAGGGACAGATGGATTATAATTCGTCTGGGGTTGGGGGGGGGGGGCGATCACGTGACATATTAATAAGTGACGTGGGATCACAGCTGTTAAAATTCAACATTTATGCTTTGTGGCCGCTTGACTTTCTTCCGCAGCAGCATGACAAGAAGAAATGATTCCGAATTTTTCCATTTTGATAAATTTGTACAGCTAGCGTGAGCTGTTGTACGCGAGGCTTGACTGGTTCTGACCCGGACGACACCTCGTGAGGCATCGTAACACTTTCAGACAATTGATTCCAGAAGTTGGATTCGATTCCTGAAGTGTAGAATCACAGGAACCTTGGAGCTTATCCACATAATGTGCGATATTTTGCATTTTTGAGTCTGTTTTGGCTCTTGTGAATGACAAAACAATCCATCCGTCTGTTTTCTTTGCCGCTTATCCCCACGAGGGTCGCAGGGAGTGCTGGAGCCTATCCCAGCTGTCAACGGGGTACACCCTGAACTGGTTGCCAGCCAATCGCAGGGCGCATGGAGACAAATAACAGCTGCACTCACAATCACACCGATGGGCAATTTAGAGTGTCCAATTAATGTTGCATGTTTTTAGGATGTGGGAGGAAACCGGAGTGCCTGGAGAAAACCCACGCAAACTCCACACAGCCGGGGCCAGGATCTAACTTGGGTCCTCGGAACTGTGAGGCTGACGCTTTACCAGCTGAGCCACCGTGCCGCCTGACAAATCAATGTTTCACCAAAATATTATAATAATTATTATTATTATTATGATCGACATAAATGTCACTGTTGCCGTTAGCCCTTTTTTTGGTGAATCTATCTTAGCTAGGGGTGTCAAACTCATGTTTGTTGCGGTCCACATTGTAGTTGTGGTTCCCCTCGGAGGGCCATCAAGAATGTGAAAAAAAATCAAAAATTTTGAATTGCCTCATTATATTTACACATGCATTTTAGGAATTAGGAACCGGAAATCAAGCAAAATGGGTTTTTCCGACTATTTTTCATGTTTGGTCAGACAAAAATGCTCGCAATAGCTCAGAGCTGTCATTTATGACATGGCAATTTGAAATTTTAACAAAAATCCTGGAAGTTCGCGGGCCACGTAAAACCACACGGCGGGGCCGGATCTGGCCCCCGGGCCTCGAGTTTGACACCAGGCAGACGAGGGCGCTGCCAATTTTACCACCCCGTGAAAAAGCACAAGAAACCTTAGTTGGATTAATCTTTCATTTTATTTGTTTTTTTTTTTGTTTGTTTTTGAACGTTAAACCTTTTAATGCATGAAAATGTCGCCATAATGCAAAATGCGATGAGTTGATGTGTTTCCACACGCTCGGGAAAAGTGTCACAAAAACGCACAAGCATTGATTGTTTGTGTGCGCGTGTGTTGTTTGCGCAGGTGTCATCAGCACAGTGACGGCGTTGGACCGTGAGGAGAAAGCGGAGCACAGCATCGAGGTGAGACTGCGGCACCTTTTACATCACACGCCGGAGATATTCTTCATTTCCTTAAGTGTAACTCCTGGAAATGAAAAATGGAAATCATCCCAGAGAATCAATAAAAGCGCTTCTTGCCTTTCCCTGTCAAAATTGGAACTAAACTCATTAATTATGATCGGGGGGTAAAAAAAAAAAAAACAAAAACAGACAGCGAGTCGGCTCCTCGTACACGGAAGCGTGTTGCGGCCACACGTTAACCTTCGATAACTTCGTCACGCTATGGTGAACCCCTAACGGGACAAGCCGAAGGAAACTCTCAAATGAGTCCAAAATAACCGGCTTCAGCCCCCGTACACGGAAGCGCGTTGCGGCCACGCGTTGAACATTGGTAAACCTCGATTCCAGATTATCCACCGTGACGCCCCTTCATTTAGTGAACAGATGTATCAAATATTTACTGATAAATGGCGATTTTTCATACTTTTCAATCCAACAACAATACGATCTATTTGACTCCCGGCAGGATAATGTTCGCTTTTTTTTTTTGATATAATACAAGACAACTATGATATGATCCACTATCTCGACAATTCGATGCGATCGTTTTATGATATCAACTATTTAAGTAAATATGTGCCACCAGGATTTTAAAAATTTTTTAAAATAAAATATAAAATTGATGTCATAAAATTCACATTGTTATTTCAAAGTGATTAAATTTTCAATAACTGTGTATTTCATTTTAACTTTTGAATGTTAACAAATTCGCCATATTGAAAAAAAGATGTCAACCTTTAAAATTCAAACTCAATATTTTCAGTCTCCTGATATTCGCTCTCTGAAATTCACCGTCTAAATTCAGTGACAGGGTTACTTCAGGTCAGAACCCAACGCCCAGCCAATCCATTCACGCTTTCTTAGTTACGTGACGTCACGTACTAACGAAGCGGAACTGGATTGGCTCGTTCGGTGGTCCGTGGCGATGATGCAATTGACTCCAAAAAAACGATTCATTATGATTCACTCTGTTGGGCGAGATTCTCTCGAAATGCAATTTGATTGACTCGAAGTAGGAAGCGATTCAGCTCAATTAGATTTCGATTCACGACTGACTCGATTGACTCCGTTCACGGCACGTTCAGGTCATCGTGTCCGACAACGGCTCCCCGCCGCTGCGCTCCACCGCCACCGCGGTGGTCCGCGTGCTGGACGACAACGACAACCGGCCCAAGTTCACGGACAAACTCTTCCACGTCAAGCTGCCCGCCCAGCGCCGGCGGGACGGCCGGCTGGAAGTCTGCCGGGTGACCGCGTGCGACGACGACGAGGGGTCCAACGCCGACGTGACGTACGAGCTGCAGGACGACCACGACGGCAGTTTCCAAATCGACCCGTTGACCGGTGTCGTGACGTCGCTTGGAGACTTCTGGCCCGGGAATTACACCATCCTCACGGTAGTTTATGCTTGAAATTTAAAATATAATTGATAGCTAACAACGTAGCCTAAACCCCGACTGCGAGCTAACGACCAAGCACCGATGCGAGTAGTAATGAGACCCCCTTTTTTTTTTTTTTTTTTTAAATTTTAAAATTAAAAGGCATACCTCAAAGTCAGGTATGATCGCAAATATAATTTCATACTCATCTCACAACCGCGCCCGAATAGATTTCTTTGAACTGGAAGGGTTATGAAAAAAGATTGGCCGACAAAGTGTGGGGAAAAAAAATAAAGCAGTTCCGGCAAAATGCTAACAGGGAAAGTAAAATAAAATGTGTAAAAAATAAATATATAAATAAAATTCTTTATATATATATAAAGGAATGCCGTCAAAATTTATACAAATTGAGGAAAACAGTACAATTTGTAAAAATAACCAAATAAATGAAAAAGTACATTTAACAAACTGTATACAAATAACAAATTATCAGCAAAAAATTAAAAGAAATTCCAACAGAATGTGGAAGAAAAAATAGTAATAAATATTATATATATACTGTATATAATATATAAAGGAATTCCAACTAACTGTATACGGATTGAGGAAAACAGTACAATTTGTAAAAATAACAAAATCAATGAAAAAGTACATTAAACAAACTGTATACAAACAAGAAATTATCAGCAAAAAATAAAAAGAAATTCCAACAAAATGTGTAAGAAAAAATAATAATAAATATTATTTTATATATATATAATATATATATATATATATATATATATATAAAGGAATTCCAACTCACTGAATACGAATTGAGGAAAACAGTAAAATTTGTAAAAATAACAAAATAAATGAAAAAGCACATTTACCAAACTGTATACAAACACAACAAATTATCAGCAAAAAATAAAAAGAAATTCCAACAAAATGTGTAAGAAAAAATAATAATAAATATTTTATTTATTTATATATATATATATATATATATATATATATATATATATATATAAAGGAATTCCAACTGTGTACGAATTGAGGAAAACAGAGTACTTTTAAAAAAATGAAAAAGGAACTTCTCCAAATTGTAAAAAAAAAAAGGAATTACATCGAGATATGTATCTAAATAAGCAAAATAATCCAACCAAAAAAAAAGAGCAACTAAAAAAAAAAAAGAGCAACTATATGTGTAATAAGAAAAAGTCCTACAGAGGAAGTAACAAACAAGGACAATACAGTACAATAAAATGTGTAAAATAAGAGCAGAAAGAAATAAGGAAATATGTAAAAGCAAAATAGTCCAACAACAAAAAAAGACCAATAAATGTGTAATAAGAAAAAATCCTACAGAGGGAGTGAGAAACAAGAAAAGTACAGTACAACAAAATGTGAAAAAAAAAAGCAAATAAGATCAGAAAGAAATAAGGAAAGTGCCTTAAAATATGTAAAAGCAAAAAAATTTATTGCATAGTATGTGGTGAAAACGGAAAGTATTTTTTTTTTTTTTTAAAAAAACTGTTCAAATTTTCTAGCCCATCGGTGTCAAACTCTGGTTTAATAAAATATTTGGCCCGCGAGGCAATTTGAAATGAATATTCGAGCTGTCCCACACTTGTTTGGTTTCATATTAAAAGGTTGATTTGTTCAACCTTGGCCTGAACATTTTGGCCCACTGTGAATTTGAGTTTGACGCGTGTGTTGGAGACCATTTTTACACCATTATACTATCATATGATAATTGACCGGCAAAGGTGAGTCGGCGCACATCTTTGGAATGCGATTATGTCTTAATATGCGATCGTTTGCTCCACGCGTCGCAGATTAAAGCCACAGACGCGGGCGGCCCGCCGCTGTCGTCCGCGGCGAGGCTGGACGTCGAGTGGGCGTCGCCCGAGCCCCCCTCCGCCGAGCCGCTGGCCTTCGACGAGCCCCACTTCACCTTCGCCGTCATGGAAACGGAGCCCGTCACCCACATGGTGGGCATCATCATGACGGAGACCTACCGGCTGCGCTGGTTCCGCATCGTAGGTGAGAAATCGCGTCTCGCGCCTCAAAAATCTCTTCGGGGGTGGGCGGGCGAGCTTTGACGCCTTCTACGGCGCGTCGTCAAAATTTGGCGCCGGACTCAAATATGGAACCCGTTTCTGCTTGTTTTGGACAACTGGATCGTCGAGATTTACATGGAAAAGTTTGGAAGCGTGTTAAAGTCTGGACGCATACAAATATTTCGTTGCTGGATCTGTTCTTAATCAAGAATAAATCCCACATAGTGATCAAGCCGCTCGGATTTTTTTAATACAAATACCAATATTTAAATAATTGACACCTGGTTTTACACAATCTCGCAGTCATTAAAAACAGACAACGAGTCGGCTCCTCGCACACGGAAGCCCGTTGCGGCCACACGTCAAACTTCGATAAACCTGTACGTGACAGACGTTTTTTTGTAAAATATGGATTGTTCTCAAATGAGTCCAATGCGTGTTTAAAAAAAGAAGATAAACCGCTGGGATAGGCTTCAGCCCCCGTACACAGAAGCGTGTTGCGGCCACATGTTAACCTTCGTAAACCTCTGTGTGACTGACGGTTTATTTTCTTTTTTTAGATATTTATTGGACTAATTTGAGAACAATACATATTAGAAAAAAGGAAGGAGGTTTACCCAAGGTTAACGTGTGGCTGCAACACGCTTCCGTGTACGTTGGAGACGACTCCCTGTCTTTTTTTTAATATTTTTTTTTAACGCATTGTTCTCAAATGAGCCAACTTGGCATTATAAATACTTTTTGATCATTTCAGATTGGATTCACGTGCACGAGCTCTATTAAAAAGGCAGTTCTGCTGATTAGCCCCCCAGCCAAACCGGTACTTATTTTTCCATCCCAGGGATCTCGTTTGATGCGCGTTCCGCATCTGAGATGCCTCAAAATGAGCATTGACGCATGGAGATGATGATGGCGATCGATGCCTCTTTAATCTCATTTTGCCGGGGTTTGATTTTTCACTTTACAGCCGTAAGAGTTCTTGGCATCCCTCAGGCTCCCCTTTGAGTTTCTGCTGGACCCCCTTCATCAGATCTGAAGGCCTTTTTCCCTTGACCGAGGAGGACTTTCAGTTCACCAGAGAGCCATGTTTGGCGTTGGGGTATCCTTCCTGGAGTGACAGGGACTGACGTATTCGGTTGTAGTCCAGGAGGTCGTCTGTGTCGTCCCCTTGCAGATCACGGATCACATCCCAGCCCTTGGTCTTGGAGGTCGTCGCTGACTTTGGTCTTGCGCCTCGTCGCTGACTTTCCGACTCCACCGCCTCCTGACCCTTGTCGTCCCAGGAAGCCTCTGAATTCCAGGAACATACTGACTTGTTGACCAGACCAGAATGCGGTCCGACGATCCGAGCGGGGGGGCGGCGGACACGCTGCTGAAAATTGATTAGAATTGACCTGCGGCCTGCAGTGATTAAAAATCCCCAATTATGATAACGAGGTTCTCAGAGTGGAGGCTACGTCACTTGGCAACAGCCGCAGGTTCTGTCGCAATTGGTGGAACAAACCGCCCGTAGAAAACCATCAAAATCATTTGAGAGATTTACTCACTCGTTCCATCCATCCATCCATCCATTTTCTTAGCCGCCACTTATCCTCACAAGAGTCGCAGGGAGCGCTGGAGCTGTTGTTGTAGCCAAGCACGACGGTCGTTATTCCGTATCAAGGTCCAGAAAGTGAGCCACATCGGCCGGGGTGCTCCAAAGGGTGTTCCCCCGTCAGAGTAGTCGGTTTTTGAGCACAGTCGAAGAAATGATGTGTATCGTCGGGGGGCGACGTCACACAACGATGACGTTGTCGAGTCGATGCTGATAGTCGTTGAGCTTGTGAGTGAACGGAGTTGCGATAGCGTCGATCTCACGTGCCGTGGGAGTTGTCTTTCGGATTCGGCTACCGGAGGCGGGTCGCCGCCCAGAACGATGTCGGGTTTGTAGACGGCGATCCCGTCGGCTACGGCGGTTCGATGGATCGCCGAGAGGCCGCGCCTGTAGTCCTCCGCATCGAATGTACCGCTCGATCGATGGCTCGATATCTCGGACGGTTTTGCGGGACTCGGTTCTTGCGTCGTCATCTCGTGATCAGGATGTCCGGCGAGGTAGTACCGAAGGGCGTATTGTTTTTCGCGACCGTCACAAATCCTTCCGCGTACCGGAAGGAATTTCGACTCGGCGTGGAGGTGATCGATGGAAGCCATTTTGTGGCGGTTTTGGGCTGCCTGGATCGAGTCTCGGTGAGTTGGCTTCAGGTTGGGTCAGTCCACTCGGGTGCCGCGTACGAATGCTGGAGCCTATCCCAGCTGTCAACGGGGAGGAGGCGGCGTACGAACCTCAGAACTGTGAGGCCAAGCATTTTGGGAACTGAGGACCATAATTGTTGAGGCTTTGTAGGTGGAAGTTTCTCGTCGGCCATTCAGCATTTCAGCAATTTAATGAGTTCCACAGTTTTACGGATCGGCGTCGGCGCTCCAACGTTCACACGCAACATCTCCAGATACATATTTCCTCCGCTGCTTAGTTGCACGGGATCGTGCCTCATCCGCGGATCTTATCTCTTTGTTGCTGCGTCAGCGAAATACTTTCTCTCTCCGGCTCTCTCTTTGATACGACGAAGTATTCTCCGGGTCTCTCGCTTCTCCCTCATCTCTTATCGCGCTTTGGGCCCCGCGCGATAACTCGCGGAGACAAATGGAGACTTCCCGAGACGGCCCCACTTTGTTCCGTCCCCCGAGCAAAACAACAACAGCAGTGCCGGACTGATTGCGATGTGTATTGTTATATATTATATTGTCTATTATTTTTGCACCATCTATAAACCTCTAAAATATATTAACATTATATTTACTGTGTCTACACCTCAAATGTTGCACATTTACTTCATAAAAGTATGTGTAGCGCTAATGTTGCATTTCATACATTATATTTTGACCTCTAATGGAGCATAATCGCATCATATTCTTACCTCTAATGTCCCAATTTACATTTAATTTTTCATACACCTTTAAGAGTCCATTTCTATTCTATGTTCCTGAGACATCTATCATATTTAAGGTGTTATACAATTATAATGTACTCATAAAAGTATGTGTAGCGCTAATGTTGCATTTCATACATTATATTTTGACCTCTAATGGAGCATAATCGCATCATATTCTTACCTCTAATGTCCCAATTTACATTTAATTTTTCATACACCTTTAAGAGTCCATTTTTATTGTATGTTCCTGAGATATTGACATCATATTTAAGATTCTGCAGAACTATAATATATTTTATTTACACCATATCTCGTGACTACTTGCCTATTTAATTTCAAGACAACTCATGTTGCATATTTCATACCTCCTAATTATTCTATACCCTTCTCGTGGGCTCGATTTACATATTCTGGTGGTTTTATTTAGCTCCAATGAAATGCAATTTCTTTACCTTTAATGTATTATTTTTACATCATCTATAATATATAAACCTCTAAAATATATTTACATTATATTTACTGTTTCTACACCTCAAAAGTTGCACATTTACTTCATAAAAGTACGTGTAGCGCTAATGTTGCATTTCATACATTATATTTTGACCTCTAATGGAGCATAATCGCATCATATTCTTACCTCTAATGTCCCAATTTACATTTAATTTTTCACACACTTTTAAGCGTCCATTTTTATGGTATTTTCCTGAGACATTGACATCATATTTTAGGTTCCATACAAGTATAATGTGCTTTATTTACATCATATTTCGTGACTACTTCCCTATTTCATTTCAAGACAACTCATGTTGCATATTTCATACCTCCTAATTATCCTATACCCTTCTCATGGGCTCGATTTACATATTCTGATGGTTTTATGTAGCTCCAATGTGGCTCATTTTCATTATTTTTGAACATCTGTCCACCAGTAATTGGCCATGGCGAAGGCATATTTGACGGATTAATGAGGTTATGCGCCCGGGAAAACGTGACGACGTCGTTCTTCCTTCTCGGGTGCTGCTCGGCTCGTCCGCCCTCCGCGACCCTGACCCACATAAATATGGAGAAGAAGGACCGGGAAAGAAAACGAGCTGATAAATGGAAGAACAGAAACTCGCGACTTCTTTTGTTGTGCGGCAAAAAGGGACTTTTGCCGTTGTTTTGAATTTTTTTCATTTTTCTTCAATCTTGACGAAACAAAGAAAGCGTGCTTCATCATCACGAGGGGCGGGTGGGGGGTTGGGGGCGTGGTCGGTGCCCCTTCAACGTCGTGGCCTTCGAGAGTGTGCGTATTGTGTCTTTTTTTTTCGCGTGTGTATGTGGGGGGCTGGGGGGGGGGGTTGTTGTCATTGCGTGAAAGAAAGAATATACTTGAAATATTTCACAAATTGGAACACAAACAAAAAAAAAAAGGATCATGTAAACCCAAATTTAAGATTAACGTGTGTTTGCTAGAAATAATCCATCCATCCATTATCTAGCGCTTTTCCGGGTTGGGTCGCGGGGGAAGTAGCTTCAGCAGGGATACCCAGATTTCCCTTTCCCCAGCCACTTATTCCGGCTCTTCCGGAGGGATCCCGAGCCAGCCGAGAGACACGGTCTCTCCAGCGTGTCCTGGGTCGTCCTCGGGGGTCTCTTTCCGGTGGGACGTACCCAGAACACCTCACCTGGGAAGCGTCCCAATCAGATGCCCCAGCCACCTCATTCGGCTCCTCTCAATGCGGAGGAGCAGCGGCTCGACACTGAGACCGTCCCGGATGACCGAGCTTCTCACCATATCTTTAAGGGAGAGGTTGAACACCCTGCGGAGGAAACTCATTTCGGCCGCTTGGATCGGGGATCTTGTTCTTTCCGTCACGACCCACAGCCCCAGCCACCTCATCTGGCTCCTCTCAATGCGGAGGAGCAGCGGCTCGACACTGAGCCCCTCCCTGATGACCGAGCTTCTCACCCTATCTTTAAGGGAGAGGCCGAACACCCTGCGGAGGAAACTAATTTCGGCCGCTTGGATCGGGGATCTTGTTCTTTCCGTCACGACCCACAGCCCCAGCCACCTCATCTGGCTCCTCTCAATGCGGAGGAGCAGCGGCTCGACACTGAGCCCCTCCCTGATGACCGAGCTTCTCACCCTATCTTTAAGGGAGAGGCTGAACACCCTGCGGAGGAAACTCATTTCGGCCGCTTGGATCGGGGATCTTGTTCTTTCCGTCACGACCCACAGCCCCAGCCACCTCATCTGGCTCCTCTCAATGCGGAGGAGCAGCGGCTCGACACTGAGCCCCTCCCTGATGACCGAGCTTCTCACCCTATCTTTAAGGGAGAGGCCGAACACCCTGCGGAGGAAACTCATTTCGGCCGCTTGGATCGGGGATCTTGTTCTTTCCGTCACGACCCACAGCCCCAGCCACCTCATCTGGCTCCTCTCTCTGCGGAGGAGCAGCGGCTCGACACTGAGCCCCTCCCTAATGACCGAACTTCTCACCCTATCTCTAAAGGAGAGGCCGGACACCCTGCAGAGGAAACTCCTTTCAGCAGCTTGTATCCGGGATCTTTTTCTTTCGGTCACGACCCACACCTCATCCTCATAGGTGAGGGCAGGAACGTAGATCGACTGGTAAATTGAGAGCTTCAGCTTTGGAATTAGCTCCCTCTTTGCCACAACGGACCGATACAAAGTCCGCATCACTGCAGACACTGCAGCGATCCGTCTGTCGATCTCCGGCTCCATTCTTCCCTCACTCGTGAACAAGACCCCAAGATACTTGAACTCCTTCACTTGGGGAAGGATCTCATCCCCGACCCGGAGAGGGCACGCCACCCTTTTCCGACCGAGGACCACGGTCTGGGATTTGGAGGTGCCGATTCTCATCCCATCCGCTTCGCACTCGGCTGCGAATCGCTCCGGTGAGAGCTGGAGATCGCGGCTTGATGAAGCCAACAGAACCGCATCATCTGCAAAGGGCAGAGATGCGGTTCTGAGGCCACCAAACCGGACACCCTCTACGCCTCGGCTGCGTGAAGAAATTCTGTCCGTAAGGGTCATGAACGAATATATGAAATAATCCACAAAACAGTGAGTCAGGTACACTGAATCGTACGATTTGTGTGTTTGCTCCACTCAGCAATTTTTCAGAATAACTGCCGCTGGTGGCGTTGATAATACAAATAAACACATCCGCTCAAAATAATCTAGAGTAAAGAAAAAAATGTCATACGCAGTCACTCGTACGCCGCGAATGACAATTGGAAGTCATACCTGACGTGGTGCGACACACAAATATGACAACAACTTGAAATTAGGCACAAAGTCACACACCAAAAAAGTCTGTGACGCGTTCGGTCACAAAAAAAAAAAAAAAAAAAAAAAAAAACACACACACAATGAGTCGGAATAATCCAGAAAGTCAAAAAGAAAAGTTAGCGGAAGGATTTTCAATAAAATCATACGCTAAAAATGTTGGTTGTACATTTATTGATGATAACCGCGACCGTGTTTGTCGTCTCGCCGTGCGTCAGGCGGCGATGAGGAGAAGGACTTCGACATCCAGAGGAACTCGGGCACCATCTCCATCGCCCGCCGCCTGGACGCCGCCCGCCGCTCCAACTACAACCTGACGGTGCAGGTCACCGACGGCCACCACAGCGCCACCGTACAGGTCGGAACATGTAAATACAATGTTTGTGCTATGAATGCTGCATGTAAAACGTCTCACCGTCAAGAATTCCACTGAGATAGAGAGAAAAAAGAGATGCAGTGAGATAGTTTTTCAAATGGTTACTGTTGGTTGTTTAGGGCAGCGGCCATCAATATTTGTGACCCCCCAGAGGTCCTTTCCACTTTCAGACGAGATCGGGCACTCTCACGGTACAGCACGATATAAGTCTCGTTTTTGTTATCGTACTTCATAAAGAGGTACAAAAGTTATATAATGACCTGGAATGTAAAGACATTTTTTTGTTTCACTTCAATCAATATTCTCCTTCTGGCGCGGGGGTCATCAACCTTTTTGAGCCCGAGGGCTACTCCGTGAGAACTGATTGTACGAAGGGCTACATGACTTGTTTGCAGCAAACTTCACTCATAGTTCATTCCACGTACATCAAATATTGTCGTTTTCATTTTTTGTATGATGTGACATTAGCGGTATTTTAAAAATCTAAATAACATAAGCAAGTCGGATTCAAAATTTAAAGCTGTAGCATATTTAGAACATGCCTCGCGGGCGACTTGAATTGTCCTTGCGGGCTACAATGCGCCCGCAGACACCGCGTTGGTGACCCCTGTCCTGGTGTGTGCGCATTGGCCCCCTGGGGTCACTATAATACAGAAATAAGGATATAGAGTACTGTGAGAGGTCTCAGGTTCTTAGCAAGTCGCAGTAATATTAGTCGTGCTTGTGAGGATTATCTTTTTACACTTTACTTCTCCATTTGTGTATAGATATTTGTTGCTTGAAAGCTAAAACGGCGGGGCGCTGCTTCTATTTGCTAGCCCGTCTATCTTTTTTCCCATTATATGTTAGCATTAAGCTAGCAGACTTTAACGCAGAGGTAAATGGCAATTTACCCGGTGCTGTTCGGTCCCTATCCTTCACTTAGTGAGGTGGTTCACTGTCGTTGGGTGTTTCAGTGTTTTGTTTCCCAAATTGTGTGCCTGGCAGTTCCTTGGATGGCAGCAGGCGCTCATTGGTGCTTGAATGTGTGTGTGAAATGGTGAATGTGAGCCTCTGTAAAGATCTTGAACCCTACAGAACCCACGGAGTCACATATTTAAAAGAGGATTTGATTGTCTTGGGTTCTCTACGGTTAAATTAACCTATTCATGTGCATGGTAGCAATTTTTTTGCCTTATTGAGATACAAGTCTCCTAGCAGGGCCACAATCAAGGAAATAAAACTTCTTTTTCGTTGATGGTGAAGTTATATGATAACTTGAGGCAGCCATGTTGGTTTAAGAAGGAAAGGGAAATTACTCCGTGCTAACTTTGACCGATGAACTATCCTCTCCTGATACCAAATTATGGCTTCAGATTAAAACACTTCAACATTTTGATATACTGAAGGATATAATGCGTGAAAATTATGATGTCCCAAAAATGGGACGCTTCCCACGTTGGCGCAGCTGTAGACTGTTGGCCTCGCAGTTCAGGGTACCGGGGTTTAAATCCCGTGTGGAGTTTGCACGTTGTCCCCCGTCCCTATGTGGGTTTTTCTCCAGGCACTCCGGTTTCCTCTTACTTTACATTAATCGGAGACTAAATTGCCCCTAGGTGTGAATGTTGTCTGTTTCCATGTGCCCTCCGATTAGCTGCCAGCCAGTTCGGTGTGTACCTCGCCTCCTGCCCAAAGACAGCTCAGACTGGCTCTAGCGCTCTCGCAACCCTCGTGAGCATAAGCGCCTCAGATAATGGACGGATGGACAAATGCATTCCATTACCATTTCGTATGTTCTCAAGCCACACTGCACCTCTTCCAGTGCGATGCGCAGTCGACCGAACCGCTCGTTGCACACGTGAGGCTGTGCGCGCGGGAGGTGGCCGTCGGCAAAGTGACAGGTGCGCCCAAATTTGAAAAATGTGCTGTGGCCGGGTCAGCACATGCGTCCTTCATGCCGGTGATGCACGCACGGCCCGGTAATGGGTCACCGAGTCCTCTGCCGCGGATGCAATTTTCAACTTTTACGGACGCTTTTGTGAGCCGCGAGAGCCCCGTAATAGTTGGAATGCGTTCCATTTCCCGTGCCCGGTGAAAAGCGGAGAGCGGAAATCAGCAATTCAAAGAATGGATTTAGAAATAAAATAAAAAAATTTGCATTCATTCTCGCTCCGACCCAGCGCAATCCGCCAGGAGACCGGAGCTGCAGGAGACCGAGCGTCGCCGTTTTGACGAGATCTGACCCTAACCCTTAAAATTCACAGGTCAAAAACGACAAAATGGACTAAAATTGTCACATTAAGCTGCAAGAATGAATCCTGTCACGTCCGTCGCACAAGGAAAGCTCACTTAAGCGTGTCGGATGCTTTGAGTAAGCGCGAGAAGCCGCTCGTGTAAGACTGCATGACGGACGTGATGAAGGCAAGCAAAAAGAGACAATGAAGCAAATGTTTCTCCCTCTCTCGGGTTCCTCAGAAAAGTGGCGCTCGAAAGTACCGGCCGTCGATCGATTTAAGCGGCTGTGTGATGGAATCAAAAATGACGAGTCGTGAATATATTTATTCAGTGCTTTCTACACCTGCGAATGAGTCGGCGTCGTCCGACGGTGTTGCGAGGGATTATCCTGTTCCGAAAAGGGACTTTGCTGCCCGTGACAAAAATGAAAATGTCTCACTTAGGTTCGTGTTTTGATTTGGAATGAGATTTTTGGAGGAGTAATGTACTTCTTCTTCTTCTTCTTCTTTGCCTTTCGGTTTGTCCCGTTAGGGGTCGCCACAGCGTGTCATCTTTTTCCATCTAAGCCTATTTCGTGCATCCTCCTCTCTGAAACCAGCAGTCCTCATGTCTCTGGTCTTCCTCTCGCTCTTTTGCCATGCAGCTCCATCCTCTGCACCCTTCTACCAATGTACTCACTCTCTCGCCTCTGGACAAGTCCAACCCATCGAAGTCTGCTCTCTCGATCGAACCTTGTCTCCAAAACTTCCAACTTCCGCTGTGCATCTAATGAGCTCATTTCTAATCCTATCCAAGCGAGAACCTCAACGTCTTCATTTCTGCCACCTCCAGTTCTGCTTCCGGTTGTTTCTTCAGTGCCACCGTCTCTAATCCGTACACCATGGCCATCTTTATAGACTTTGCCCTTCATCCTAGCCGAGACTCTTCTGTCACTTAGAACACCAGACACCTTCCGCCAGCTGTTCCACCCCGTTTGGACCCGTTTCTTCACTCCTTTACCACACTCACCGTTGCTCTGGATCGTAGACCCCAAGTATTTGAAGTCGTCCACCCTCGCCATCTCTTCTCGCTGGAGCTTCACTCTTCCTCCTCCGCCCCACATAAATTGTGTTTTACTTTGGCTAATCTTCCTTCCTATCCTTTCCAGTGCGTACCTACATCTTTCTAATTGTTCCTGCGCCTGCTCCCAGCTTTCACTGTTGATCACAATATCATCTGCAAACATCATAGTCCAAGGGCATTCCAGTCTAACCTCGTCTGTCAGCCTATCCATTATTGCCGCAAACAGGAAGGGGCTCAGCGCGGATCCCTGATGCAGTCCCACCTCCACCTTAAATTCTTCTGACACACCGCTGTTCTGCCGCTCCCATACATGTCCTGTAACATATTTCTCAGCCACACTGGACTTACTCATGAAGTACCACAGTTCCTCTCTTGGGCTTTCTCTAGGTCAGGGCTCAGCAACCTTTTTGAGGCTGAGGGCTACTTCATGAGCACTGATCATACGTTCCTCCGCCTGCTCCCTGCTTTCACTCCATATCACAATATCATCTGCAGGAGGAGGAGTGCTATACAATCATTAAATAAATAAATTGAGTTTTGACCCATTGGGAAAAAAATATTTCTGGCTATTTTAGGATCGTTAGAGTAGCCAAAAATTGGACTCAATTAAGATGATTTACGTTAGACTTAGATTTGCTTTATTGTCAATAAACACACGGTTAATGCACATATTAAACATTAAAGTCTGCGCCTTTCAAAGAAGTTACATAGAATGACTTTGTGCATAGAAAATTTTTAAAAATCCACGGCAAGAAAATAATAATGTGACTCGTGATTATATCAATTTGTGTCAGCAGCATTTTAGCAGCAACGTAGCTTGTTAATTTGCAGTCCCGTGGGGGATTATAAATTCATATGACTCGAGATGAAAGCACAATTTAGTCCTCCCCAAAAACTTCTCGAGTAAGATTCTCGGGTTAGAACTCACCTCTGGTTTAGGGTTAGGTATAAGATTTTGGTTTAGGGTTAGGATGAGAGTTAAAATGATTTCGGATTAGGGTTAGGGTTGGGGTGTAGGGTTTTGAAGGTACAGTTCAGGGATCATAATTCACAACAACGGTTTGAGGTTATGGTTTAGGATTCGGTGGTTTGGGTATTCGGGTCACAAAGCTAAAGGTTTGGATTTCAGTTCAGGATTTAAAGTCAGGGTTAGGGTTTGTATCGGAACTCCGACTTGGTATGTCATTCACTCCATTTTTCCTAGTCGAACGTTGTGACATTTTAATGTATGAAAAGTGCGACATTGATCAAGTTTGATTGCCAAATATGAGCACATGAAGAAAAACTTTCTATGAGTTTAGAGGAGGATGTTTTTATTTTACACTTTTACACCTGAATGCTTTCTGACTTGAAGAAAGCGCTAGAAAAACAAAATCCCCGACGCGGTGTTTGTGCGTGTGATTCGCCGTACTGCCGAGTCATCGTGATCATAAACCGCCACCTCCGTGATTTGGTTTCATCTCCTCCATATTGGATGTCATTCCTTTAATCTTGCTACGCTTTACCTTTTTATGTTTTGTTTTTTTTTTTTTTTTTTTCCATCTACAGGCCTACATCCGTGTTCTGGACATAAACGAACATCGACCCGTCTTCCTCAAGTCACGTTACGAGGTGTGTGCAGGCTCACGGTGTGAATCGGTGTAAGATTGTTCTTGATGTAAAGAAAGGGGCAACGTTTAAGACTAGGTAACCGTTTGGGAAATGGTAAGGGTTTAGGATCAGCGTCTGGGGGGGGGGGGGCCCTGAGGTTTTGGTTTTGGGGTTTAGGTTCAGGGAATGGAGGAATTGTTGTGATAAATTCCGTGATTTTCTGGTTTCAGGTTAAGATTAGGGATGCAGAGGTTTCTCTTCACGCCACCAAAGTTGATCCAAAAATCTAGAAAACCCTTGAACCTATGTATAATACGCTCCCTTGATTAGACAAAAACATGGGGGATAAAAATGTGCAATATACTTTACAAAGTACAAAAATTGGGTTAGGGTGAGGGATTAGGGCTAGGATTCGGTTTTAAGGGGGTTAGCGGTTTTGTTTGCATTATAGAGTTTTGATTTATGAGTTTGGGTAGTAGCTCCATTTTGGGGTTTTTCAAGGATTTTCAATTTCGTTTGTGGTTAAGGTTTAGATGAATGGTTTGGGGGTAGAGGTTTTGTTTTGGGACGGTGTGCAAAGGATTTTGTTTGGAGTAAGGGGTTAGGATTTAGACGTGGTGGGTTAGGGTTTGCAATTATGATTAGGGTTTCGGGTTGATGGGTTAGGGGTCTCGGTTTAGGGTTATAATTATCCTTTAGGAATGGGGTTGTGGTTTGTGTTGAAAGGTTTTGAAAAAGCCAGTGAAAACCGCAACCCAATGTTCGGGTTAGGGGAATGAGCTTTTGTGACGATAGCGCCGATTTAAATGGTTTCTACCTTCAAGTTCTCACTGTCACTTTCACTGTCAGGTGAGGGTCCCCGAGGACACGCCGGCGTGGAAGGACATCCTGCACGTGGCGGCCCGCGACGCCGACGCCAACGGCAAACTGATCTTCTCCATCCACAGCAGTCTGGACCCTCACAGCCACAAACTCTTCCACCTGGACCCCAAGAGCGGCGTCCTGGCCACGACTGACAAACTGGACTACGAGACCATCCCTCTCCACACGCTTGTTGTCATGGTAGTGTCCACACTCTGGCACTAGGCTGCAAAGAAGTTAGTTTTTGGAGGCATATGGCTGTCCAAGATCATAGATTTTACACATACGCATCCTCGATGGGTTCTCAGTTGGACATTTCAGCAACCCAGTATCGTAGGACGCTCTTGTTTTTGGGCTCGCTCGGTTTTGTCACGTTAATCTAGAAGCAAGTTGAATGAATGCTGGGCTTCCTTTCAACTCAATTTATTGCCACCGACGGTTCATTATTTAACAACGCGACGACGTTTTCCGTCCCGTTTTAGGTGCGCGACCAGGAGATCCCGGTCAAGAGGAACTTTGCCAAGGTGATGGTTCACGTGGAGGACTGCAACGACCACGCGCCCACCTTCCTCAGCACCCGCTACGAGGCGGCCGTCTCCGACGTTGCGCCCGCTGGCTCCGAGGTGGTCCGCGTCAAGGCCCTGGACGGCGACGTGGGCAGCAATGCCGACATTGTCTACTCCCTTCATTCCGGTGAGTGAGAAAGTTACTTTGACTTATCACGACTCAAATTTATGAACTTTTTCACTTAGGCGATTGTTTTTCTTTGCTTTATGTTGTGAGTTTAGATTTGAGCTGAAACCAGTTGGAAAAGTAAGAGCGAAGGGGACAAAAATTGAGCAATATGAAATGAGAATACTCGCAAGTAGCTGCTGTAGGCCACACGTCACACCCAGACCCTCACGCGTTGTCGAGCCGACTCCCCCTCGTGATGTCCCTCGCTAGCCACGCCCCTTTGAAGCCACACATCCAACACACAAATATCACAGGAGCGCAGTCATTACACTATGTACAAAAAAAAAAAGTTTCCATTTATAATATTTTACCATGTTTTTTTTTCCACAATCCAGTGCTATATTCCGAAACAAGTAGTTTTTTGGGGGGGATTAATGGACAGATTTCGTGTGGGCAGCGTGCGATTGATTCCGCCTCAGTGATGGGGTCGATATGTGCCTTGCGACTGACTGGCGACCAGTTCAGGGTGCGGTCTGCCTTTCGTCCAATTTTAGCGCGAATAAGCTCCCGCACTCCTGTGACCCTTGTGAGGATAAGCAGCTTGGAAAATGGATGGATCTAACACTGCAAACATTGGCACTTAAAAATGTCTCTAGAAAAAAACTATATGAATATAAAAATAGACTTAGTAGAAAGTTGGGGCTTCTTTCCTGATGACATATTTTATTTCAGATAGATTTTGACCCGGCGGCACGGTGGCACAGCTGGTAAAGCGTTGGCCTCACAGTTCTGAGGACCCGGGTTCGATCCCGGTCCCACCTGTGTGGAGTTTGCATGTTCTCCCCGTGCCCGGGTGGGTTTTCTCCGGGTGAGCACTCTGGTTTCCTCCCACATACCCAAAACACGTAACATTAATTGGACACTCTAAATTGCCCCTAGGTGTGATTGTGAGTGCGATTCTTCTGTCTCCATGTGCCCTGCGATTGTCTGGCGACCAGTTCAGGGTGTAACCCCGCCTCCTGCCCGTTGACAGCTGGGATAGGCTCCATCACGCTCCGCGACCCTCGTGAGGATAAGCGGCAAAGAAAATGGATGGATGGATAGATAGATAGATGGATGGATCATTTACCAATTGCAACAAAACTGTTTATCATTGCAAATGAGAGCCCGTTTTATGGAGAAAATATGTAAAAAGAACTTTAAAATCATTTCAATTCCATTTAAATGGGGAAAATACACGACATAAACAATAAACGTTAGTCAAAGGTACGCCATCAAACGTCAGCCACTTAAGGGCTCCGGCAAAAGACGCCGCGACGGCACGCGGAAGCGAGTCGCCAGAGAGCTTCGCGATTGCTTCTCCCCGCTGCTCGTTTTATGTTTGGGATTTCCTGGGCTCAAACCAGCTCACCGTAGCTGTTTTATTGTTTCATTTGCGCTCCGGCGTAGAATGTCACGGAACAAATACCTCCCGGCTTCGGCCGAGGATTTTGTCTGTGATCCCGCGATGAAAAAAAAAATAAAGAGCCTACCTGGGTGTGATTTATGTGTTCGTTCCTGCACAAAACCTTCATCTTCTGCCGAGGTTATTGTTCACGCGACATTTTCTCCCAAATAATAATAATAAAAAAAATTAAAAAAAAACGGAGAAACGGTTCATGGAAGCGGGGAGCGTGTGGAGTCGCTTTACATTCAAGTGATTGATGACGGTGCATCAATACGTATTGTACAGCAGTTGAATTGTACAGTAACGGCGCACGATTCCGCTCCCTTTCTTCCCAATATTCTCCCAAATTTTCCCCAACCCGCTAACAATTGATCATCAACAAGAAGTCTTGCGAGAAATTCACTGAATATCCATTTGCAGTTTAATGAATGCACCTTTTCAACATTTTTGCACGCTATCCTCTGCTATATGCTGAAAAATTCATCCGTTTGTGTATTTCAAAATGGCGCCACTGTCCAATCGGAAAGTAGTAATTCACGTCAGGGAAGTATTGTTGGAGTTACACATCTTGACTGACGCTGAGATGTTTGTATGTCAGGGAGACGCTACGTTTTTAACGGAATCTACGGAGAGTCATCACCGGATCGAGACACTGGGTTAAACACGTCATCTGCGTCAGTGCCTTTCACACAGGCAAAGGCTGTGAAGCAGCCATCTTAAAACCTGGCGTGTCAGAGGCAAAACAGTCGTCAGCCCTGGTTTCTTTTATTCCCTTTCACACACGGGGGTGTCCGGTCTCCGTTACGCCTCTGATACTATCCCAGAAGCAGAGTAAATTTGTGTGAATATCATCAATCCTTTCACATGGGATGAGAACACGGGAAAAATTCAACTCTTGACACTTTCTTATCGTTCTCCCGCCAGGAAACATCAACAGCATCTTCTCCATCGATCGTGTCCTGGGCTCCATCAGCGTTTCCAAACCGACGGACCTTCAGCACCAGGACCCGTTCCACCTGACGGTGAAGGCCACCGACCAGGGCTTCCCTCAGCGTAGCGACATCTGCTCCGTCCACGTCCACGTCCGGATCTCGGACTACACCCCGCCTGTCTTCCACGACGAGGAATATCTGGCGGAAATCAGCGAACTGAGCAGCTTGGGATCACACGTGGTCACTGTGTCTGCCTTCAGCCCAGCCCCGGTGCATTATGGGATCGAAAGCGGCAACCCTAACGGAACATTTTACATTGACCGATATACCGGGTTGATCACCATCAGAAAGCTGCTGGATTTTGAGACCTGTGCCTATCACACACTCAAAGTTTTGGCATCCACCAGTTCTGGTGCCGTGTCCAAGGCGGCAGTTTACATCTATGTGATGGATGAGAATGATAACCCCCCCACGTTTGCGCGGGGCGAGTACACGGGGCACATAAGCGAGGCGGCACATGTCAATAGCCTCGTGACGTCGGAAGAAAACATGCCTTTGGTTGTCGAGGCTTCGGATGCGGACCGGGACGCAAACGCGCTGCTCGTCTACGAGATCTTGGAAAAGGAGGCCCAGAAAATGTTCAGGATCGACCCCAGCACCGGTGCCATCTCGCTAGTGGCGCCGCTAGACTTTGAAGGCGTCACTGAGTATCGCTTCAGCGTGCACGTGAGGGACTCTGGGAAACCGATATTCTACGCAGCGCAGCCCGTCCAGGTCACTGTGCACGTCCTGGATGTAAACGACTACCCCCCGCAGTTCACTGCCGCCTCCTTCGAGTCGTCCGTCATCTTCCCGCCGGTCCCTGGCACAGAGGTGACGAGGGTGGCGGCCCACGATGCCGACTCTGCGGTCTCATACAGCATCACCGAAGGGAATCTCCACAGCACCTTTTCCATTCATCCCACCACTGGGGTCATCGCCGTTAGCAACGTGTCGACGTTTAAGCCATTTTACCAGCTGTTAGTTACTGCCTCAGATGACCTTCACAGACACTCTGCCGTTGTCAGGGTGAACATGATCAATGTCACCAAGAGTGATCTAAAATTCCAGCAAAACACGTATTCGGTGAGCGTTTCAGAAAACCTGAACGGCGTGAAAACATTAGCGGCACTCAAACCAATCGGCTGTTACCTAAACGAGCCTCTGTCGTACTCCGTTTTGAACCCGATGGGGAAATTTGCAATCTCCCGGACCTCCGGCGTCATGGAGACCACAGGCGTGGCGTTTGACCGTGAGGACACAGACGCCTATGACGTAGTGGTGATGTTACAAGACGTCAGAACTCCACCAAGGACGGCAACCGCTCTTGTGAAAGTCTTTATAGACGACGTCAATGACAATGCGCCCGTGTTCCTCAACCTGCCATTTTCGATGACGATATCTGAGGACACAGAACCGGGAGATGTATTATACCAGGCCACCGCCAGGGACAGAGATCTGGGTGAAAACGGATCCATCATATACTCCCTGGAGGATGATTACGACTTCTTCAGGATCGATCCGGACATAGGTGACATCTCCCTTCAGAGGCCTCTTGATTTTGACGCTCTGAGCAAATACGTGTTGACCGTCCTGGCGGCAGACGAGGGAGATCCTGGTTACATGACTGAGGGACAGCTCAGTATTCAAGTCAGGAACCGGACTAACCCGGTTTTCCAAACGCTTTTGTACCCTCTGAAAGTCCCTGAAACTGTTCCCCCCTTCACCACCATCCTGCACGTACAGGCCAGGAATCCTGAAGGCTATCACCTGATTTACAACCTCGTGGAGGAAAATTCCTCCAAGCACTTTCACATCGACTTCAAGACGGGTGCGCTGACGGTCACCAATCCGCTTGACTTTGAGAGCCAGACCCTGCACGTGCTGACAGTGCGAGCCACCGATTCTGTGAGCGGTGCCTTTTCTGAGGCATCTATCGAAGTGGAAGTCGAAGATATGAACGATAACGCCCCCTTCTTCTCCCAGCAAAAGTACAACGCCGTCATTGCGGAGGGGCTCCCCGTCGGCTCCTCGGTCCTTCAGCTGTCCGCTTTCGACTTGGACTCCGGCAGGAATAAAGAGTTTACGTTTCACGTGTTGAGAACGGAAGGGAACGAAAGTGATTTCTTTGACGTAGACCGTCGGAGCGGATTGATTTTCACGAAGCAGGTGCTGGATCACGAGAGCACAAATCACTTCCAGTTGAAACTTCAAGTCGTCGACAACGGCAGCGTCGCCCTCAGCAGTGAGGCCGCGGTCTTGGTGACCGTCACCGACGTCAACGACAATCCCCCGGACTTCGTCAGCTCTCATTTCCAAGCTTCGCTGGATGAGTCAGCAAAGTGCGGCCACATCGTCATCAAGATACAAGCGTCCGACCCGGACGTCGTAGACGCTAATCGCCTCAAGTACAAAATCCTCTCAGGCAACGACGGACGCTACTTCAACATTAACGAGTCATCTGGGATCATATCTTTCGCCAACATCTGCAAGAGGAACCTGGATCCGTACTACAACCTTACGGTGGCCGTGTCGGACGGCGTGTTCCAGAAGAGTGCGCCGATCAACATCGACATGATCAGCAGCAACAGACACAGCCCGTACTTCCGACAGAGCACCTACGAGGCGGAGCTCACTGAGAACGCTGAGGCGGGTACCCGTGTGATCCGGCTGGCCGCCATTGACCCCGACGACGGGCCGTACGGCAGTGTGGACTACACCATCATAAACAAGTTAGCGGACGAGAAGTTCGCCATTGATGCTCACGGGCAGATCGTCACCACGCAACCTCTTGACAGAGAAAACCCGGACCAGAGGGTGATTGCCATAAAAGTGATGGCAAAAGACGGCGGCGGTAAAGTGGCCTTTTGCACCGTGAAGATCATCCTGGCGGATGACAATGACAACGTCCCGCAATTCAAAACATCCGAGTACCACGTCGCCATTCAATCGACTGTCAACAAAGGCTCGCCGGTTATTCAAATCATGGCATACGACGCAGACGACGGTAAAAACGCCGACATCACCTACACGGTAGATGAAGGGACGGGGGCGACGGAGGACATCATCGAGATCAACCCGTTCACCGGCGTGGTAAGCGTCAAGGAAAGCCTACTTGGCATGGAGAACAGGATCTTCAACTTTAAGGTGCAGGCCCGTGACGGTAGCCTGCCGTTCTACAACTCCACCGTCCCTCTACAGGTGAAAGTGCTCCCCCCAGAGATTCCCCTCCCGAAGTTCGTAGAGCCGCTGTACACGTTCTCCGCCGCCGAAGACACTCCCGTCGGTACGGAAATCGGTTCGGTGAAAGCCGACTCAAACTTGCCGCTCATTTACAGCCTGGTGGACGGCAACACAGTGGAGAGCAACAGAGACAAGGTGTTCAGCTTGGACAAAGAAAGTGGAACGTTGCTGCTGGAGAAGACCGTGGACCACGAGAGGACCAAGTGGTACCACATCGACGTGCTAGCTCAGGGGAATCACAACGGCACGGATGTGGCCTCGCTGGTGTCGGTCAGCATCCAGGTGCAAGACGTCAATGACAACCAGCCGGTGTTTGACGCCAACCCGTACAGGGCATACCTGGCGGAGAACATGCCCGCCGGAACCACGGTCATTCAGGTGACCGCTAATGACCCGGACACCGACACCAACGGTCTCGTCACCTACAGCTTGGAGTCACTACCCGACGACGGCGCCAACATCACTGACCTGTTCTCCATCGACGGTGATACCGGCTGGATTGTGACAGTGCGCGAGGCTGACTGCGAGGCTTCCAGGCTGCACCGTTTCCACGTGCTGGCCACCGACCACGGTGGTGACGCCAAGCTGTCGTCCAGCGTCCTGGTGGAGGTGACGGTCACGGATGAAAACGACAGCCCGCCGGCATTCTCGGAGGACGCCTACCGCGGCTCGGTGGCCGAGAACAGCCGCCCGGGCGAGGTCATCGTCTCAATGACGACCACGGACGAAGACGTGTCACTGGAGAACCGCCTTGTGACATGCTACATAACAGGTGTGTATATTTATATATATATATATATATATTCATTTATATTTTATAGATTTATTTTCAAAGAATAAGGGGAGGGAGGAGTGTCATTTTTTTATAGTGTATGCAAGCATCGGGTTTCAACTGTTTACCACAAAGACACCTGCCAATTTCACCCAAAGTCAGCTGGGATCGGGGATAGGCTCCAGCACACCTGAGACCCTACTGAGGATAAGTGGTAGAGAAAATGGATAGATGGAAAGCAATATAATTTCATAGCCAATATCATAGGAAGAGATTTTGCGGGTTAGATTCATTCATGCCTAGAAAGAGTACCACAGATGTATTATTTTCCTTGAGGATGCTCGTAGAAAGGTACAGAGAAGGTCAGAAGGAGCTACACTGTGTTTTTGTAGACCAAGAGAAAGTCTATGACAGAGTACCAAGAGAGGAACTGTGGTACTGTATGCGCAAGTCCGGTGTGGCTGAGAAATATGTGAGAATAGTACAGGACATTTATGAGGGCGGCAGAACAGCGGTGAGATGTGCCATTGGTGTGTCAGAAGAATTTAAGGTGGAGGTGGGACTGCATCAGGGATCCGCTCTGAGCCCCTTCCTGTTTGCGAGAGTAACGGGTAGGCTGACAGATGAGGTCAGACTGGAATCCCCTTGGACCATGATGTTCGCAGATGATGTTGTGATCTGCGGTGAAAGCAGGGACCAGGCGGAGGAACAATTAGAGAGATGGAGGCACGGACTGGAAAGGAGAGGAATGAAGATTAG
Organism: Syngnathoides biaculeatus; assembly: GCF_019802595.1. NCBI lineage: Eukaryota > Metazoa > Chordata > Actinopteri > Syngnathiformes > Syngnathidae > Syngnathoides > Syngnathoides biaculeatus. Next base: position 13,644,454 of record NC_084650.1, read on the forward strand.
CCGAAGTAAAATAGAAAAATGTGCGGAGGAGGAAGAGGAGGAAGGACAACTTCAAATACTTGGGGTCAACAATACAGAGCAATGGTGAGTGCGGAAAGGAAGTGAAGAAACGGCGCCAAGCAGGGTGGAACACTTGGCGGAAGGTGTCTGGTGTTCTATGTGACAGAAGAGTCTCTGCCAGGATGAAGGGCAAAGTTTATAAAACAGCGGTGAGGCCGGCCGTGATGGACGGATTAGAGACGGCGGCACCGAAGGAACAACAGGAAGCCGACCTGGAGGTGGCAGAAATGAAGATGCTGAGGTTCTCGCTCGGAGGGAGCAGGTTGGATGGGATTAGAGATGATCTTATTTGAGGGACCAGACAAGGTTCGAGAGAGCAGACTTCGATGGTTTGGACATGTCCACGGGCGAGAGAGTGAGCATATTGGTCGAAGGGTGCTGAGGATGGAGCTACCGGGCAAAAGAGCGAGAGGAAGATCAAAGAAAAGGTTGCACGAGATAGGCTTAGATGGAAAAAGATGACACGCTGTGGCGACCCCTAATCGGGACAAGCCGAAAGGAAAAGAAGAAGAAGATTTTAGGGGTTAGATCATTTAAAAAATTGTGTAGTGTTTATTCAATCAATCCGCCGCTGTTACTATTGTACCTCATGCCGCATCTGCCAGAGACTTTTTGGATCTGTCATCCTCGCGTCCCGCTGATGATTCGCCGACTAACCGTTCGGCTGACGAGACCAATCGAAAGTCCCCATTAATCGCCTCCTCATCGAGTGGCGATGTGATTTTTTACATTTTTTTTTTTTTTTTTTTTTTATGAGGTCACGATGAATCACAAAAAGACGAGCGCTGACAAGCGAGAGGCGGGACGTGAATACCAACCGTGTCCCCCGCAAGCCAGCGACAACAACAACAAAGTCTCATATTAATGCAAATCCTTTTGTGTTCACCCCCCCTCCGCCGCCGCCTAACCCCCCCCCCTCCCCCCCCTAGACAGTTCAACGCGCTCGAAAGGGGAGCTCACTGTCAAAACACACTTTTTTGAAAACGTGTAACCTGGGCAACGTCGGTACTGGAATTATTCATGAAGGCGAAGGTGTTCAAACACTCGGTATTAAAGTTGAGTGTAGGAGTGTTCGGTCATCTCGTGACTCATTCGCCAGTTCGTTAGAAAATACACATCAACGTCCAAACCGGCGTTCCCTCTAATTTTCGACGCGTCCGAGCGGACGCACGAAGGCCGTGAGCGCTCCGTCTGACCGCTTGTGAGCAACATCAGACGTACGCACTGTGGCCAGATCAGTCGGCGTCACCCGTTGAAGTTACATTCCCATCAGAACATTTTTAAGAACAATTTTCTGTTTTTGCTAACTTGCACTGAAAATGTCAACAAACAAACAAAAAAATACATTACAATACAAATACATACCAAGCCAACTATTAACCATAAATGTTTCTTTTTTTTTTTTTTAACCCACAACGATATCCCCGTCTCTTTTTCTTGGTGTAAAGCTGAATTATTGCTTGCAGAATATCTTTTGCAATCCACGTTGAAAGCCGAATGATGCTCCCAAACAGTTTTCGGGTTAATGTTAGGTTGCCTCCTATAATTAAAATACAGAATTAGCGTTTTGGGGCTGACGGCCGTGCTATGCTGAGAACGCCCGATCTCGTCAGGTCTCGGAAGCTAAGCGGGTTTGGCCCTGGTTAGTACTTGGATGGGAGACCGGCTAGGAGTACCAGGTGCTGTAAGCTTCTCTCCCCGGCTAGAATGCAGAGGGGTTGCGTCAGGGAGGGCATCCGGCGTAAAACTGTGTGTGTGTGTGTGTTTCTTTCGGCTTGTCCCTTTCGGGGTCGCCACAGCGTGTCATCTCAGATGAACGCATATATATGTTTGGCACAATTTTTACGCCGGATGCCCTTCCTGACGCACCAAACCAGTGCTCTAACCACTGAGCTACGGCGTAAAACTGTACCAAACAAATATGCCTTCATCTGAGATGACACGCTGTGGCGACCCGTAACGGGACAAGCCGAAAGGAAAAGAAGAAGAAGAATTAGCTTTTTGAGCAATATATCGTCTGTGCAAAGGTGGAATTTTAATATTATACACCGTGTCATCCTGCACTTTGTGCTTTGGCTTCAGACCCGGACCTTTCGCACTCAAATAAGAGAAAATCTCGTCCAGTTTCACCACTTTTTCTTCTATTATTCACATACCTCGGTGTTTGTAATTATGAGCGTACCCCTTTAAAATGAAGGGGGGGCGTCAGGCAAACGAGGAAGTCGAGTGTGTGGCCCGTGTGCCCCACCAGCACCTTTTTGTGAGTGGCAAAACCCGTCAGGCTGTAGTTGACTGCGCCGGATCAGTTTTCCTCTGCGCTGAGAGTGTGCGACAATTGCGCTGTTGCGCAGCTTAGCGGGAACATTGGTCCAAACACTTTTGTGTTCTTTTTCCACACAAGCGCAAGTTCAAATATAAAGAACGAGTTGAAAGGTCATCGGGCACGAGGCGAAAACGGAGTTGCGACCAACCACGTGGAGTCGCATGCGGCGAAAGATTTCTTGATCTGTTATCGTTTTGGCGATATTACCATATAATTCGACGTGATGACAATAAAACATAGCTCATTGTTTATTAAACTTGTCTTTTGGCACGAAAGCAGATGAAGAAACCACAATGCAAAACTGCAACACAGTCAACAAAAGGGCTGAAAGAATAAAACACGCGGCGTCGTGAGTAGAATTGAAGCCGAAGCAAAGCAGCCATTATCTGTGACTCCAGCCGAGTCTCTTTAATTGAGTAGAAATTTACATGAATAATAAATGTCAGCGGAATCTAAACAAGCTCGCAGAGGGCCAAATACCTTCAAAATATTCATGATATGTATGTTTTTCACACATTAATGCACTGGCGCTCGGAGCGGAGAGTGGAATGCGCGAGAAGCGACGATGCCTTCCGCAACGCCGCTTTAGTGCAATGACTTTTCATTTTCCTGCATATTTTTTTTGTACTGTCATTCACTGCTACACAAAGGAAAATATGATGAGTATTGAGTAAAATGTAGACATTACTGTATGCCAACTACCTCCTCGCGCCGCTCGAAATCATCCCCGAAGTCCTGCGCGCCGCTGCGTCATTGACGGTTCTTCGCCGGCCCGCAGATGGAGACCGGCTGGGCCAGTTTGCCGTGATCCATCGCGACGAGGGCGAGTGGGGTTTGATCGCCAAGGAGCCGCTGGACCGCGAGGCCAACGCCGCCTACGCGCTCACCATCACGGCCACGGACGGAAAATTCCAGACGCCCGTCGGCGTGCGCGTGGACGTGCTGGACTACAACGACAACGCGCCGCAGTGCCAACAGGTCATAACTTCGCCCCATTTTTTAGCACTTCAGAGATTCGCCTCCAGTACATGCTCGATACTCATGATGCGCATTGAATAATATTCATCTGGTTGAAACATTATCGCAGCATTTTGGGAGTTTCAAGACTTCCTCTGTGACTTTTTAAAAATATTCTTTATCGAAGGTCACGTCGACGTTGCGTGAGAGTCGATCAGTCAAAAAGAGCTAGCTTTCTTTCTGGAGCGGGAAGTACACAAAGATATAAGACAAAGCGCTCGTTAATAGATACTTTTCACGTGACTTTTGTTTACGACGCCCGCTGGACGGCAAAACTACAATACAACACGCGGTTTTTTTAGTGATCTTTTTGTGAATATTAGCTCGCTGATAAGCGTGTTCCGCGCTTTTCATTATGGAATTTGATTGTTTGGTTTATGGTTGTAAGAACGTACACGTCAAGCATTTGTTTACCTTTTCCTGGGCATTCAGCTAATTGACGGCGGTACTCTCCACACTTGTTACATATTTTTACGGAGGTCTTTGGGCTGTCGGTATTCCCACTAGCACCCAGAATGAAAGTTTGCTTTCCAGGTTTGCGGTGGATAACGTGTAGCTGTCGCTAGCCATAGCCTTTAGCCGCACTTTTGCTAACTCGCGGGAGCGAGCTGTGCCGATCGCTTTTTTTTTTCGAGCGTGACCGCCGGCCCCCGGCTGAGTAACTTCTCGCGCAACACTCGGTGAGTTGGTAGCGCAAACTACGCGGTCTCTGACCATCTCATCGCGGTTTGCGTAGTTACAGTCTTTAAGCAACAGCTTGAGTTCTGTCACAAAGTGCTCAAATGACTCAGAGTTACCTCGCGCCTTCTCGTGAAACTTATATCTAGCAAATACATGTATGGGGTTTGTTTTCGGAGCGAGGTCATCAGAGAATTACCGAACGGGTCTTCCAAATGGACCATGTCCTAAAGCGGCTTGAGGAACGCAAAGTTGTTGTCTCAGAGTGGCAAATACAAAAACCTGATCTGAATCCCATCGAAAATGTGTGGGCAGATCTGAAAACGGAGTTGCGAGCAAGGCTTAGAGCAGTTCTGTCAGGAGGAAAGGGTCGGGATTCCAGCAGAGTACTGTCAGAACCTTGTGGAAGGTTACCCAAAGCGTTTGACCCAAATCATGCAGTTCAGTTCAGAAACGCTCATCCATACTAATGAAATGGATGCAACCTTTTTGCCTCAAAGAAAATAATACTGTATGAAATTCTCTAAGAATTTCTCTCTCTCATTGAAGAAAAAATGAAATATTTCTTGTGATCCTGACTGACGTGAAACAGGGGAGGTTTAGTCTGATTTGACTTCAGACACGCAGATAAAAATGAAATGAAATGAGAGAGACATTACTAGATCTTGCTATCATTATACGCATTATTATTTCCAGATACGGAATGCTACGAGGTCGGAAAAGATAATATCGCGATGCGTCCTTGTCTCTCCGTTGATACTCGCTAATCGGGTGTCAATACGCTGGCTGGTTGATGTCATTCTGTGTTGAAGGTGAGACAATACTGCAGCTCGTGTTGTGATACAGTATCGATATGTTGACATCGAGTAACAATACTCTCACTTGGCAATATAGTTAAGGGGGAAACAAGTATCATGATTCATCGTTTTGAAGTATGTGCCAGGAGTGGGACAAAATATCGTTTGTTTTGATGTATTGGTACCGCACAGAGAATGGTAACAGTACATCAACTTCAGGTATCGATACTCTGGTTAGTTGAAATATAATGTATTCGCTCAGGGTGGGGAATACTATGTATATCTTGATATTATGATACAGCTAATGGTATCCAAAAATGTTCAAGGGCTGGGAAAATACGATCTTAAAATCACAATATGATGTTTTAAAGTATTACAGTGGATCGTTACATTTCAGGGAACCGTATCATGTATGCTAACAGTCAGCATGTTGTGTTTTTTTTTTTAGCTTATGTATTCGGAGGATCTGATGGAGAATTCTCCGTCCAGCACGTTTGTGCTGAAGGTGTCGGCGTCAGATGCCGATGAGGGCCCGAATGCTCAGATCTCCTTCAGCCTGCACGGCCCTGACTCAGACCAGTTCCATCTGGATCACGTCACCGGTATGTACCAACACAGAGACCAGACTCAGCTATTCTGGTAATGGGAGCATCGAACACGCTAGCTTGTCTGGTCAACCAAGAAGATTTTTTATTTTTTATTTTTTTTTTGGAACTATTGGGAAATTTTAGCTAACCTTAGTAAGGCTATAATCCCAATTTGTGCGGGTGAAACTATCATCAAATATATTGGTTAGCCCTGGAAACGCGATAATCAGATGCAGAGCCCCGGGTAAGGCTAACGTCAAACGTACAAGTTAGTGCAAGTAAGCAGAGGTTGGACCAGGTCAGTCCTTTGCAAGTCCTGAGTCTTTGGCCTCAAGGCCCATGTCAAGTCTAAAGTCAAGACATGAGAGTTCAGAGTCAAGTCGTAAGCCCTACACTTGGAGTTTCACCTCCTTTGGAGTCATTTTACCAGCAAAATTATGTATTTTAATACATGTAAAATGTTAATATATAATATTATACTGCCTTTTTACATCTAGTATAGTTTAAAATCCATATTTATTCATCAAAACAAATTAAACAAGTGCACTGAACCATTGTAAGAACACTAGGGGGAGGCCAATTGCTCCTGGTCAAACTCTTATCAAAGATGGTAGTTAGCCCTAGCAAGGCTAACATCCTGGTTAGCACTAAAATTATTATGGCCTAGCGATTTAGTCCTCGTAAGGCTAATGTCAAACATGAAAGGTAGACCAAGGAAGGCTCATATGATATTTCATCCTGGTATGGCTAATGTCAAACATGCTAGTTAGCCCTCGCAGGGCTAACAAGCTAGTTTGCTTTGTACAACTATCATAATCTACGCCTGTCCAGGCGAGCTGTTCACCTTGGCCGCGCTGGACCGCGAGGTAATGTCGGAGTACAAGATGGTGGCACGCGCGACGGACGGCGGGGGGCTGTCCTGCCAGGCGGACATCCTAGTAAGGGTCTTGGACATGAACGACAACGCGCCGCTCTTCTCGTCCGTCCATTACCGCGTCAGCGTGTACGACAATACTACGAAGGGCACGCCCATCTCGGCCGTCTACGCCCACGACATCGACGCAGGTACAGCTGTAGCCATATCAACATGCAATTATGTATTTGAATCAATATTTGTGTTATCGGAATGTATGGAATGATCTCTTTTTATTTTTTGTATGGCGTTTCTGGTGGAACAGTTTTGCTGTGTAACAAGGGACTTTAAAATGCTCCCTTTATTTTTTTTAATGATGTTCACTGTATAAACAATGGCCGGTAAATGGCAAAAACGAAATCCTCAATTGGCCGTTTTAAAGCCAAATGGCGGACTACGGTTGTATTGTTCCAACTGAATCCACTGCGCATCTTTCTCCCGCAGGGGTAAACTCAGAAGTGCGCTATTCCCTGCTCGAGGGCGACGGCGGTTACTTCTCCCTGGACGAGTTTTCCGGCATCCTCCGTCTGGAGCGGACGATCGGCCCCGACGCGCCGCAACGTTTCCAGCTGAAGGTGAAGGCGTCGGACGGCGGCCCGCTTCGCCCGCTCCACTCGGTGGCCGCGCTCACGGTGGACGTGGTGTCCCTGAACGACTACCGGCCCGTCTTTCCCGACGCCGAGTACGCCGCCCGAGTCCCCGAGTCTCTTGCCGTCGGGTCTCGGGTGCTCAGCGTGTCGGCGCTCGACGTGGACGCCTCGGTGAAGTACCGCATCGCCTCCGGGAACGAGGACGGACACTTCTTGTTGGACTCAAAAACAGGTACCACGGTTTGTTTGTTTTTTATGACTTTTGGATTTTTGGGGGGCCTTGAATTGCTAATTTACATACTGAATTTATCAAAAAGTGGCACATTTTCGCACTTACTCATTAAAATGGCTTTATGAAGAAAAATTGGGCATTTGTTTGAAACTTTAGCCCCTGGAGTCAGTTCCCATTTGCTCCGTTGCTCTTCAACTTCAACTGAACTCTCTCGTGACTCAGTCGCAACATTTTCAGAAAAAAAAAATCAAAGCCGTGCCTGACACGACGCAGGAGGTTCGCCATTTTGTTTCGGTTGAGTTGTGCCCAACCTGATTCCTGTTTTCATTCAGCCCCCGAAGCCAGTTTCACTCGTCCATCACCAGGAGACCCACAAAAAAAGTCTCTTTAAAGTAGACCTTGGAATCCATTGTTGTGTAATTAAAAAAAAAAAAAAAATACAACAAAAGAATACAAAAATAGCTAACAGATGTGCAAACATCTATAAATTAAATACAGGCACTACATAACAACGTACAGACTGTGAATTGCAATGAGTGCGGTGGATAATTCTGCTTCTCAGGTTCGTCGCGTCACGTCACAGCATACTGTAAAACAATTCACGAGTCCCGTGCTGTACGGCTTTTATTTTATGTCTGACTTCCGCAGCCTTCTGTCTATCGTTGTAAACAAACAAAACAAAACAAAAAAAAAACGATGAAAATCCTTGTCGCGTGTCGGATGTTCGAGGCGTCTCAAATGCAGCTCAAGCAGTCTCCAGGTCGCAAACGCAACTCGCTTTTTTATCCGGGATCCGGGTGAACGGAAGGATGGATGAAAGTTCTTGGTGGTCTTTTTATCTGAAACTTTCGCTTTAAATCCAGGACGCCACTACTTAAGTACTATGTACTCTTCCTTTATTTAGGAACCAAAAAAAGGGAAGGCAAATTGGTTTGTGTAGTGCGTTACGTAAATAAGGTCACGCACTGGTGTAGTGGTACACATGCCGGACTTTGGCGCGAGCAGTGTCGGATCAATTCGCGCTCAGTGAGGGCGTCGATGTGTGGGCTGCGACTGACCGGTAACCACTTCAGGGTGTAGTCTGTGTTTCGCCCATTGCTAGCTGGGATAGGTTCCGGCACGCCTGCGACCCTAGTGAGGATTAGTGACTTGGAGAATGGATGGATTGCACCTCAATGTGCTTTGCGTGATTAAAGAGATTTTAAGCAGGCCAATCCCAAGACCATATCGCCGCATCTTCATAGACATGTTAGATCTCCCGCAAGAGGCAACAAAATCCTGGACAATGTTTTCACAACTCACAAAGGAGCCTACAAAGCCCCCCCTATCCTCGTCTCCCACCTGGGCGCCTCAGACCAGACTACTATCGTCCTGATGCCAGCATACAGACTGATGGTTAAGATGAGAAAGCCAGCCAAGAACTAGATCCGGCTGTGGGGTCTGGCCAGAGGGGTCATCAGAGACACTCTAGGAGATCACTCAGAAGGACTAACGTGGAAAGCCTCCAGACCCGATGACATTCCTGGCTGGGTCCTGAGAGACTGTGCTGATGAGCTCACAGGTGTCCTCAAGAAATCTTTAACACCTCACCGAGCCAAGCCGCCATCGCAAAATTCCTCAAAGCCAACAGCATCATACTGGTCCCAAAGAAGCCATCTCCCTCCTGCTACAAGGATTAGGGCCAGGTTCCACTCACTCCCATCCTTATCAAGTTCTTCGAGAGGTTAGTCATGGACACCTACCAGTTTCATATCAGTCCAACAGGTTCACCAACGATGCAATCTCCATTGCCCTCAAAGACTCACAAGTCAAAATGCTCTTCATCGACTTCATCAGCATTATCCCCCAGCTGTTCATCCTCAACCTAGACCGACTGGGACTCAACACCTCCCTGTTGGACATTCTGACAGCAGGTATTTTGGGTCGCCAGCAACACCGTCATGCTGAATGCGGGCGCCCACCAAGGATGTGTGCTGGGCCCCCTCGTCTTCAGTCTGCTGACCCACGACAGCGGACCCACATCCAACTCTCCGATCTCTTCATCAGGTTTGCAGAAGACAAGACCGTGGTAGGTCTCAACAACCACAATAAGGCAAGGTACAGGAGTGGGTTGAACCACCTGGCTATGTGGTGCGAGGACAACTATCTCCACCTGAACATGGACAACACTAAGGAGATCATAGTGGACCTCAGGAGAGTGCACACCCAGCATCCCTCGCTAACCATCCACGATGCTGCAGTAGATCGGGTAAGGAGCGCCAAATTCCTGCGTGTACACATCTCCGAAGACCGGTACTGGACCGCTAACACCACAGCACTGGCTAAAAAGGCTCAACAGAGGCTCTATTTCCTGCGGAAACTGAAAAGAGTGAAAGCCTCGTCCCCCATCATGAGCTCCTCACGATCGAGAGCATCTTGAGCATCGGCATCACCGTGTGGTAGAGCGCCTGCGCCACCTCCTGCCGCAAGACCCTGCAGCACACGGTGAGAGGACTTGAAATGATCATCGGTGTCTCTCTCCCCTCCCTTCTCGACATTTATCACCCTCGCCTGACCCGCAAGGCCGCCAGGATCACAGGTGACCCCACTCGCCCATCCCATTGTCGCCTCAGACTGCTACCATCAGGGAGGAGACTGCTGAGACTTTTTCTGCTACACTCTTTATAAAAGTCTATCTTTGAATCGACTGTCCATAATACTCAACGGTGTACTTTACTGCTCATAATGTCAACACCACACGTACTGTGTGTATATACGGGAATTGCAGTTCCCCTTGTCAATTTAGCCAGATTGAGGATATTGTTTATAATATTTATAGTACCGCAAATCTGAGAGGAACGCTATTTCAGCTATGTTGTATTTCCTCTGTGTATAATATCTGATAATAAAGTTACTTGAACAGTTGGAAGATGCTCGATTGTGTCGGATAATGTTTCATGGCTTGCCATAAAATTAATAATTGAAACATGTCCCGAGAATATGTTATAGGACCGCGTTTCGCATTAGGCGGCCTTCAAGTGTCGAAGGAAGTTATGTAAAAAAAAATTAATCAATAAAATACTGAAATGTGCTGTACGGCGCGAGGAATCTAACCGAGCGATGGATAAAGTTGCATCTTTTCGGAGTTGCGATGCAGACAAGTTGCCTCGCGGCAGAAAAACAAGCAGGAATGAATTCATGTTCGAATCCATATTTTTCCCCCCAAGGCGGCCCCGGGCCGCGTGTCTGCTCTCATGTTTTGCCCCATTGATTTATGCTAATATTCCGGTGTGTAAAATAAAATCTTCGTTTATAGTTGTGGTTAGACACAACGTGCAGCAGTCATTACGTTTTTTTCATTTTACTTTCTTACATGTGAAACTGCTGTATTGTGTACAGTGTAAAAAAAAAAAAAAAAAAACGTTGTAATTTTAATAAGCAATTGCACATTGAAACGAGCACATTGCTTCCCAAAAGAAGCCGGATAAAATGAAAAAAAAACCAAAAAAAACCATGCAAGTGGAGTACTTTTTTGTTACTTGCTGAACTGAGTGATCTCGCGTGACGCAATCATAACTTTTTTTTCTGAAAAATTCAGCCCTCGAAGCCTCTTAGCCACAGGAAATTTGGTCGGTGTAACTGTTGTAAGTAAACCCACGAAAAAATCTGTCAAAACAATGCCCAAAGAATCAGAGGAGGATATCCCTCTTTTGCTTTTGACTAAATTCATATTTTTCACTCAATTGGCCGAGTTGCGCCCAACCAGTTACCATAAAATCAGGCCCTAAAGTTAACAATAAGAAATGTGGTTATCATGTCACGAGTAGACGCAAGAAAAGGTCCCAAAAGGTCATAGAAGCATCGTCTTTCCCTTCAGAATCAGAATCAGAATCATCTTTAGTGGCCAAGTGGGTAGAACACACAAAGAATTTTTCTCCAGCAGTCGGTGCTGCCCTGGTGCGACGTGCAGAACAGAAAACAGAGAACGAGGAACAACATAACAACAAGAACAAGACATTTCTGTTTATAGGAATTATTCCCGATATGACTTTGGGTTGAAGCGGGCGTTTTAGACTTCACGGCCCACTTCGACATTTTCCAGATGTCCTCGAAGGTAAACCCATCCAAGAGATTTAGGTTTTCCTACAAAGTCGAATAAATTACCGTAATTTCTGGCCTGTAGAGCGCACCGGATTATAAGCCTCACCCAGTACATTTTTAAAGGAAATATACATTCATAAGCCGCACCTGTGTAAAAGCCGCAAGTGCCCACATTGAAACATGAGATATTTACAAAGAAAGACGGTACACAGAAAGAGTTTTCAAAGTTTTATTACCTTAGCTCAGCTTAGCACAGCAACAATACGGTAGCACGAACTGGGCTGTTAAAAAAAAATACTGGAAAAAAAAAACAACCACCTATAGCGGCTACACAGTATCAACACGCTAGCACACCGCTAACTTATAAAAAAATAAAAGAAAAAACGAAATCACTGAGACATGGCAGTAACAGTTGAAACATGTTAGCAGGGCGCTAAAAAAAAAAAAAACCTGAATCACTGAGACGTGGGAGTAACACAGCAGAAACAAGCTAGCACAGCGCTAACAGGGCCGGTTAAGAAAAAAAAAACATACCGGTAAAAATCACTGAGACGCGGCAGTAACAGCAGAAAAACGCTAGCACGGCGCTAACAGGGTTGGTTAAAAAAAAAACAACATACCGGTAAAAATCACTGAGACGCGGCAGTAACAGCAGAAACATGCTAGCACGGCGCTAACAAGGCTGGTTAAAACAAAAAGCATACTGGTAAAAACCACTGAGACGGGGGGTAACACAGCACCAACACGCTAGCACAGCGCTAACGCTAGCACAGCGCTGACAGGGCCGGTTAAACAAAAAACATACCGGTAAAAGTCTCTTCCTCGGGACATATATTCCACCAATCTCACTCTTAACTTTTCCGCTTCAGTGCCCCTCGCGGCCGTTTGAAGAAACGCACAAATTACCCGCATCACCGCATAAGCCGCAGGGTTGAACGCGGTTTATAGGCCGGAAATTACGGTCCGCAACAAAGCCAGTTCTTGACCAAGCCAAAAAAATCAAATAAAAAAAAAAAATCAAATAAAATACACACATGCCAACTTTTTCATAGTTTTTCCTCAAAACCCTTCAGTGCCTCTGCTACATTGTCAAAGAGTCCAAATTTTATTGTTGCTTTTTTTTTTTTTTTGTTTATTTTTATTTTATTTTTTATTTTTTTTATCCTGCATCCATGACTTCAAGGCAGTCAGTAAATTTTTTATGATTTCGAACTTCAGCTCGCGGCTACTTTGGAGTCAAGCTCCCAAGTTTTGTGTTTTGACTGGCTGCCCTTCGGACGCTTCCTAACTTTGACAAAAAAAAAAAAAAAAAAATCGCTAACGGCCTCATCGATCGCCCGCGCTACACGCTCGCTCTCATTATCCGAGCGCCGGCGTCAGGTTTGGACAGCGCAGATGCGGCGATAAGGAGTTTGAAGAGAGACTCGCTGGGCATACGCCGGTTTCCGCAAGGTTGGCCGGAATCTCGATGAACTCTGACGAGATGATTTTTATTTATGAGGCCACGTACACGCGCACAAAAAACTGAAGTCGACAAAGTCCAACCTCGGGCAGGAGGGGGGAGGTTTTTGATTGTCCTTGACTGTTTTGTTCCAAGTTTTAAGTCGTTCCAAGTTTGTGTCACCGCAACCGTGGCAATGCTAAACTTAGCCAAACACACACACACACCAGTGATAATCATGATACGCAACAGCGATCGTCAAACAATTTCGGATCCTTTACAGATCTGATTTATTTTCCTAAATAGTCTATTAATAATTTGTTCCCGTGGACCGACGCTCGCGGATTCTCGGACGGATTATTTAACTCCTGTTGTCAACAAAAATTTCGAATTGGAAATCTCGTTCGGAGAAAAATCAATGGTAAACATATAATATACATATATACTACATATATTTTACATATATATATATATATATATATATATATATATATATATAATTTCCGGCCTATAAGCCGTGACTTTTTCACACGCTTTCAACCCTGCGGTTTATGCGGCTGATTTGTGCATTTTTTTTTTTCTAACGTCCGCAAGGGGGCAGTGGAGCGGAAAAGGAAAAAATGAGACCGGTGGAATATATGTGCCGAGGAAGTGATTTTTACCGGTTTAGCGTGTGATTTTTTTTTTTTTTTTTTTTTAACAGTATGTTTTTTTTGTTTTTTTTTAACGGCCCTGTTTAGCGCTGCTTTGTGGGTTTCAATGTGGGCATTTACGGCTTTTACACAGGTGCGGCTTATGTATGTACCAAATGGTATTTCCTTTACAAATGTACTGGGAGAGCCTTATAATCCGGTGCGCTCTGTAAGACGGAAATTATGGTCGTTACCTCCACACATTCTTATTTACTTTTTGAATAAAAAAATGTTTGCGTGTTCTGAGAGCCTGTATTTTGTCAAAACCAAATCTTTCTAGTATCTGTGATGTAATATTTTCTTGATGGTGCCTTATTATGCGTAAAATATGAATTCAAGTCGTCAACACGTTCTTGTGTCCCAGATGTTTTCCCGCAGAAATGAGCTGACTCGCATTTCTCCACGTTTCTTTACATCACTGGCGAAGATCTCCGCCTACATCTCCTCTCCTTAGCCAGCGCTATCAACATCACAAACGCGTGCGCGCTCACAAGTGGATCTCCTACATGGAGGCAACCAATCAGAGGAAAGGGGCCAGTCTAGGCCATATAGCAGATAGGAAACTGGGTCAAACAGAAGTTCTTGGGCGCATATATGACAAAATCAAGGCGTGTTTTAAAATGAATTTAGCACTTTTATGCAAAATCTGTGTTAGTCGTTGTATGGTGATCTAAATAATGAAAAAATATGGGAAATATTTAATATAATATAACCGAGGCAGCACAGTGGATCAGCTTGAACGCGTTGGCCTTACAGTTCTGAGATCCCGGGTTCGATCCCGCACCCGCCTGTGTGGAGTTTACATGTTCTCCCCGTGCCTGCGGGCACACCGGTTTCCTCCCACATCCCAAAAACACGCAATATTAATTGGACACTCTAAATTGCCCATAGGTGTGATTGTGAGTGCGGCTGTTTGTCACATGTGTCCTGCGATTGGCTGGCGACCAGTTGAGGGTGTGCCCCGCCTCCTGGCCGTTGACAGCTGGGATAGGCTCCAGCACTCCCTGTGACACTTGTGAGGATAGGTGGCCAAGAAGATGGATGGATGGATATTTTTACAGTAAAAAAAGTCAGAATCGGTACATTTTTTTTGGGTTGTATTATGATATGAAATTCAAATTTTTCCAAGGACGCAATATGGAGACTCCTTTTGCCATTTACAGTAGTGTGTACGTGTGTGCATGCGTGTGCGTGTGCATGCATGCGTGTGTGTGTGATGAATGCCAAAATAGTCCAGTCAGTAAAAAAAGTGCAATTTCTTATGTTTCATGCTTATGATTGACCATTTTCCATTTTTAAATGAGCTTTCTCACATGTTATATCTTCAGTCATTTTAGTTTGTTGTTTTAAACGCTTTTAAGCTTCTGTTTACTTTTTGTACTTTTTTTTTTTAATGGCTTTTGCTCTCTTTGTTTTTAATTAATATGAAGCACGTCGGGTTTCCGCGGATATGAAATGCGCCGTATGCATAGATTTTCCTTGTCTTGCCAAATGATGATTTGTCACAGACGGGCGCAAAAAAAAAGAGGTGTGAAATACAAAATAAACACTGCCTCGTACCTGGGAAAATAACAGGATAATGAGAAATAATCCATATAGTCGGGGGGGGGGGGGGTAAAAAAAAATCAATGTCAAGCACAGCGCAAGCCGTACCTAATGAATCGGCCACGGAGGCGTCGCTTCACTCCCCTTCCCGCCGTCGACAAAATGCAAATGGCGGAGAGCGCGCGTGACACTTCCCCCCGCCGCGCGTCCGACAATTTCACGCTGCAAAATGAAAACAAACCTCGCCGCGTCCCGCAGAGGCCGCCGCGCAAACTTTAACAAGCTGCAACATTTTGCAGCACGTAAAATAATTGCCTCCTGCCCTCCAGGAACAAAAAGTGAGCGCTGTAATCTGATTTACTTCTTTAACTAGCCTGCACTTTCGCACTTCTTTCATTTCAAGTGTTTAAAATTGTACCAAGGCCTCATTAAAGCTCAAACTTTCGACTAATTTTAAAAAAAATATGTATATACATATTTATATCGATACTGTAAATATATATACTGTATATTCAAGGACTAACATAGAGGCATGATCCTCTATCGCAGGGGTGTCAAACCCGTTTCTAGCGCGGACCAGATTGTAGTTCCGGTTTCTGTCGGAGGGGCGTTGTGACTGAAACCATCCATCCATTTTCTTTGCCGCTTATCCTCATGAGGGTCACGGGGCAGTGCCGGAGGCGGGGGGGACACCCTGAACTGGTCGCCAGCCAATCGTAGGGCACGTCGAGACAAACAGCCGCACTCACAATCACACCGAGGGGCAATTTCCATCCATGCATACATTTTCTTCACTGCTTATCCTCACGAGGGTCACGGGGATTGCTGGGGCCTATCCCAGCTGTCAAGAGGGAGGAGGCCGGGTACACCCTGAACTGGTCGCCAGCCAATCGCAGGGCACATAGAGACAAACAGCCGCACTCACACACACACACCTAGGGGCAATTTAGAGTGTCCAATTAATGTTGCGTGTTTTTGGGATGCGGTGTGCCCGGAGGAAAACGCACGCAGGCACGGGGAGAACATGCAAACTCCACACAGGCGTTGTCCGGGATTGAACCCGGGACCTCAGAACTGTGAGGCCAACGCTTTACCGGCTGATCCACCGTGCCCGCCTGACTGAAACCATGAAAATCTGAAATTGACCCATCATATTTAACGCGTTAAAATTTAGCAACTAGTTTTGGAATCAGAAATCAAAGGGTAATGTGTTTTTCAACTGTTGTTGATGTTTGGTAACACAAAAACGCTTGCAATATCTCAACATCATCTTTTGTGATATGACAATTTTGGAATTTTGGTCGAGATCTGACAAAAATCATGGAATCATTGACATACACTTAGACCTAGAGCAGGGGTCACCAACGCGGTGCGCGAGGACCACATAAGGCGCCCATGAGGTATGTTCTAAAAATACCATTGGCCGCAAATTGTGCTTTAAATTCTGAAAATTTAAATTTTAAAATGCCTGTAATGTCATTTACCATAATACATTAAAACAAAAGTATTTTATGTACGTGCAATGAGACGGGACAAGCCGAAAGAAAAAGAAAAAAAAAGACGAAGAATGGAAAGTTGATACTCATGATTTGCCTTGGCGGGCCGCATAAAATCATGTGGCGGGCCGCATCTGTCCCCTCGGGCCTTGAGTTTGACACCAGCGCGCTACCGGTATTATAACTCGGCGTTCTGTACCTTTTACCTGCATCAAGGTGTTACGCATGAGCTGCAACTTTTCCCCCCCAGTCGGTTCCGCGCAAAAGGACGGACGGGGTACGACCCGGACTTGCCGTCTGGACAATACGAAGAACCGGTTCTCAAGTGCCGGCACCCTGGGACCGACGTTTTCCTGTTGCTGCAAAGGAACTGAACTCAAAAAATTCAAACCCGGCAGGACGAGGGAGGTTTTTGTCGGTTGCTCAAAACCGTAGACCACGTAGAGTACTGTAATAAATTGAGGCCAAATAAATAGAACTAAAAGTTGCTTTTAGGTGCCATATTTCCATATTATCACGTGGCGGTTTTTATTTTGTGCGTAATGACGTACTAATTCGGCCTCCGTGCCGCTTTGCGGCCGTCAAGGGCGACACAAATTAGCAAGCGTTTGGCTGACGTCTATTAAGGGGAAAACCGATGGCTCGTAAAAAGTGTGCGGAACGCCGTGGACGGGAATCGGGAGAAGAAGCGCGTCCTTGCGGGCGGCGCGCGATGGATGCCGCAGGAATTGAGGGACAACAAGAAAACAAAAACAAAGAAAACTGTAAAACAAACGCAGGTCAACTGAATATTTTATGAGGACAGGAAAAACAATTTTTTGTTTTTTTAAAGTCGCCTTGACAACGGGGGAGCTCGGAGCTTTATTGTTAGCCTCTCCGATGGCGGTCAGAGCGAGAACACAACAGACGCTCTACGAGTGACTCGATCTACGATCCCCCCCCCCCCACCCGATTCCACGTAGCGGTGAACTCAACTCAGCTAACTTCGCAAGAGTTGTGAGCAATTCTTGCAAAAATAGACTACGACGGGAGACGAACACGCCCCTTCGACGAAAAGAACGACTCACGACCGAGTGAAGTGACCGGGGAAATATTACCCTATCGTTTCGAGCCATATTTAGTTGATATGCGGATCACGGCCAAACCGCATGCGGCCAGACCGCCTCCCCGCCCGATCCACCTCCGCGTGGCGGCGATAAAAAAAGCCGAACGGCCTCCCCGTCCAATCCGCCTCATCTCCACCGTGACGAGCCACCCCGGCGGCGCCGCGTCCGCCGATCACGGCTTCAGACGAGGTGGCGCATCGACACATTTAGCGCCCCTGATTTACAAATTACGCCCCCCTCCCCAAACTGTTTTTGTTTTTTTTTTTGTAGCTGTATACACATCTACGAAGCTCTCGTCCTTTGCGTCCGTGCAATCCATTTTTCCCGACGAACCGGGTCTTTTGGAAAAGTATGAAGAACGAATCCGTCCTCCCGAGTGTTTGCGCAATATCCAGCAATACCACGAGCCGGCATTTTGGCTAACACGAAGGAACAACGAGCTATCTTCCCTGAGGTAAAACTAGAAGAAACATGCGAGACCGCCTGGGTGGGCGTCTGCTGCTTACATCACTTCCTGCTTCTTCTCCAAAACAAATCCCTCAAGAGCATTTTCACGGCCATATACGTCAAAATCGTGTTTTGTGGGGGGAAAAAAAAAACGGATGGGTCCATAGCGGCTACCGTTTTTTCGTTAATAACATTTCACGACAGTGGACCTTTAAATTTGGAGTAGAACTGTGCAAGGGTGAAGGCTCCGTTTCCAGGGTAATATGATAAGCGTGTGGTCATGGAACATATGAAACTAATATCTTAAGCGGCATACATTTTTGATATTACTTTGTATATATGTGTACGAGTTGGAAGTGTGTCTCGCTGGCATAAAACCCAGAAATGTATTTTTGGGACGAGTGAAAGATTTGTGAAACCAGTTGCCAAAAGTTGCCCCCGCCGCAACAAATCAGTCAGGTTTGGCCGCATCTCGAACCCGAAGTCCTCACCCAGTTGTGACCCTACTCCAAAAATCTGGCACAGATGTGTCAACCATTCAGAACGGGAACGTGTAGCATTTTGTCTGAAAACGTCAGCTGCCATGGAACTCGTGTTGACATCGATAATGATAAAAGATTGAGAACGACAGTGATTGATTTCACATTGGCGTGACAACGCGGACGCTTCGGGTAAATGAGCGCAGCGAGCGGCCCGGGCAGCCATCCGCTCTCCGGCGCTGATGACGACTGTCATCCCGCGTGGAAAAACGTTGGCCGTGTAAATGCGGCAGCCGCCGCCGCCGTTTCACACGCGTGTGCCCGCGGGTGGCCGTCCAATTGCTCACGGCGATGTCTTTCGGTCCATGTTTAAAACAACACGCGTGGGCTGGTGCCGATTCTGTACATAACCTGCGCAGCTTCAATGAATAAAACGACACACGTCACGCGCATCATTTTTTTAAACTCAAGTCAACCGGCACACACCCGTCACCATTTGGGGCAGCTCAGAAATAAATTTCAGAAAGTATATTCGGCTTTTTTAATATTTTTTTGCTTTCTACCATAAACATGAATGTTGAAATTGTCAATAAATAAATTCTGAACACGGTCGTATACCTGTACAAAGAGGGTGTCCGCACTTATGCAACCACATTATTTTCCGTTTATCTTAACTGTCCCTATTAAAAAGTTATTTTTAATCAGTTGCGTTTTGGAGTTTATAGGTGACATTTATGGTGCAAAATGTTTTGAATTAATTTGTCTTGGTCTCATTTTTTTGGGGTGTATCATGAGAAGCTGCCATTTGAACAGGGGTGTGTATACTTTTTATATCCATAGTAGATTGATTGGGCTCTGAATGTGAATGTTGTTGTGTGAAATGATGTCAAAAAGCTAAAATTCCACAATTCGGGACTACACAACTGCTCATAATTTAATTTTATTTTGTCATAATCCCCAAAGGGTAAATTAATTTTTAATCCTTTTTTTTCATACATTTACCTCAATAAGTATTTGGTTGATTGATTTCTTTTCAATTAGTATTTGCAAAATAAGTGTATTTGTATATTTTGTACTAATTATTTTTATTCTTATTTCTTAGTTGTATTTATTATTAATTATTGTTTGTGTTCATTTTTTATTTATTTATTATTTTTTAATGTATTATTTTAAATAATTGGTTAATTCATTATCATTTAATTAATTCAAAATAAAAGAGATATTGTCTTTCCTGAATTGAAGATTGCAGCACTGTATGAATGGATGAATGATGCTAAGCTAAAATGCTAGAACATAGATTTGAAAGTAGTAGTTTAACATTCATAACTATAAGATGTTAACCAGTTTATAATAACATGAAGTAAGGGTAGATTATTCTAAAAAAAAAAAAAAATGAAAAAATGTTCAAATAACATTTGTTGTGTGCAGGCGTGTTGACCTTAGCCGCCCCGCTGGACTTCGAAGCGTCCCGCGAGTTCTACCTGTCGGTGGAGGGCAGCCGAGGCCGCTCGTCGTTGGCCGACGTCGCCGTGGTGGTCGTCGCCGTGAGCGACGTCAACGACAACGCCCCCGTCTTCGGCCGTGGCGACTACAGCGCCGAGATATCCGAGGACCGAGTTCCGGGAAGCCTGGTGATCAAGGTAGGCCTGAAGAAACGCCCGACACGCATCCAGTGCAGTAGGCCAATGTTAGCTACCGTACCGGCTTATGCGGTGATGCGGCCGCGAGGGGGCACTCGGGCGGAAAAGGTAAGACTGAGACCGGTGGAATATATGTGCCCAGGAAGTGACTTTTACCGGTATGTTTTTTTCTTTTTTAACCGGCCCTGTTAGCGCTGCGCTAGCGTTTGCATAACGCTAGTGTGTTGCTGCTGTGTTTCTGCCACAACGCAGTAATTCAGGTATGTTTTTTTTTTTTTTAACTGGCCTTGTTAGCGCTGTGCTACCGTGTTGTTGCTATGTTAAGCTAAGCTAAGGTATTGAAAACTCTTTCTGTGCAGCATCTTTATTTGTAAATATCTCGTGTTTACATGTGGGCACTTGCGGCTTTTACACAAGTGCAGCGTATGTATGTACCAAATGGTATTTCCTTTACAAATGTACTGGGTGAGGTTTGTAACCCGGTGCGGTCTGTAGGCCGGAAATTACGGTAGTTAGCTTAGCTCGCTAACACCTTGGAAGTAACTATTGCTGGCACCATATAAGTATATAATGCAATATTTTTATTTTTAACTGGGCCATATGTTCATAATTTGTTTTTTGGCTAATGAGCTAACAGGAGGATAGCATTAATGCTATATGCTAAAAGTATAAAAAAAATGGAAATCTAAGAATAAATGAAAAAAACTGATCAATCATTTGGCCATTATAAAAATGACAGTACTTCACTTGCTAGCTTGCGTTATTCGGTCATGTAGCTTTTGGTCAGAGGTGGCAAAAGTGTCCACGTTCTGTATTCAAGTGGAAGTGCAGATACTTGTTCAAAGAAAGTGTTCAAAGTCAACATACACATTCAATTTGTGTACAGTATTTCATTAAAAGTGCACAAAATGAACTAAAAATCCAAAATTGGCGATGAACTTCCGAGTTGAGCAGAAGCGCCGCTAATTCCGCGTTGTGTCTGAATCCTCAGCTCCACTCCCTCTCGTCCACTTGTTTGCAAATAAGCAACGGGTACTTTGAGTACAAAAGTAACAATTTTTTACTGTCAATTACCGTAATTTCCGGCCCACAAGCCGCGACTTTTTCAACACGTTTTCAACCCTGCGGTTTATGCGGTGATGCGGCTAATTTGTGCATTTTTTTTCTAACGGCCGCAAGGGGGCACTCGAGGTGGAATACAGTATATCTGCCGAGGAAGTGACTTTTACCGCCCCTGTTAGCGCTCCGCTAGCGTGTTGTTGCTGTGTTACTGGCGTGTCTCAGTGATATTTACCGGTACATTTTATTTTAACCGGCCCTGTTAGCATCAGCGCTAGCGTTACCGATAGCTTAAGCGCTGGGCTAGCGTTAGCGTCGCGCTAGGATTAAACTCTTCTTCTTTGTAAATATCTCGGGTTTGAACGTGGATTTCAATGTGGGCACTTGCGGCTTTTACACGACTGCGGCGTATGTATGTACCAATTAGTATTTCCTTTACAAATGTACTCGGTGAGATTTATAACCAAGTGGGCTCTGTAGGCCGGAAATTACAATATATACTCCAGCCATTTTGATAGCTTAGCACAAAAAACATCTCTGCACGCAAAATAAGATCTTTCGTTAAAGCTATGGTTGGCACGACAGTTGTGTATATGAAAACCACATAATCCCATAGTTTTGCAAATGTTGCGGACTGAAAAATGCTAACTGATGTTACGATAGCAACTGGAACCAAAAAAAAAAAAAACGCCCCTGACTAGTGTGTTTTTTTTGTTTTTTTGTTTTTTTTTTCAGATTAGTCCAGAGAACCAGCGCGTACTTATCCCGCCTGAGCCGTCGCGCCGGTCCTGCGCAGGAGATAAAGCGGCAATAACGCCGCTCGGTCCCGCGCCGACGGCGGCGTAATCGCACGCTATCCCGCTTTGACATTTTCCCGTCCGACCTCTCGCCGCTACCGCACCTTTAGCGCTTTTGCGTGTTCAAACTCGCCAGGCATTGTCTCGTACACCGCACACAAAAAAACACATCAATGTGTATTTGAAGCTAACTTGTAGCCGCATGTTTTGACAACATTAGCATTTCATCTGCGTTTCTCCTCCCTGATGAGAATTTTCGCTCCTTGGATTAGCAAGCATTAGTGTAGCTGTCACTCCTACAAGCTAACAAGCGCCTTGCTTTGCTCCAAGAATGCAAACACGTTTATACTTTTTCATTGGATACCGTTTACACACAAATCATATGCAATAAAATTACAAGATATAGGTAGCAATTGTAAAATATTTTTTCAAAACCACTCCCACATTGCTTTGAACACATTTAATGTATACCCCCATATGTATTAAAACATATTTTTACTGTTATCAAGAATAAAGTCTCAAACACACGCTAGTCCAATATTGGCTTTAAGGGGTGCGGCCTAACGATTGCCATCATGAGATCCAGTCACGCTAGTAGTTTAGTTTTAGCTTTAGTTTTAGTTTAGGAAGTGACTTTTACCACCCCTGTTAGCGCTACGCTAGCGTTAGCGCTTTGCTAGCGTGTTGCTGCTGTGTTACTGGCGCATCTCAGTGATATTTACCACTTGTTAGCAAATAAGCAACGGGTACTTTGAGTACAGAAGTAACAATTTTTTACTGTCAATTACGGTAATTTCCGGCCCACAAGCCGTGACTTTTTTCACACGTTTTCAACCCTGCGGTTTATGCGGTGATGCGGCTAATTTGTGCATTTTTTTCTAACGGCCGCAAGGGGGCACTTGAGGTGGAAAAGGTAAGAATGAGACCGATGGAATACAGTATATGTGCCGAGGAAGTGACTTTTACCGCCCCTGTTAGCGCAGCGCTAGCGTTAGCGCTGTGCTTGCGTGTTGCTGCTGTGTTACTGGCGTGTCTCAGTGATATTTACCGGTTCATTTTATTTTAACCGATAGCGATACCTTAAGCGTGGGGCTAGCGTTAGCGTCGCGCGAGCATTAAACTCTTCTTCTTTGTAAATATCTCGGGTTTAAACGAGGGTTTCAATGTGGGCACTTGCAGCCGCGGCGTATGTACGTACCAAATGGTATTTCCTTTACAAATGTACTCGGTGAGGCTAAGAACCAGGTGCGCTCTGTAGGCCGGGAATTGCGGTATTTGATTGTTTGTCCCATTGAATTCTGTTTTGGCTGAGGACCAGTCGAGCGTGCCGGCCCTTTAAAGTCAGCCGGGATAGGCCCCGGCTCGCTCACGATTAATTGGGACAAGCGCGAGAGAAAATGGAGGGATGGATGAATAATGTTATTAAACAGCGTCATGAATATTTAGGTTGGAATGTTGCGTACGAGGGTTTTGTGTGCTTGTTTGTTTATTTGTTTGATAAGAGCGTCGGAAGAACGGATGGATATTTGTATGCGCGAATGCGGCCAACACAAACGTGCGAGGGAGATGAATAGGATAAACCTTGAAACGCACTTAATCTGTTTTTCCATCCATTCCAAGTTGCCCGACTCCGAATTCCTGAATGTTGCGCTTGAACAGCTGACAGATTTGCGCTGCACGGGGATTATTTTTGAATTATAAAAGCCGCGTTATGAGGATTGGCACAACTTTTAGGTCGAATCTTTTCCTTTGTTTGTTTCTTTCTTTTAGAATGATTAGCGTAATTTCCGGCCTACAAGCCGCGACTTTTTTCACACGCTTTCCGCAATCCGGTTTATGCGGCGGTGCGGCTAATTTGTGCATTTTTTTTTAGCGGCCGTAAGGGGGCACTCGAGCGGAAAAGGTAAGAATGAGTCCGGTGGACTACATGTGCAGAGGAAGTGACTTTTACTGGCCTTGTTAGCGCTGTGCTAACGTATTGCTGGTGTATTACTGGCGTGTCTCAGTGATATTTACCGGTATTTTTTATTTTAAGCGGCCCTGTTAGCTTTAGCGCTAGCATCAGTGCTAATGCTAGCACCGCGCTAAAGCTAGCACTAATGGTAGCGCTGCACTAGTGCTAACGCTAACAGGTCCGGTTAAAATAAAACTTACCGCTAAATATCACTGAGACACTAAAGACAACGATGAAGCTACCGCGGTGCTAGCGCTAAACTCTTATGTGTACCGTCTTAAATGTAAATATCTTGTGTTTCAATGCGGGTTTCAATGTCGGCACTTGAGGTTTTTACACAGCTGCGGCGTATGTAAGTACCAAATAGTATTTCCTTTATAAATGCACTCGATGAGGCTTGTAACCAGGTGCGCTCTGTAGGCCGTTAGCGCTGTGCTAGAGGGTTGTTGCTGTGTTACTGGGGTGTCTCAGTGCTATTTACCGGCAAGTTTTATTTTAACCGGCCCTGTTAGCGTTAGCGCTAGCGTTAGCAGAGCGTTAGTGCATTGGTCACAAACATGGTGCCCGCGGGCGAATGGTAATCCGTGAGGACCTTATAAGTTCCAAAAATACCATAGGCCACAAATTGTTACTGTTATCAGTGCTTTAAATTCTGAATCTGACTTGCTGACGTGAATTACAAATGTAAAATACCTGTACTACAATAAATTAAAACGAAAATATTTTATGTACGTGTCTGAAATTCGCCGCAAACAGGTCACGTAGTGCTCCGTACGATCGGTGCTCACGGAGTAGCCCTCAGCCTCAAAAAGTTGCTGCGCCCTGCGCTAGCGTTAGTAATAGCGTTAGCGTTAAACTCTTTCTGTGTACCGTCTTCCTTCTTTCTTTCTACCAAATGGTATTTCCTTTACAAATGGACTCGGTGAGGCTTATAACCAGGTACGCCGGGAATTCTTACTTTAAATGTGAAGGTACGAGTTTAGCTAAATATTCCTAAAAATGACCTTCTCGAGACAGGCGTTGAAAATTAGCACCCGCTCGTCCTCCATTTTAGGTGACGGCCAGCGACCGCGACGGCCCGCCCAGCAACAACCTGCTGCGTTTCTCCATCGTGAGCGGCGACCCTCTGCGCCAGTTCGCCATCGACCCCCGCAGCGGCGAGATCAGCGTCTGCGCCGGCCTGGACCGAGAAGAGGTCAGTCGGCATCCTCGGAGAAACTCTTGCCATCATTTCATCGGTCTTATGATAAATACACTACTTTTGTATGTATGTTTATTGTATATTATATATATATATATATATATGTTTACATGTTTTAAGATTTTTTGGGGGCACAAAAGTCTTCTATCTCTCATTTTACTCCTTGTTTTAATTTTTTTTTTTTTTTGCGGTAAAAATATTTCAGAATCTTCAAAATGTCCCATTTTAAATTTATGTCATTCTAAAACGCAGTTCTGATGACAGCAGCTGACAATTTTTATTTATTGATTTATTTTACCTTTGATTTACATTTCAATTATTCACTGATAAATTCAATTATTATTCAATTATATATTAATTATTTTTAATT
The DNA here is from genome assembly GCF_019802595.1 of Syngnathoides biaculeatus. NCBI lineage: Eukaryota > Metazoa > Chordata > Actinopteri > Syngnathiformes > Syngnathidae > Syngnathoides > Syngnathoides biaculeatus. The sequence continues at coordinate 13,669,958 of NC_084650.1, forward strand.
CGGAGAAAGATGTGCATTGCGAATAATAGCGATGCGAAATAAAAATGTTTTTATAAAATATTTTTCTCATTTGTTCAACTTTTACCTACGAAATCCCATGAAATGTGCGGATTTTTTTTTTATGATTATTAAATATATTCAACGAGCAAATGATTGGAGGTCCTTCTGGTGACATCATCGAGTAAAATATTTACGCTTTTTAACCTATTTTACGCTGAAAACAGCAATCATCATAGAGTGAAATGTCAACATTATGTGTGACATATTTTGATGCTTACGGGAGAAGCAAGAATCGTTGATTTTCTGCCCACGTCGCCTAAAAATGCTTCTGAAATGCCCCACCCGAGAAAATTCCCCCAAACAGTGTGAAACTCGCCATGATGAATTCCTTTAACGATGTCGTCTTTGATCTTTTGGCGGAAGAAAGTCCGACGTTTGGGATTTAATGAGAAAAACAACTTAGCTCACCCAAAATTTTAATATTCGCCGATAGAAAAGTGAAAACAAAAAAAAACATGGTTGTGAATGCGCTCGTACAGCTAACTAATTCATACACTCGCGTATGTTTATTTTTGTGATTGGATGTGTTCTTGTGTAATTAGGCAGCGTAAAGTCATTCCCCTGTTCGTTACATAAATGATATATTCATATATTTATACTTCTTGTGTCCGCCCGGCACGCAGCGTCCTCATTACTCGCTGACGGTGCAAGCCGCCGACGAAGGCGACCCGCCGCTGTCCTCCGCCGTCCTCGTCACCATCACCGTCGCCGACGCCAATGACAACCCGCCGGTGTTCTCGCGGGTCCGGCACAATCTGGTTTTACAGGTAAGACCACCTTCCGACCTTTTGTGAACGATTTCCCGCCAGTATTGCGATCTTTGGGGGCAGACGATCATGTGTGAAAGAAAATTCCGGAAAGCTGCAATCGTGGCGCAAAGTTTAACACCGGACACAAACTTCTCGCGCTCTGTGGTGTCCAATCACAGGGAACTGGGAGGCCAAGTTTTCTCCGGGTACTCCGCTTTTCTCCCACTTCACAAAAACATGCAACATTAATTGGACACTCTAAATTGCCCCTAGGTGTGGTTGTGGGTGCAGCTTTTTGTCTCTATGTGCCCTGCGATTGGCTGGCAACCAGTTCAGGGTGTACCCCGTCTCCTGCCCTTTGACAGCTGGGATAGGCTCCAAGCGCTCCCCGCGACCTTCGTGAGGATAAGCGGTAAAGAAAATAGATGGATGGACGTTCTGCTTTGGCTGTGATGCAGCCATTTGGAAGGATCTTCTTCTCATGTTTGACGCAGAACTCTTTTGTCAGAAGACGTTCAAATTCAAGCGGTTCCTTCAAGGGAGGTCTCGGATGTCTTTAAAGGCGATTTGCCGCCGCCTCCCCTCGAGAGCGGGGACAGAAGATTACCTGTCCGTCTGGCACTCAAGTCAGACGGACGCTTGTCTTAAAAGACTTTCCTGCCAATCAGTAAAAGTCTGGGTCCATCTGCCGCACCGGGTCTTCAACTGAAACCCGGAATGCCCCAAAGATCGTCTGGATTTCAGATTCTGGTAGCGTCTCTGAACGCCCCTTTCACTTCCACTTCCTGTGTGGTTTCTGGAATGCATTTTTGACGTTTTGGCAGGTTTATCTATGATGCACATGCCTACTAAATTTCATGCTCCTTAGTGAACAACAAAGTCAAACTTCCGCAGACTTTTTTGGGGGGCTTCTCTCGGTCGACACCGGAACAAGGTTGATGGTGCTGAGTGGAAGCTGGCTAGGACAAGTTAACCGTCCCCTTCCATCAAAATAATTTTTAAAATTATGATCGTGACAGAATGGGAGCGAGAGGTAAAATCATCTTTTTCTCTTTTAGTTCCCCCATGTCCCCTCCTCTGTGGGTTGGCGAATTCTTTTTCACGATGATTGTAAGATTAATTTTTGACAGGCGTCAATGGCGGGACGTCATCTTTCGTGAACGTCCTCAACAAATGATGGCGTCGATGAGCGACGTCAACTGAAGTGTCAATAAATAAAACAAGCAACATTCACTATTTATGCTTGTTACATTGTTCGCACCTTAGCGTCCAGTTCTTGTTTTTGTGATCAATCGGGCTCTGTGTGCCATCCAGGCGCTGCTGGATAGGAATTCTGGACTGGAGAATGGAATGGACCACGATTGTCCATCCATCCATCCATCCATCCATCCATCCATTATCTACTGCTTTTCCGGATCAGGTCGCGGGGGAAGTAGCTTCAGCAGGGGTACCCAGACTTCCCTTTCCCCAGCCACTTTTTCCAGCTCTTCCGAAGGGATGCCGAGGCGTTTCCAAGCCGGCCGAGAGACATAGTCTCTTCGGCACGATTGTACGAGTCCTAAAATCAGAGATTTTATATCACAGGGGAAGTAGCTTCAACAGGGATACCCAGACTTCCCTTTCCCCAGCCACTTCTTCTAGCTCTTCCGGAGGGATCCCGAGGCCTTCCCAAGCCAGCCGAAAGACATAGTCTCGACAGCACGATTGTACGAGTGATAAAATCAGAGATTTTAGCTCGCAGGGAAGTAGCTTCAGCAGGGATACCCAGACTTTCCTTTCCCCGGCCACTTCTTCCAGCTCTTCCGGAGGGATCCAGAGGTGTTCCCAATCCAGCCGAGAGACATAGTCTCTCCAGCACGGTTGTACGACTGATAAAATCGGAGATTTTAGATCGCAGGGGAAGTAGCTTCAGCAGGGATACGCAGACTTCACTTTCCCCAGCCACTTCTTCCAGCTCTTCCGGAGGGATCCCGAGGCGTTCCCAAGCCAGCCGAGAGACAAAGTCTCTCCAGCACGATTGTACGAGTGATAAAATCAGAGATTTTAGATCTTCTCCGATCCTTGACGGGTTTTATTCTCTTCCTAACATGGAACTGAGTTCCGATCTCAAAGATCAGATTGGGACGCCCCTAATGCCCAGCAGTGCGAACGTAGTCCAAGTTTGATGACCCACCGTCAAACGGGACACTTCGCCACGTCAGAGCACGACAAATCTCTCTTACGTTTGTTCTTTTGGTGCAGGAGGGCGAGGCAGCGGGCAGCGGTATCCTGCAGCTACTGGTGACCGACAAGGACACGCCCCGCAACGGACCGCCCTTCTCCTTCCACATCGTGAGCGGCAACGAGGAGCGCCGGTTCCACGTGGACCAGGGCGGCCTGCTGTCGCTGTCAGCCCCGCTCAGGAGGACGAGCCGAGCGCAGCACCGCCTCAAGATTCAGGCAAGAGCCGGAAACCTTTGCCCTCCATTTTTCCAACCAGCTGCCAGACAGTATTTCATTTTTTTTAAAAAGTTGCTTTTCATAACATGACAAGAACAGTATTACATCTTCTATAATAATATATCACGCTGGTGTCATCATACTGTAATCCCAGTCTGGAGATAAAAGGCAGGTTTGATGATGATTATGATTGAGTCGCTGTCTCCGCACGACTAACGAGCTGATTGTCATCGTCGGGCTGGCGTCGCGCTGCCAAAAACCGCAGCTGCCCTTTGCCGAGGGGAGCGGGAGGGCGCCAAAAGGCCGACTCGACGGTTAAAGCGAGATTAACATTCGCCGCGTCGTACGAGGCATATTTAAGATGTATGGAGGAGAGGCGGTGAGGTCACCAGTCGGGATGAAATCATCAGGATTCGCAATCAGGCGAGAGAAACCTTTAAGTTTCAGCCCGCTAAGAAAGGTATTCATTTATCGACACTCTATCACCAGATTATATCAGCGAAGAGGAGATGCGAGCTGAACTCTGGCCCAAAAGTCTAAACGGAAACCAGAATGTTGTTTTCTTCTTCTTCACGTTTTCTGCATTTAGTTAGATTCCAGCCTTATTCGGAAACAGGATTTATTTTACATTTTTCAGAACCGGGCAGAAAGGGGTGCTGGGGGACAGCTGACATTGGTCCTTTGTTGATTGTTGTGCAATTTTGATGCACAGAGAATGATCGTGACCTCTTGTAACTGTCGTGGTCCTGCCGGTCCAGCTCTGCCTCGTTCCCGCACTCCCGCATTCCTGATCGTGACCCCTGGTGTACCGACCGACCCCGTAAACTTGTCGTCTTTGATACTCCTGCTATCTCCGATCGGACCTGTTCTCTACGCCTGACGTCTTAGTTACCGCTGGTCTACTTGACTGTCTGCCTGATCCCCGACCTTGGAACGAATAAACACTTTTCCCAAACTGTCTCTGCGTCTCCGGAGTCCCGCATTTGGGTCCTCCTCCGTACCGATGGGTCGTGACAGTAACTGTTAGAACTGGAGTCAAAATGGAATATGTTTCCTTTAATGGTTTTTACTTCACGATGATAGTTTTGTGTAAAAATGCGACATTACGTTCTGACAGGTGACGGACAGCGGTCACCCTCCGCTGTCCTCCATCTGCGCGGTTACCATCAACGTCACCGAGCAGAGCAAGTACCCGCCCTCCGTGGTCCCGCTGGAGGTCTTCATCACTACCCCCGGGGGCCTTTTCGCCAACCGCCTCATTGGCCGGCTCCACGCCTCCGACCAGGACCCCCAGGACACGCTGGCCTTTACGTTAGTCTCCGAGGACCCTGTTGGGCACCGCTTCTTCGTCGACCGAGCTGACGGCAAAATCTGGACGGCTGAGAACCTGGAGGAGGGTTCTTACGTGCTCAACGTCAGCGTAACGGACAGCAGGTTTATCGTCTGGACGGCGGTGAAGGTCCACGTGTGGGCGGCCACTCAGGGGGCGCTGGACTCAGGCTTGACCCTGCGAATGGCCGGGATCTCCCCAGAAGAATTTCTGGCTGATCATTGGCGAGGCCTCCAGCGTAGCCTGGCACAAGCTCTAAGCTTCCCCCGACAAGAGCTGCACCTGGCTAGTCTGCAGATGCTACACGACGCACCGAATCTGGAGGTTCTGCTGGTCTGGAGGCCTCAGAGTGGACTCGTTCGGCCGCTACCGACCAACAAGCTAGCAGGTGATCATCCGTAACTCTTTTGAATCTCCTACCATGGAGGTTTTCCAACTTTGCTCTGCAAACTGGTACTGGTGCCGGGTAAACTACAGTAATTTGCAATAAATCTGGTTGTATCCTCAAATATGCTTGCCTACACGACTCGGAAAGTTTGAGAACCCATGTCCAATATGATTCATACCTCATTCGGTCCGCTTTAGGCATTCTGACGGACGTCGAGGACTCTCTGGGCCTGGACGTCATCCAGTTGAGCCACAACGGCTGTCTGGGTACCGGATGTCCGCCGCGGAGGTGCAGAAACGCCATCCACCTGCCGGGAGACACCATTAGCCACTTCAGCACCGCGAGACTGGCCTACATCACGCCGCGACACCGCTGGGAGAGCGTCTGTCCCTGTAACGGTACGTCAGTCACATTGCGATGCTAGCATTTTAGTAGCTTCAAGACAACAAAGTAACCAGAAGACTAGACTAATCAAAACAAAATGGAATCATCGAAACACACATCTTCTCGCCACAGAAACAGATTACGTTTGTCAAGGAACTGAAATCTTTTGTCTTTGTTTTTATGCAACAGTCAGTCGGTCAGTGGGCAGAGGTTTGGTCGGTTGGTTAGTTGGTCGGTCGGTCGGTCAGTCAGTCAGTCGGCTGGTTGTTTAAATAGTTGATCGTTTAGTTGGAGGCTCGCTTATGTGGATATTTCATTGGTTGGTTACCCGCTCAATCAGTCTGGGGCTTGGGTGGTTAGTCAGTCAGTCAGTCAGTCGATCAATAAGTCCCTTAGTTAGCTGGTTGGTTGGGTTGAGGGTTGGTTGATTAGCCTGTTGTCGGTTAAGGAGTAAGTCAGTCTGTTAATTAGTTGAAAGTTTGTTCGGTTGATCTAACCATAATTTCATGAATCGTTTAGTTATAGTTTGGTTGGTTGCTGAGGTAGTCTGCTGCTTGATCTGTCGCTCTGTTCGTTATTTAGTTAGTTGGTTGGTCAACTAGTTATTTAGCTCTGAGTTGGTCGGTCTACTAGTTAGTTGTTTACTTCATTGATAAATACAACCGACTTCCAAAGAACTTTGTTGATGTGTGGTGCATGGGCCAAGGAAAAAGCACTTCGGTCGACTTGTTGCATGTGGTTGTTGTTATGTGTATCGGCGCCACTCACAGGACTGGGGTGGAATTACACCACACACACGACATGTTTTGCTCGCTCTCTTGCCACAAGTGGTTTTCTCTCGCGGGACAAACTTTAGCGGTGACATTTTGTACATTTGCTCATGCATTTGCAGTAAATGGACGCACATTTCCACTTCCAGCGGTGATTTAGATGTTCCTCACTGAATGAGAAGAAGACAAATTGTACATGTCATCACGTTCTGGTGGCTAACGTTCATTTGTTAGCTGTCTGGCGACAAGAAAACGAGAAAAGCCTCTTCCGCCTGGCAGATGCGTCAAAGCCAACGATAGCGCCGGTCACGGGGGTGTTGATATGTGTGGGCATTCCTGCCAGGATTAGCAGCAGTGCTTTTGGAAGAATTGTAAGCCGGCGGCTCCTCCAGAGAGAGAGAGAAAGAACGGCGTTATCCGCTTGTTTTGGAACGTCTTATTTTGACGAAAGCGTCTTAAGAGACTGAAGAGAGCTGATAAAACAAATCAGGAAGGCGTCTGTTGGCATCCGGCCTTTTATCCAACAACCGCGAGCTTTTATTACGTCTACCCGGGTAAAACTGTACACGCCTTTTCTGATTCGACTTGACATTTACAGCCGACGTTGTAAATGACGCTCCTCTTCCACCCGACGGCTTTCGTGGTTCTCCTCAGGTCGACGGTCAATAAAAAAAATGAACAACAACGCCGCGTGCGTGTGCGTGTTTGTGAGAGTGTTTGACGTCGTTAGACATCAGTCGGTCGTGCACTCAGTGATGACTTCCGAGAGTATTTTGTTTTCCGCTAGGACACGCTAGCTTTTGATGCTGGGTTTTTTTTTTTTTTTTTTTTTTGATGCTCATCACTGGACGGAGGAAGCGGACGGACGATCGATGCGAACGATCGCGAACGCAACCCTCCACTTAACGGGCATATTCAGGGCGTCCATTGATGTGCCCGTCAACGGTGACTCATCCGTTCGCTCGTCTCTCATTATCGATGTCGACGCGCTTGACTTTGAGCCGGCGGCGGTTTTGTTTTTCGGCTTTTGGAATGTTCGGGGGGGAGAAAAGAAAAAACACATCAAAGGTGCTTTTTCTTTGTTTTTGAGCTCCTCCTCAATGCGCGTCAGGCAGACGGCAAATCAGAATTGATCCTCGTTTGACGTTTGTTTTGATGTCAATGGCAACAGGATCCACGCACACTTGTTGCGTTTTTACGTGTAATCGGCGCCAATCGGATGATATTAGCATCAGTTGTTGGCGTTCGACCATTCAACAAATGCTTGAAAGACTTACCCTTAGGTGAACTTGGATTTAAAAAGTCTAATTTGAAACTTGATCGTGACTTGAAACCTCAACCAATGTTTGTAGGCCTAAGCCTGCTTTCAAATCCTCACTTGAAACCTTTATTTCAAACCCTAACCCTTAATCCAAACCCGAATCTGATTTGAAAGCCAAATTTAAAACCCTTAACTGACCTCTAACCTTAAGTCAAACCCAAGCCTTGACTTGCAACTGTAATTTGAAACCCTAACCCTGGCCAGAAACCTAACCCGAATTTCAAATCCTTCTTTAAAACCCAAACCTGGTCTTGAAACCCATTATTCCTCGGGCAATTTGACTGGCCTTGGTCTCAGTACATCTTCATGTGTGTTTTTTTTTGTCTCAGAATCTGCACTAAGGTTCAGAGACGAGGGCTACCTGAAGTACATCCACGGCATGGATGAGGACCGGCAGGACTTCACTGTCTCTTTGAGCTTCAGGACCTTCCAGGAAGATGGTCTCCTCATGATGGTCAACGGCACCGACTGGGGAAGCTTGGAGGTAACCCGCAAGTCTTTTGACCGCCGCCAAAAGGTTATGACTACGATGAGTAGACCTGCTAAAACCTCTCCGATATCACGCCTGAAAAGACACAGAAAGACTTTTAAATCGGTTCAGTTAGTCTCCTTTGGATGAGTTGCAACTCAATAAAAACAAAATCAGCCCTCGGGGAAAAATGTTTGGGAAGGCACAGGAAGTCCACGATTTTGGCTTTTGCATTTGCAGCTCCGTTAGCGTCAGGAAGCTCAGTTGCGACGAGATTAAAACAACAAATTTAGTGTGTCCCTGAAGACGGCGTCACGAGGCAACATGCAATTTGGCCAACGTGTTCATCATGAGTCGTCTTCTTCTTTTCCCTTCGGCTTGTCCCGTTAGGGGTCGCCACAGCGTGTCATCTTTTTCCATCTTAGCCTATCTCGTGCATCTTCCTCTCTTAACACTCACTGTCCTCATGTGGTCCCTCACAACATCCATCAACCTTCTCTTTGGTCTTCCTCTCGCTCTCTTCCCTGGTAGCTCCATCCTTACCATTCTCCTACCAATTTCCTCACTCTCTCGCCTCTGGACATGTCCCAACCATCGAAGTCTGCTCTCTCTCACCTTGTCTCCAAAACATCCAACTTTGGCTGTCCCTCTAAAGGGCTCATTTCTAATCCTTTCCAACCTGCTCACTCCGAGCGAGAACCTCAGCATCTTCATTTCTGCCACCTCCAGTTCTGCTTTCTGTTGTCTCTTCAGCGCCACCGTCTCTGATCCGTACATCATGGCCAGCCTCACCACTGTTTTAAAAACTTTGCCCTTCATCCTGGCGGAGACTCTTCTGTCACATAGAACCCCAGACACCTTTTGTGTTCCACCCCGCTTGGGCTCGTTTCTTCACTTCCTTACCGCACTCTCCATTTCTCTGTATCGTTGACCCCAAGTATTTGAAGTCCTCCACCCTCGCCATTTCTTCTCCATGGAGCTTCACCATTCCTCCTCCGCCCCACATAAATTGTGTTTTACTTCGGCTAATCTTCATTCCTCTCCTTTCCAGTCCGTTCCTCTATCTTTTTAATTGTTCCTCCGCCTGTTCGCTTCATCTTAGCGGAGACTCTTCTGTCACATAAAACACCAGACACCTTAAGCCAGCGGTTCCATCCCTCTTGGACCCGTTTCTTCACTTCCTTACCACACTCATCATTTCTCTGTAATGTTGACCCCAAGTATTTGAAGTCCTCCACCCTCGCCATCTCTTCTCCATGGAGCTTCACTCTTCCTCCTCTGCCCTTCTCATTCACGCACATATATTCTGTTTTACTTCAGCTAATCTTCATTCCTCTCCTTTCCAGTCCGTACCTCCATCTTTCTAACTGTTCCTCCGCCTGTTCGCTTCATCCTGGGCGGAGACTCTTTTGTCACATAAAACACCAGACACCTTCCGCCAACTGTTCCTCCCCGATTGGACCCGTTTCTTCACTTCCTTACCGCACTCTCCATTGCTCTGTATCGTTGACCCCGAGTATTTGAAGTCGTCCACCCTCGCCATCTCTTCTCCCTGTAGCCTCACACTTCCCCCTCCACCCCTGTCATTCACTCACATATATTCTGCCACAAAAAAAGTCTCAAAATACGCAGTCAGTCCGACACGCTAGTTTAAAGAAAACATCCTCCAAAGATTTAGCATCATGATATTTTGCCGACATTTCCACCATCAGTAGAACCGCTACAAAGTCCCAAGAATCCGTGATTGCAAAGACACGGGAAGTCAGTCATTTTGGTTTCAAACGTCGATTTTCAGCTCATTTGTCGCCGTTGCCCTCAACAGGATTTTAGGAAATATTCAGCCACGTTGAGGCCTCAGCAAATTAAATTCAGTCGACATGTCGACCACGAGCCAGGCAAGTGCCTAAGGCACCGGGCAGGAGGGGGGACCCCCAACCCCCACCCCACCCCCGCCGAGGGGACGCCGACATCGGTCCACACCAGTTGACAAAGCACTGCGGAACAACGCGCCGTTGTGCAGATCTCTCGCTGGCTGTTGCCGGCCTCCGAGCAAAGGCTGGGGATCGTTCGACGTCACCTGCAATCGGCGTTAAGCGGACGCTGCGATGCGCACGACAAAATGAAGCCAGCTTATCATCAGGGCAAGCTAAAAAGGACAACAAAAATATTAAAACGAAGATTTAAAAAAAAAAAAAATGATACAGTAGTGTGATTATGTTTCGATTGCATGACAAAAATAGTGATGCTCGTTTGTCCCAGCACAAGTAGCAGAAAAATTTGCTGTACGTTATTCGCTAACGTTAAATTAAATGCAAACTCGCTGACGAAAGAGTTGAGACTAAACAATATTCAATATCTGTATAAAAAATTTTTTGCCGATGGACTAAATAAATATTTTTGTATACTGTAAGTTATTGTGTGTGAGGGGAGCATGAGGGTAAAGTTTGATGAATCATCAAAAAAAAAAAACACAAAACTTTAATAACTCCAACGAGGGAAATTATCTCCTGAGAACATGAAATTTGGTAATAATATCGATATCGACTCCCACTCAGTGATGGCGTCGATATGTGCCCTGCGACTGACTGGCGACCAGTTCAGGGTGTACTCCGCCTTCCGCCTGAAGCTTAGGGTTAGTGCTCCAGCTCTCCCGTGACCCTTGTGAGGATAAGCGGCTTGGATAATGGATGGATGGATATTTATAAAGTCATCACAGAGAAAAAGAAGCCATGCCTGAAAAGAAAAAAAAAAGCCTGGAAGTCTGAAAATTATTTCAACTACTTTGGGCATTTTGAAAAACTCAGATGCCAAGTTTGATTTATCCATCCATCCATTTTCTTTGCCGCTTATCCTCACGAGGGTCGCGGGGAGTGCTGGAGCCCATCCCGGCTGTCAACGGGCAGGAGGCGGGGTTACACCCTGAACTGGTCGCCAGCCAATCGCAGGGAACATTGAGACCAACAGCCGGACTCCTAAATTTCATTTACCGTAATTTCTCGAAAATAATGCGCACTTTTTTGTCCAAAAATATTTTCCAAAAGTCAATAGAGCGCATTATTATAACAGTATCAATAAAATGTTATGCTGTCGCTCGCATTTATTTTAGTTCATTGAGGGATGAGCGATTTTTTTGAAAACCAATACCAGTACAAACACTAAAAGTACAAATTTAGCAAAATAGAAATACAGATAATTCCTAATATTTACAGCGTAGGGATAGCGGCAAATTGGTGATGCGCATTGTACGTTGGTAGAAGGGTTTTCCTGGATTTTTTTTTTTTAGGTCAACTTTGGTGGTGCGCATTATACTCGAGAAATTACAGTATTTATAGTACAAACTATTTAGCAATTATCTCAGTGATTTTCGAAAACTACAACATAAGACTTATTGACAGTTTGCCCGAACGACCCCAAACTTGCCAGCCCGGTGACGGCGTCTCTCCTCCCTTCCCCCCACCCAAAAAAAAAAAATCATCTCGAGAGTTTTGAAGGCGATCTGATAGAGAAAAAGTCCCCCCAAAAAAGAAAAAAAGTTTTTTTTTCCCTTCAATCGAATCCGTTGCTGAGCTCGGCACAACAATCCGCCCGTCCGCCCGAGCGGCGGAACGGTTTGTATTGTGCACGGCGGCCATGAATAATTCTCTGAGCAGATGAAGTGCCGCGTGATGCCGCCCCTCGCGGGGGCTTGTCGCACGCCGGCAGAATGTTCAATCACCTTGATTCTAGGGGGAGGGAAAGAAGAAGAAGAAGAAGAAGAAGAAAAAAAAAAAAAAAACCAAACCACCTCAAAAGGACACCTCATCCCAGAACTGCAGCGCCGCACTCCCGGGCGCCGGTTCGGCGTTAAGAAGGCGTCGTAGGGAAGCGCGATGGACTTCAGAGAGAATTTGTAAAGATGGTCATCTGTCGACTCCCGCTTCGGGTTTGGCAAAAAAAAAAAAAAAAAAAAACAACGGGGTGAAGTTGACGCCAATTTGTTGGAACGTTTCAACAAGGATGCAACCCTAAAAGAAATGCTAGAACTTTCTTTTCAGCGATTCCACGCAGCTTAAAAATGGACAGCGTGCAAAACCAGCTCCTTTCACGATTTTTTTTTTTCACCCCCTTTTGCGTACGCAGCTCGGCAATTGGGCCGTTTCTTCGTGAATTTCGTCACTCGGGTTAGCTTCCAAGGGTAAAAGAATTTTTCAACGGCGAGCTGGGAATGCGCGTCAATCACGTCCCGTCGCTAAACCGGTCTGTAATGCTCGTTTTATTTGTGCTGTGGTTCCGTTATCGAGGTATTTGATTTTTTTTTTTTTTTTACAAATCATAAAAGGCTACAATACAAGCGGCCGAAACGATCCGCAGAGATAGGGTGAGAACCTCGGTCATCAGGGAGGGGCTCGGTGTCGAGCCGCTGCTCCTCCGCATTGAGAGGAGCCGGATGAGGCGGCCGGGGCGTCTGATCCGGACGCCTCCTCGGTCAGGTCCCACCGGAAAGAGATCCAGAGGACAACCCGGGACACGCTGGAGAGACTTTTGTCTCTCGGCTGGCTCGGGAACGCCTCGGGATCGGTCCGGAAGAGCCGGAAGAAGTGGCTGGGGAAAGGGAAGTCCGGGTATCCCTGCTGAAGCTACTTCCCTTGCGACCCGACCCGGAAAAGCGGTAGATAACGGATGGATGGATAAAAGGTATAAGATTTTATTACAAATGACATCGTGGACCCCCGAGTTACAGTACCTCAGAGGCAACGGGCCCACTATTTGAGAACGTCCCTTCAAATTTATCTGGTCGCACCGACCGTGTGAACGCGGCTGACTTCCTACTTTGCAGGGTTCCGTGTGAAAGGCACGAGCGAGCGAGCGAACGGATGCGAGGAAGTTCCTCCCATTGACAGTCACGGCACGGGCGTCCGCGTCTTTTTTTGGTGACGTTTTTTCGAGGCGCACGGGGGCAGCGGTTTGTGCGCGGGAAGGCCCTCCCGGCAGCGCGATCGGGACCCCCGCCGTGCCGGCTAATGGGGGGGGTGCTCGCCGTCAAGACGGCCGCCGTGCATGCCAATGAGCCTCAAACCCCGTCGGCTGGTTTTTTTTTTTTTACATTTTATTACAGAAAAGTTCTAAGTGAGCTCAGTGAATCCTTTTTTTTTTTTTTTAATCATGCCATAACTTTGCGTTCGTGAGCGTCGCAGTTCCGTGGGTCGTTGATTTATGAAGTCGCGAACCCGTCGACCGCCGCTGCCGTAAATCTTCCTGGCAGCGGAGATGACAGCCAGCGATGTAAAATGCATCGCGAGGGAAAGCCGACCTCGCGTTCCGCCGCCGACGTAGAGAGCCGCTCCCCCCACGTGCCGACGAGCGACGTGCCAACATTTCCCCCGCCGGAAGTGGCGGTCGGTCCAGTGGCGCACGTGGCCCGAATTCATCTGAGCTTTTTTTTCTAGTTTACTTCAAAATAGATCAAATTTTGATCCGAAGTCATCAGCGTAAACGGGAACATTCTGATCGTGACAATTTACCGAAGCCCTTTTTTTCCGGCTGGACGTTGGACTTTGTGGCTTTGAACTTTAGGGCAAGGCATTCTTTCTCCAATCAATAACAATGGCAGCAGGTTGAATTGCTGCAATTCCTCCAGGAAATCAAATCAAATGTTTGCGGCAACGCGCGGAGCCTCCGGATGGATCCGCAAAGGCGAAAATCGAACTCACGCCAAGATGGTGACTTGCCGTCCGCTCGGCTGAACCGCGTCGAGCGCGAATCCTCATCGCCGTAGCGACCAAGGCCGCGCTTTGGGGTCGTCTTCGTTGTTCCGACGAGCGACGCTTCGGAACGAGACTCGCTAATGAGATCTTAGCTGCATTCAGGACCTGCGCAGGGTCCTAATGTCTTTTTTTTTTTTTTTATATCAACATTAAAGTTTTGTACAAATATTTTTTAACACGCAGCGAAGTTTCAACGGAGCAACTGTACACTTTTTGTAAGGTTGAAATGAAAATGTAGTCTTCGCTAAAACCCAAAGACGGACATCAAAGTTAGCATCTTGAGTTAAGCTAATCTGTTTTGTTTTTTTTTGCAAGTATCAAAAACATTGTCGTCTTCCACGAATGGAAGGTTTTGTAAGCATCAAAGAAAATGCCCGCAATGACCCAAAAGTGTATTTTTGTAAACGTACAAGACAATTAGTTCATAAATGTCACAAACCACACGTGAAAACTTGTTGCCGTTGAGTCGGGTCCGGCGGCAGTTTTTCGCGTTTTCCACACACACAACTTACATTATCATTTTTTTAAAGACAGTTTCAAGTCCTCGATCACGCCAAGTCTTTCCCCGGATTCGGTCTTTCGTCCGTAGGTGAGCGGCGGGCATCTTCACTTCTCCTTCAGCTGCGGCGGGCCGCCCACGTCCCGGCTGGCCCCGGCGTCCCCCGCGGTGTCGGACGGCCGCTGGCACCGCGTCCTGCTGGAGGTGAGCGCCGCGTCCCTGAGGCTCACTTTGGACCGTCGGCCGCCCGCTTCCGCCGATCTGCCGTCGCCGTGCCGCATGATGCGCTCCGGCGGGGTCTTGCTCTTCGCCGGTCGGCGATTCCGCGGCTGCGTGGAGCACGCGGAGCTCGACGGGGAGCCGATCGGAGCGGGGAACGCGTCGGAGTGGTCGGGTCTGGGCAGGAGGCGGGTGTTCGGGGTCTACGAGTGCTGCGGTGGTGGGGGACCCTGCGACGACAAGCCCTGCCGCAACGGAGGGACCTGCCACCAGGACGAAAGCGGAGGTGAGCGCGTGCCTGTCTTGGGTCACTTAAAGTCCAAAAGCCTTGTGAGAGGGTCCCGTTCTGCCGGCGATGGCTGCTGTTGGATTGCTCCCCTTCTTATTTTTAGGCCCCTCATTCTACTCAAATCTTTTTAGAATCGATTCCCCTATTGGTTTTTGATCGAACAATCAAATAATAACTGTCACCCAAAAAAGAAATTTACTTTTTTCACTACACAAATGCATTTTAATTTCATTTATGAGAGAGGAACCTCAATCCTTAGAGTGCATAAGTTGTTGCTGAGTGTTTGGTATCAAATTTGATGGTCTACAGAATTTGAGACAGGTAAATGCTAAATGGTTAGCAATCGCAGTTAGCATTAGCAGGCTAGTGGTTTCATCTTTAGGTAAAAAATGAGCACTACATTCAGCTCATTCATAGTTATCATGTTATATGTGCAGTGCACATCAAACAGTGTCTTCAAAATCACTTGCAGACTTTGTCGTTTTTGGCAACGTTTATCACTGGCACAACGCTCCATCTGCAATAAATGAAATTCGGGTTGTTCCAGCAGTGCAAAAAAATACAACACATTTTTTTTTTTTTTTTTTGGGTGGGGGGGGCAAAAAGGTTCAAGGCAGAAAGCTTTTGTCGACCTATTTTTGATTTTTTTGGTTTGGTCGATTTATTTATTTATTTATTTATTCCAGACTTCCTTTCCACTTTTGACATTACCTATTGATACCTTCCACACAAAACCAAAAAATAAAAAAGCCGGCTCTGACAAGCAGCGGGAAAGAGGCTACTGAGTCGGATCCAGAAAATTCCGAGGTTCTGCGTGAACAGCAAAAGCAGATAAAAGGCGCATGCAATGTTCCCTCTAAGCTGCGCAACTGCGCATTTGCGCACTTGTCGCACACTCTCAGCGCAGACGAAAACAGATCCAGCGCAGTCAACTACAGCCTAACGAGTTTTTTTTTTAATAATTTTTTTTAAAAAATGGCAGCAAACAAAGAGCTGCTGCTCGGCCACACCCTCTACTTCCTCGTTTACCTGACACCGCCCCCCTCCATTTTAAAGTGGTACACTCATAATTACAAACACCGGGGTATGTAAATAATTGAAGAAAAATTGGTGAAACTGGACGAGATTTTCTCTTTTTTTTTTTTTTTTAAGTAAAAAAGTTCTGGTCCGAAGCCAAAGTAGAAAATACAGGATGAGATGGTGTATAATGTTAAAATTCCACCTTGGGGCAGCCTGATTAAGGATGAAAACACAGATGATACATTGCCCAAAAAGCTAATTCTTCTTCTTCTTTTTCTTTCGGCTTGTTTCGTTAGCTAATTCTGTATTTTAAATATAGGAGGCAACATAACGTAACATTTCAAATTTATGGTTAATAGTTGACTTTGTAATTAGTGGCGTGTTTTGGCTCTGATGCAACCGATTTATACTGACTCAGTGCCCCCCCCCCCAGCCCCCCACCCACCCAATGGCCTTTGTATCAGAGGCAGGATGAGTCACTCCTAAATATGTAACGGAATTCAAGCACCTGAGTCGCTATGTGAAAATCTTTTGTGTGGTTTCAACCTGTGGTTTGTGCCGTGAAAGCACAACAAAAAGAAAAAGTCAGACAGGAGTGAAGAAAAACACCTTTTCTTCTGTTCTACTCTTTTCTTTTCTTTCTATTTTTCGCGCCGAGCCACCGCTGGCCGTGTAGCAGCGATATTTTTTTTTTTACGGCAGCACAGGAAAGTGTTCCCTTTGGCGCGCAAGAAGAAGAAGAAGAAGGTGGACAAGAAAGAGACTCTCGAGGCCGCAGTCCCGTGCTGACCCTCATTAGCATTTTGGCTTATCGCTAATTGGCGAGCGCGGGGTCCCTTCTTTAGCCGAGATAGCGTCTCGGCTCGCTTTGCAATTCAGAGCGGCGCCGATAAAAATCGCGTCTGAAATGTTAAATCTTGACACTCAGTGGCCACGTGTGTGTGTGTGTGTCCTGAAGGTGTGAAGACAAATGCAACACAACAGACAACTCTTTTAATTACTGTAAGCGCGTTGTGTAGCGTTTACGCTGTTTTTGTGCGATGTTGCCGTCGCATTGCGCCGCATGCGTGCGTGAAGCAAAAAGTCGACGTTATTCCTTTTCCTTTACGTGTTATTACACTGTTATTACTTTTATCAGTTTACTAACTCGGACGTTACGTGACACCTTTTACGAGTCTTGTTTTACCAGTGTCACTTTATTTTTGTTACTTTATGAGTTTTCATTCATTATTTCATACCAGTTTGTTTACATGACTGTTAGTTTTCTAGTGTTCCTTTAATTTCGCTTAATGAGTGATGACCTTAATTTCACTTTGCCAGTGCTTTAGTGTTACTTGAATAGTGTTACTCTTTACTCTTTATTACTCTTACTCTTGACTGTTACTCTTTTACTCTTACTCGAAAGTAGCACCCACGAAGTAAGCTTCATGGGTGCTACTTTACCACTGTCATGTATTAGTGTTATTTTTCTAGGGTTACTTAAATTTACTACGTTACAGTATTAAGTATTTTTTTAGTTACTAGCGATACTTTACGACTGTACTGTTACATGACGAGTGTTGCTTTTCCGATACGACTTTAATAGTTTGACTTCCTTTGTTGCTTCACTAATTTTAGAAGTAGTTTACATCCATGCATCCATTTTCTTATCCGCTTATCCTCACCAGGGTCGCGGGGAGTGCCGCAGCCTATCCCGGCTGTCGACGAGCAGGAGGCGGGGTACGCCCTGAACCGGTCGCCAGTTAGTCGCAGGGCACATCGGGACAAACAGTCGCACTCGCAATCACGCCTACGGGCAATTTAGAGGGTCCAATTAATGTGGCAGGCCGGAGAAAACCCACGGGCTCTTGCGTTCACGTTGCCATAACTCGGGGGGAAATATGGATTTCTCAAAGAAAAAAAACTGGTTCTAGCTTCTGAAGACCGGGCGGGGTTCATTCATTGGAGACTCCAAATTGCCCGTAGGTGCGATTGGGAGTGCGACTGTTGTCTATCTCCACGTGCCCTGCGATTGGCCGGCGACCAGTTCTGGGTGTAACCCCGCCTCCTGCCTGAAGATAGCTGGGATAGACTTCAGCACTCTCTCGGCCATTGTGAGGATAAGCAGCTCAGAAAATGAATGAATTGATGAACTTGTGAGTAAAAAAATTCAAAAATGTGACTTTATTCTTGCTTCTGAAGACCGGGCGGGGTTCATTCATTGGACACTCTAAATTGCCCGTAGGTGTGATTGCGAGTGCGGCTGTTTGTCTCCATGTGCCCTGCGATGAGCTGGCGACCAGTTCAGGGGGGACCCCACCTCCTCCTGCCCGTTGACAGCTGGGGTAGGCTCCAGCACTCCCGGCGACCCTCGTGAGGATAAGCGGCAAAGGAAATGGATCGACGGAGATGACCGGAAAAAAAAACGGAGGGTAGGAAGGTGGCACAGTGGATCAGCTGGTTAACCATTGGCCTCCTGACGTCCAGGGTTCGATCCCGGACCTACCTGTGTGGCGTTTGCATGTTCTCCGGGTGGGCGCTCCGGTTTCCTCCCACATCCCCAAAAACACGCAACATGAATTGGACACTCTAAATTGGCCGCAGGTGTGATTGTGGGTGTGGCTGTTTGTCTCCATGTGCCCTACGATTGGCTGGCAACCAGTTCAGGGTGTCCCCCGCCTCCTGCCCGTCGACAGCTCCAGCACTCCCGCGACGCTCGTGAGGATAAGCGGCAAAGAAAATGGATGGATGTTCGAATGCTACTTCACTCGCACTGTTATTACTTCACTGTTCGTCTTGCACTTATCACATTACTTGAACTCGTGTTAAATTGCAAGTTTGGCTTCATTGTTACTCCACTGTTGCAACTTACATTATTATTATTATGATTATTATTACAAGGGTTGCATTACCAGTGTCACTAGTGTTCAACCCATGTACGGTTCCAGCATCATGGCCGAATTTTCTGCACTTGGGTTTTCTGTCCGTCTCGTCGTCGATCTCGTCTTATCGCTGGTTTGTTGTGTTCTCCCTTGTCCAGCGTTCCGCTGCCGGTGCCCAGGCTCGTTCCACGGCGCCCGTTGCGAGCGGGAAGACGACCCGTGCGCCTCGCAGCCGTGCGCCCGCGGCCGCGTCTGCGTTCCCGAGGGGCGAGGATACACCTGCAACTGCTCGACGGAACATCCCGACGCGAGGTAAACTTTTTCTTGGATTTCGGACACTTTGGTTTCCGAACGGTGCGTGTACCGAGGGCAAATCGTTCAAAATCTGCCGTGCCGTGTGCTGCTGCTCCACTCCAGGCCTGCAGGGGGCGGTAATAACGTTCATTAATACGTAATCAGCAAAGTAAACTCACTAAAAGGCCCGTCTCACTCGCCGAGACCGCCGAGGTTGAGTCGCGGCAACTCTGGGACCCGGGAGACTAAAATATTGCTTGGGCGCTGATCAGGAAGTTGCCCGGGCGACGATTATCCAAGCCGCTTATCCTCACAAACTGGAAGCAATCCCAGCTAGCTTTGGGTGAAAGCTGGACTGTTCCTCCTCTGTATGTACTAAATAGTTAGGATTAAAACAAACCAAAAAAATGATATGCCCATGCTGGCGGCACGGTGGATCAGCTGGTAAAGCATTGTTGGCCTCACAGTTCTGAGGACCTGGGTTCGATCCCGGCCCCGCCCGTGTGGACTCTGCACATCCTCCCCCGTGCCTGTGTGGGTTTTCTCCGGGCACTCCGGTTTCCCTCCCACATCCCAAAAACATGCAACATTAATTGGACACTCCAAAGGTGTGATTGTGGGTGACAGTGAGACTATTGTCCGTCTCGATGTGCCCTGCGATTGGCTGGAAACCAGTTCGGGGTGTACCCCCCCTCCAACTGCCCCTTGACAGCTGGGATAGCCTCCGGCACTCTCCGCGACCCTTGTGAGGATAAGCGGTGAAGAAAATGGATGGATGGACTTTATTCTTTGGCCTGCGATTGGGTGGCAACCAGTCCAGGGTGTAGCCCCACCTCCTGCCTGAACATAGCTGGGATAGGCTCCAGCACTCCCTCCAGCGTAGTGAGGATAAGCAGCTCAAAAAATTGAAAGAATTAATGAGGTTGTGAGTCAAAATTTTAGAAAATGTGACTTTATTCTTTGGCCTGCGATTGGCCGGCGACCAGTTCAGGGTGTACCCCCCCCCCCTCTGCCCATTGAGAGCTGGGATAGACTGTAGCACTCCCGCGACCCTTGTGAGGATAAGCGGTGAAGAAAATGGATGGATGGATGGATGGATGGGTGGATATGCCCACGCCAGCCGTGCAAAAGGCAGGCGTGTAGCAAATATCCAGACAATAATCAATCTCTTAATCAGACGATGGCGTCCACTTGATTAACGCAAACAACAGAGCACCACGTTCGTGCGTGTCGATCCCTAAATGTGTGTCAAAGGAACCCGGCGACCGCTCTCCGGCGACGCCATCGGAACGGAGGCCGTCCACTCCATCCGCCTAGCGACGCTTTTCGCCGGCGACGCGGGAGGGGGGCGGAGAAGGTCGGCCTCGGGGCGAGCTGACGGGCGACCTCCTCGGGCGCTTAAAGCGAGAGCAGAGACGAGACGAGGGTCAGGACGGACCGGCGGACGCCGTGGCGTGACCGCCAACTCCGAGAAAAGCGGTGTTGGTCGATTTTATATTTAAAGAGAAAAAAAAAAAAAAAAACTTTGCATGAAATTTCAACATTGGAGATTATCGAGGCGGCACGTTGGCCTCACAGTTCTGAGGTCCCGGGTTCGATCCCGGACCCGTCTGCGTGGCTTTTCTCCGGGTACTCCGGTTTCCTCCCACATCCCCAAAACATGCAACATTATTTGGACGCTCTAAATTGCCCGTAGGTGTGATTGTGAGTACGATTGGTTGTTTGTCCCCACGTGCCCTGCGATTGGCTGGCGACCGGTTCAGGGTGTAGCCCGCCTCCTGCCTGTTGACAGCTGGGGTAGGCTCCAAGCACTCCCGCGACCCTCCTGAGGATAAGCGGCAAAGAAAATGGACGGATGGATCGTATGCATTCATCCATCTTCTGCGGCGTAGCTGAGGTCAGGTCGCGAGTGCGACTTCCGTTGTGAGGCCAACACAGTCCAGCTGAGCCACCCTGCCGCCAGTGACTTTATGTCACATGCTATGATTTGTTGTGTGTATTTATTGGTTATATTTGTTATTGTTGTCCCGAACGTGGTTTCGAGCCCCAAATCTCGCTCGCCCTGGCTGGAGACAGGACTCCGAAAACCAAACCATGGCTCGGAAACCCGACGGCGAAAGCTCAACACCCCTGAGCGAAAAGTCACCTCCCGGTGTCTTGAGGCTAACCGCTTGAGTCCGCTCTTTGAAACCCAAACGCAGTTTTTGAAACGCCGGCCCTCGTTTGAATCCCTCACTCCGACTGGAAGCTTCCCCCTGGTGGAATATTTTACGCCGGGACTTCGCCGCACACTTCCGCAAGAAGTGATCGGACGACATTTTTAGCTCGACGGAGGCTTGATTTCGCTTCCCCTCCTGCCCCGGTCCCGCAGGTGCCAGGACGGCGTCGACGTGTGCTCTCCCGACCCGTGCCCCGGCGGTTTCCTGTGTCGAGATTCTTCCGGATCCTTCCACTGCGACCCCCTGCCGCAGGTCAGTCCTCGGATCGGGTCCTCGCGGGGACGGGCGGGGTTGACGCCGGCGTTGCGCCGCAGGTGTCGGCGGCGGTGGGCTACGTGGAGATGATGGAGATCGGCGGCGGCGTGCTGGGTCTGCTGCTGCTGGTGGCCGTCTTCGTTTGCGGGCGGAAGCGCTACGTCCGGCGGAAGAACCGCAAGACGGAGAACGACGCCAACAGGTGACGCCACGCCAGACTTGACGTCATTCGCGTCCCGCTTGCTAATCGTTGCGCTTTCAAATCCGGACCACAAGAAGGAGTCAGACGCTCTTCGTATTCATTTTTAAACCACTAGAGGCGAAACTAGCTAACAAACCTGGGAGGGAGTCAGTTAGCTAGCTAGCTTTTCCTTACTAGTTGCCCATTTTTCAATTAGCTAGCTCAGGGGTGTCAAACTCATATTTGCCGCGGGGCCCTCGGAGGGCCGTCATGATTGTGAAACAATAAAACCTTTTAATTCCCTTAATTATGTTTACACATGCAATTTATGAAATTTGAACCAAATCCCGCAAGTTGACACGCACGATTTGCCTTCGCGGGCCACGTAAAACCTTATGGCGGGGCCGGCTCTGGCCCCCAGGCCGTGAGTTTGACACCTGTGAGCTAGCTAGTTTATGCGGTTCTGGATATTTTAGTAGGTTATTTACTCCACTCTCCAAAGAACGTCCGGCGTCAGGTTGTTAGTTGTTTTGCTGGTCGGTTTTTGCTTTCCGAGCAGTTCCGAAACATCCGCCACGTAGACCGCAGGTGTCAAATTCAAGGCCCGGGGGCCCAGATCGGGCTCGCCATAAATTTTTTACGTGGCCCGCGAAGGCAAATCATCGGTGTCAAAATCTGTGATTCTTGTGAAAATATAACAAACATTTCAGATTGTCGTATGTCATAAATGATAATCTTGAGATATTATCAGCATTTTTGTGTTGCCTTGCATGAACAATGGTTGGAAAAACCCGTTGCGTTTGATTTCTGATTCCAAAACTAGTTTGTAAATTTCACGTGTAAATATAATGAGGCGGTTCCGGTTTTCTGCGGTTTGACCGTGACGTCCCTCTGAGGGAAATTGTAACCCGCGACAAAAATGAGTTTGACACGCCTGACGTAGACCTCGTAAAATTCGAACGCGGCGTTTCAACGACCGCCGAACACCTTTTCCAGCTCCTCGTCGAAGAGCCCGAAATCCCGCGACTGGGACGGCGGCCGCACGGAGCTGAGCTGCATGGCGTCGTCGGCCGACGACCTCGACCGCTCGCCCTTCCGGTCGCTCCGCCCCGGCGAAAAGTCGCAGGGGCCGGCGGTTTGCAGCGTGGCCCCCAACCTGCCCGCCAGACCCCCGTCCGGCTCCGACGACGACTCGGTCAAGAAGACCCGCTGGGACCTGGACTACGAAGGTCGGTGTCCGAGCGACGCGACAAATCGCGAACGTACGCCGCCAGCTAGCGGACGGATGGACAAAGCGCGTTGGGGCGTATTGCAGCACTTTAAAAAAAATAGACAAAAATGGAATAAAAGATCCAAATAACTTCAGAACTGACCAAAATTATATAGTTTGGGATCATTTACTTATTTTATTGCAGAAGTGAATCCACGGAACATTATTGAAGAAAAGGCTCAATAATCGATATTTGCTGAAAAATTATTAATAAACACACGAGTGCAAACTTTATCTATAATAGAGTAATAAGACAATATCAATCATGATGTTTTTCTTTTTTTTATGTTTTTATTCTTAACCACTGTTCGGGCGGCGCTAGCGTTAGCATTAGCACGGCAGCACTAGCGTTAAGCTTTCTGTGTACTGTCTTTGTAAATATGTTTCATACACGCTTGCGGCTTATACACAGCTGCGGCATATGCATGTACCAAATGGTATTTCCTTTACAAATGTTACAAAAGGCTCATAACTAGGTGCGCTCTTGTAGGCCGGGAATTAGGGTAGTTGCCAGGGTAATAACAATTAAAACCCTAAAAAAAAAAAGCAACAAAATGTGCTATAATAACATAAAGAATGACAAGTAAAGGGTCCAAAAGCGCAATTTAGTTTCTGGTATAATAACGCGGATTCAAGCCCGAAGAAATGTATTTACAAAGCCGAAAAATGGTAACGAAGAACTTGACAATTTACAGGAGAATCCCCAAAATTCTTCGTTTCACTTTTTTTTAGCAGCCGAACAATATTTGATGAAGATTTCAAGCCCCGCCCAAAAGCTCATTAAATTGCCCGAAGCCCGCAAAACGGCCATTTTTAACGGTGACTAATATTTCGCACGCAATCGTGAAATCTCCAACGGGAGCTGTGACGTTTGTGCCCGCTGTGTCTCCAGTTTACCCCGCCGATCCCGACTACTTCGGGCGTCCGGTGGCCGCCGCCCAGGAGTTCCCCCAGTTTGACATCGTGGAGGACGTCTACTCGTCGTCCGCCGCGTCGGACTCGCGGCGCAACTCTCGCTTCGGCGGCTTCCCCTTCCCGTTGGAGCGCGCCGACCGCCGCGCCCCGCTGCCGCCGTGCTACGCCAACCGGAACCTGGACCGCTTCCTGGACCCCGACGGCGTCCCGCTGCCGCGATCGCGGTGTCCCGACGCCTACGCCGTGACCGGCTACTACCCGGCCAAGCGCGCGGGCGGCCAGGACGGCGACGCGGCGGGCTACAGGCGGCTCAGCGTGCGGCTCGCCGTGTCCGGGTCGCCCTATTCCGAGCGGGCGGGGACGCCCCCCAACGTCGCCCGCCCGCAGACGCGCCCCAGCGGGACCGACGAGCGCAGCTACGACGGCGGCAGCCTGCTGGAGAGCGACTGCGGCAGCTGTGAGGAAGTCATGTTTTAAGACGGGCAAGTTTACGGCACTCCGAGGCTTGACGGGAGAACCGGGATCTTTTATTTTGAAACAACCTTTCCTTTCTCGGACTTTTCCCGACCGGCAAATCCGACCCCGAACTCGTCTTTCAATGACAGGAAGTTGACGTTGACAGGAACGGGACACTCACAGGAAGTGGAAAGTGACAGGAAGTAAACACTGACGAGCTGCCACTGACAGGAAGTGGAAAGTGGGAGGCGGAGGCAGACACCAAGTCAAAACTGACGGGAAGTGGCCAAACTGCCAGGAAGTGGACGCTGATTAGTACCGGGACAAAACGAGGCGTCATTTTGGCGAGTTGCCTTGACGACGGACGGCTAGTTCCAAAATGTCCGTCCGCATTTCTAAGGAGGGGGGCCGGATCCTCCAAGCGAGAAACAAAATGGATGCCGAAGGATTTGTTTCTCCAATGAAATGGAAACGTCCCAAGCGGTTTTTATTTTGAAAATACCAGATACACTTCCTGGTCGCGGTTGACAGTTAGCAGTATGACTAAAAGCCTCAATGAAGATTTCAACATCCGGTCGTAATTTCAAAGTAAGAGTGTCCATTTCCATTCGAACATGAATTTCCTGCCCCATTGAGTCAGACTGACTGGGAAATCCAAGGCTCAGCTTTTATTTTGAAGTCCCAGATGTACAAGAAACTGTTTGTATTGCTGTGTTCTGTGTCCTTTCACGACAAGAGCTTTGAATCAAAAATGTCAAAATCCTCCCACTCTGTAAAACAGGTGAATCTTTTATTTTGAAATCCCAGATGCACTTCCTTTGTCCCCATAGCAGAAGTTTCACAACATGAGCTTCAAACTGGGAGCGGGATTTGGATCCTTGTTATTTCTCTGCAGCTGTGTCCCTTCACATTAAAAGCAGAGATTTGAGTCGCAATGTGGATTTCAGAATAAAAGCATTTTTTTAAATTTTACATCGGCATGTATTTCGCACTTTTTTGGGGTTTCGCGATGATGTGAAGTGTTGTTTTGTGTATAAAAGTGTATTGTTGTTGTTTGGTGTTGTGCTGAATGTTGATTTTTGTTCCAATCACACGTCAGAAAGTTTTATTTTTGTAATGTTTCTTCGCTGTGAGATTTTACTACGATGTCGTCTTTGATGTACGCATATAGAAAATAAAGACGTTATGACACCCGAAGCGCCGACTTGATCAACGCGTTTGCGTGTGAGTCTCCAAAGCTGGGACAAATGCAGTTCTGGGCATCAAAAAGAAATATTTCCCCCGATATCCATCCATCCATCTATCCGTTTTCTTTGCTGCTTATCCTCACGACTTCCCCAATAAGAGACTTTTTTTTTTTAAATAAACATTTAGGTTTGTTTGCTGTCAAAATATTTTTTTTAGTCATATTCTGTACTGTCCTCATTACTTTTTTCATCCATCTATCCATTTTCTTAGCCGCTTATCCTCACAAGGGTCGCTTTCTTTTTTTTTTTCCTCCAGACTAACTCGAAAAAAAATCATGAAAAAAGTTTTTTCTTAGGGGTGGAAAATGGTTGTGGGAGCACCGGACCCAATCCCAGCTGTCACTGGGCAGGAGGCGGGGTCCACCCTGAACTGGTCGCCATCCAATCGCAGGGCGCATAGAGACAAACAGCCACGTTCACAATCACACCTAGGGGCAATTTAAAGTGTCCAATTATTGCATGTTTTGGGGATGGGCGGCACGGTGGATCTGCTGGGAAGCGTTCAATCCCGGTTCTGCCTGTATGTAGTTAGCATGTTCTTCCCCCGTGCCTGGGTGGGTTTTCTCCGGGCACTCCGGTTTCCTCTCACATCCAAAAAATATGCAACATTAATTGGACCCTCTAAATTGCCCGTAAGTGTGATTGTGACTGCGGCTGTTTGTCTTCATGTGCCCTGCGATTGGCCGGCGACCAGTTCAGGGTGTAACCCGCCTCCTGCCCCCCGTCGACAGCTAGGATAGGCTCCAGCACCCCCGCGATCCTTGTGAGGATAAGCGGCAAAGACAATTGATGGATGTCTTTGGGATGTGGGAGGAAACCCTCGCAGGCACGGGGAGAACATGCAAAGTCCACACAGGCGGTGCTGGGATCGAACCCGGGTCCTCAGAACTGTGAGGTCATGCACCTTGCCGTTGGGAAGAGAGTATAATTATTATATTTAAAAAAGAAAGTCACAGTCATAATAAAAAAAAAACTATTATTTGGAGAGAAGAAAGAATAAAGAAAGTTGTTTTTTTTTTTTTTAAAAACTGCAAGTAACATTTGGGAAGAAAACCAAAAAAAAAGAAAACCCACATATGCAAGTTTGTCGTAAATAAGATGATCAATAATTTGCTGCCGCGTGGCTCCTCCGTCGAAGACGCCGCCAACGTTCCGTGTGAGCAACATTTGACGAGGCATCAAACGGCGTCCATTATTTTCACACCTCGGGTGTCGTCGTCGTGATCCGTTTAAAGAGGTGAGCCCGCCTGCCGGTAACGACGTGAGCGCCGGAGGCGTTTCTCATCTTTAACGTGGGGGTGCAGGTTTCAAGCTGACGTGTTTTGGGCTCTTGCGTACACATCAGAAGAAACGTTGCCATACCTGGGGGGGGGGGGGGGGGGGGGGATGGATTTCTCAAAGAAAAAAAAAAAAAAAACGGTGAAGCAACTGGTTCCAGCTTCTGAGGAACGGGGCGGGGTTCATTCATTGGACACTCCAAATTGCCCCTGGGTGCGATTGCGAGCGCGACACTCGTCTATCTCCACGTGCCCTGCGATTGGCCGGCGACCAGTCCAGGGTGTAACCCCCACCTCCTGCCTGAAGATAGCTGGGATAGAATCAGCACTCCCTTGACCATAGTGAGGATAAGCAGCTCACAAAATGAATGAACTACTGAACTTGTGAGTTGGGATCAGCTCCGGCACTCCCTGCTACCCTCGTGAGGATAAGCGGTGAAGAAAATGGATGGATGGACTTTATTCTTTGGCCTGCGATTGGCTGGCGACCAGTTCAGGGTGTAACCCCACCTCCTGCTCAGTGACAGCTTTGATAGACTCCTGCACTCCCATGATAATAGTGAGGATAAGCGGCTCAAAAAATGAATGAATTAATGAACTTGTGAGTCAAAATTTAAAAAATGTGACTTCATTCTTTGACCTGCGATTGGCTGGCGAACAGTTCGGGGTGTACCCCCCGCTCCTTCCCGATGACAGCTAGGATAGGCTCCAGCACTCCCCTTGTGAGGATAAGTGATAAAGAAAATCGATGGATGGATGATGGATGGACAGACTTTATTCTTTGGCCTGCGATTGGCTGATGACCCGTTCAGGGTGTAACCCCCACCTCCTGCCCGATGACAGCTGGGATAGGCTCCAGCACTCCCCTTGTGAGGATGAGTGGTGAAGAAAATGGATGGATGGATGGACTTTATTCTTTGGCCTGTGATTGGCTGGCGACCAGTTCAGGGCGTAACCCCTCCTTCTGCCCGATGACAGCTGGGATTGGCTCCAGCACTCCTGCGACCCTTGTGAGGATAAGCGTTTCACACAAAGGACACACATATGTAATATCAGAGCTGACACGGGAGCAGATTTGGACTGGCGCTCCCTCCCATCCCCACAAATGTGGAGCTTGTGTCCAGGCAGAATGGGACAGAACTCCCCCCGCCCAATCCCGTCACCGATTGTGCAATTCGCTCACACCCCCGCAGGAATCCCGAAAATTTTGGGGGCTTCAACCGCGGCGCCTTTGTGATCAGGACGATTCCGAATGGACTCGACTTGGCGGGGAAGCGCACTCGCGCCGAGGAATGGGCGGGAAAAGAGAAAGAGAGAGAGAGAGAGAGAGAGAGAGAGAGAGAGAGAGAGACGGGAAGCTAAAAGGCTGGCGCGCTCGTTCGCACGCTCAGTCTGGGACCGCTCGGCGGGGGGGAAACCGAAGCGCGCCAACATGACACCGGCACGACACCCGCGTGTGCAGGGACTCGGCGGTGCGACACCTCCGGCCGCCATGTCCCTCCGAGACGCGTAAAAAGATTCCCGAAGCTTTTCCGGCCATGTGGCGCCCGCAGCGAGACCCGGCGAGGGCGCTGGAGCCGCGGCGCCACCCGCCGCCCATGGCCGCCCAGCGGCAGCAGCAGCGACCGGCGGCCGCGTGGCCCGCCGAGGCGCCGGGGGCCGCGCTGGGGGCCACGCTGGGGCCGCGCGGCAACTCCACGCCGGCGGCGGGGGCCCCCCCCCAGCAGCAGCAGGCGTTCCCCTGGGCCGTCAGCGTCCTGGCCGGCGTCCTGATCGTCACCATCGTGGTGGACGTGGTCGGCAATCTGCTCGTCATCCTGTCCGTCTTCAGGAACAGGAAACTCAGGAAAACAGGTACGCAAGCATGCCCCCTTTCCTTATTTTTACCACGTATTGTCATACTTTTTGCTTCGCTCTCAGCTATAATCATAATAATCATCATCATAAACAAGTTTTGAGAATGAGTAAAAGCGAGGAAGCGCCCATGGAGCTCGGACAAACTTCGGAGAACGGCATCAGACGCCGGCCGCTGCATTTTAATCACATCGCGGCGCGCCCTCGCGGTGGCGGTGGCGCTCGGCATGCTGGGTATTCCGGTGTGAACTGTTTGATAGAAGCGATGTAAAGTACAGTAAAGCCCTCAGTTTTCGAACGTCCCCGTTTCCGGACACATCGGTTTTTGCTTCTGTTTTTGAACGAAAGTCGGAAATGACTTGAAATCAGCGCACTTTTGTTATTGTGTAGAACGCAGCCTCTGTACTCCGACGGGTCCCGGTCGTTTCCTTCTTGTCGAGGACGACCGTATTAACTCCCAATCATGGCAAAGAAGCCAAGTTGCTTGTTTAAAGTTATTCTGCACACTTATTAATAAAAAAAAAAGTTGACAAGGCTGGGAGCCGGGTCGCTACAGATACGGCAATGCGCTCCCAGCCGAGCGTACTCTACTACTAAAACACACATTTTAAGCAAAAAATAAATGTATTTCTTAAATTATTTCATTATTTAAAATATTTAAACGAAACATGTATTTCTACTGTGCAGTTTATTATCAGGAAAAGCTAAAAAAAAAGCTTTAAAAAGCTAAATTTGTTTAGGCTTGGAACGCATTATTTCCTTTCCCATTCATTGTAATGGGAAACGCCGATTCGGTTTTCGAACAAATCACTTCTCGAACCGTTTCCTGGAACGGATTGTGGTCGAGAACCGAGGCAGCGCTGTATTATCAAACCTATTGAACACAATCAATGAAAATCTTCAGTTCACGTTTAAAGATAAGAAGGTTCCGGGTTCGAATCTGTCTGGAAATTATTATTTGAGTCGTGTTTTTGTTTATTGTTTTTTTTTTTTTTTTTTGTCCGGACGTGTCAGGCATGTAACTGACAGCTGACAGGAGGCGGGTGGAGGTCAAAAGGTCAGCGATGGGAAAATGGCGCTCATTGGGCTCCATCTTCCCCGTGACGCCGAACGGGATGAGTGAAAACGACGAATTGAAATTATGGAGAACCGCAAAAAAAAAAAACAAAAAAAACTTTGAGTGATGTCACCAAGGCAACGGGACTCAAAAAGATCAAAGAACATCACACCCCCTAAAAAAAGTTTTGTAAAACGCAAGGACGTACAAAAAACCCAAAACTATTACAGACGCATGAGGAGACAACGGCGGCGTTAAGCCTAAAATGGCTAAAAGACAAAAGCGTACGGTCAAAAAATAAAGCTCAAAAAGAAAGTTGATGAATGAATAAATTCATGAGCGAATGTCTGAATAAATAATACATGAATCCGTTAAAAGCCAAAACCAAACAAGTGAGTCTCGAGAATCCAGTCTGCGGTCCCGGTGTCGTTCCGAAGACGCCGTCCATTTTGCTTGAAAACTTCAGTCTTAAAATCCATCAATCCATTTCCTTTGCCGCTTATCCTCACGAGAGAACATGCAAACTCCACACGGGCGGGTCCGGTATCAAACCCGGGACCTCCGAACTGTGAGGCCGACGCTTTACAAGCTCATCCACCGTGCCGCCCTCGAGCAAACCTCATAAGTCAAAATCAAAACGGAGCAGTCTCAGAACGCTTAGGTTATAAAATATGTATTCGTGTACGTGGCGCCCGTGATAATGCGGGTTTAAGATGTGTGCATATTTGTGGGCGTGTCCAAATGGAGGACACGGCGAGTGACTTATTGAGGAGCGGCGTGTTAGCCACAATAGCAGCTAGCAGCTAGCCTGCTACGACCGTGCCGTTGCCTGACGAGTGGGAAGCAATTTTATTTTTGTGTGATGATCTCATAATTTCCATGGTGATTGGTTGGTCGAGTCCAAACCTTATGCTGCGGATTTAGACGGAAAGTACGTGTTAGCCAAACGTCGAGTTAACCGGCAGCGCGCGTGGGCCCACCCACATGGCGAGCCGCCCGGGATGAAATTCGGGCGACATGCGTGACTGGGTGCAAATGAGTCGCGGCTGTTTACACCCGGGGCGATTTCTCCTGGCGGCCGGCCGACGTTCCTGACATTCCGTCGCTCTGAAAAGCAAGCCAAGCAAAATGCAAAAATGACGGAACAGACTCAACCGGCTTTTCAGACTTGGTTTGGAACCTCAACCCTTGAAAGTCAAACTCAAAACAGGAACCCTCCTTGAAACCGGAAGAAACTTTAACTTCCAACCCTGTCGACAAGGCCGAGCCGGCCTCTGGGCTTCGGCCGGGGTGGCTCATCCCCGCGCGGAGGTGGATCGGATGGGGCGGTGGTTTGGCCGTGATCCGCATATCATCTAAACATGGGTCAAAAGCCAGGCTAACATTGCCCCGAGTCACTCCACTCGGTCGTCGATAAACGTCGGTTCGGTCTCGCCGGCCCGATGATAACAAAAGACGCCGTCGTGCCGTAGGCGCGATTCATTCCAAAATATTCCCAATGACTTCCGATTCTTTAACTTCCTGGAAAATAATTTCTCATTTGAAATTCAAATCTTATTCTTGGCTTTAAACTTTATTTGGAAAGCCTCGTTGACAAACAACAACAACCCTCCCATGAAACTCAAAGATTCAAACTGGAATCCGAAAACGGAACCCAGAACCCAGACCTGTTGGAAACTGTAAACCTAAGCCCTTCCTGAAACCCTAACAACAAACCATCACCTTTGTTTGGATCCCCATCCAGAACCTCTGAAACTGAAACCTTTGAAACTGCTCGCCAACCTTCAGGATCTCGAATCCCGTGATCATAAACCATTTCCCCTGTCCCCCCCGCCCCCCCCCTTCCTCCCGGTCCTCGTGCTCCAGGAAACGCGTTCGTGGTGAGCCTGGCGCTGGCCGACCTCGTGGTGGCGGTGTACCCGTACCCGCTGGTGCTGACGGCCATCTTCCACGACGGCTGGATTGCGGGGTACCTGCACTGCCAGGTGAGGTGGCGCCAAAAAAACGATTTTATTTCCATTTCCTTGACACGAGAACAGTTGGGGGGGGGGGGTTTGGTTTTGGTTTTTGGATTTTTGATGACTTTCTTCAAAGTCACAAGTTAACATACAGCAGTGGTTTTCAAAGTGGGGGGTGCGGCCCCAGTGGGAGGCGCAGCATCATGACGTCATTTGAAATTGTTAGTGCTAGTTCAATTTTGCTAGCCCCCGCTTGACTTAATCTCCCAAAAAGGCGGGGGCGGGGGGGAGGGGGGGTCACGCCTCAAAAAGTTTGAGAACCACGCGCCGACATGCAGTAAGATTACGATGCTCATGCTATTACGGTGCGATTATGGATAAAACGTTTGATTTCATGTCAGACAGTGAGGAAGGGGGCGGGGCATGTTTCGATTTTAGGGTTTCAAAAGTACAAGATTTGCAGTCAAGATGTAATTTTTTACCGCTCAATTGGGAAAATGGAGTCGTTCACCCAACCCTGCCTTGAAAATCCCGATTTAAAACCCAATCTTGGCTTGAAACTCTAACTTGTAAGCCGAACCCCTTGTTTGAAATCATAAATCCAAACCTTTGATATGACACCTTGAAAACTTCATGAGAAACCCAAACCCTGTCTTGACAAGTGTCCGTTCAAACATGAACCCCAACCCTTGTGTAGAACCTGAAACCCGAACTCAAAACCTCTATTTGAACACTAACCATAGTTTGAAATCCTAAACCTTGTCGGAAGCCTTGAGCCTGCCTTGAAAATCCCGATTTGAACCCCAATCTTGGCTTGAAACTCTAACTTGTAAGCCGAACCCTTTGTTTGAAATCATAAATCAAAACCCTTGATAAGATACCTTGAAAACCTCATGAGAACCCCAAACCCTGTCTTGACAAGTGTCCGTTCAAACATGAACCCTAACCCTTGTCTAGAACCTGAACCCCAACCCTTGTCTAGAACCTGAACTCCAACCCTTATCTAGAACCTGAACCCCAACCCTTGTCTAAACCTGAACTCCAACCCTTACTCCAACCCTTATCTAGAACCTGAACCCCAACCCTTGTCTAGAACCTGAACCCCAACCCTTGTCTAGAACCTGAACCGCAACTCAAAACCTCTATTTGAACACTAACCATAGTTTGAAATCCTAAACCTTGTCGGAAGCCTTGAGCCTGCCTTGAAAATCCCGATTTGAACCCCAATCGTGGCTTGAAACTCGAACTTGTAAGCCGAACCCTTTCTTTGAAATCATAAATCAAAACCCTTGATAGGATACCTTGAAAACTTCATGAGAAACCCAAACCCTGTCTTGACAAGTGTCCGTTCAAACATGAACCCCAACCCTTGTGTAGAACCTGAAACCCGAACTCAAAACCTCTATTTGAACACTAACCATAGTTTGAAATCCTAACCTTGTCGGAAGCCTTGAGCCTGCCTTGAAAATCCCGATTTGAACCCCAATCTTGGCTTGAAACTCGAACTTGTAAGCCGAACCCTTTGTTTGAAATCATAAATCAAAACCCTTGATGAGAAATACCTTGAAAACCTCATGAGAACCCCAAACCCTGTCTTGACAAGTGTCCATTCAAACATGAACCCTAACCCTTGTCTAGAACCTGAACCCCAACCCTTGTCTAGAACCTGAACTCCAACCCTTATCTAGAACCTGAACCCCAACCCTTGTCTAGAACCTGAACTCCAACCCTTATCTAGAACCTGAACCCCAACCCTTGTCTAGAACCTGAACCCCAACCCTTGTCTAGAACCTGAACCGCAACTCAAAACCTCTATTTGAACACTAACCATAGTTTGAAATCCTAAACCTTGTCGGAAGCCTTGAGCCTGCCTTGAAAATCCCGATTTGAACCCCAATCGTGGCTTGAAACTCGAACTTGTAAGCCGAAACCCTTTGTTTGAAGTCATAAATCAAAACCTTTGATATGACACCTTGAAAACTTCATGAGAACCCCAAACCCTGTCTTGACAAGTGTCCGTTCAAACATGAACCCCAACCCTTGTCTAGAACCTGAACTCCAACCCTTGTCTAGAACCTGAACCCCAACCTTTGTCTAGAACCTGAACCCCAACCCTTGTCTAGAACCTGAACTCCAACCCTTATCTAGAACCTGAACCCCAACCCTTGTCTAGAACCTGAACCCCAACCCTTGTCTAGAACCTGAACCCCAACTCAAAACCTCTATTTGAACACTAACCATAGTTTGAAATCCTAAACCTTGTCGGAAGCCTTGAGCCTGCCTTGAAAATCCCGATTTGAACCCCAATCGTGGCTTGAAACTCTAACTTGTAAGCCGAACCCTTTGTTTGAAATCATAAATCAAAACCTTTGATATGACACCTTGAAAACTTCATGAGAAACCCAAACCCTGTCTTGACAAGTGTCCGTTCAAACATGAATCCTAACCCTTGTCTAGAACCCGAACCCCAACTCAAACCCTCTATTTGAACGCTCACCATAGTTAGTGTCCATTCAAACATGAACCCTAACCCTTGTCTAGAACCTGAACCCCAACCCTTGTCTAGAACCTGAACTCCAACCCTTATCTAGAACCTGAACCCCAACCCTTGTCTAGAACCTGAACTCCAACCCTTGTCTAGAACCTGAACTCCAACCCTTGTCTAGAACGTGAACTCCAACCCTTATCTAGAACCTGAACCCCAACCCTTGTCTAGAACCTGAACCCCAACCCTTGTCTAGAACCTGAACCCCAACCCTTGTCTAGAACCTGAACCCCAACTCAAAACCTCTATTTGAACACTAACCATAGTTTGAAATCCTAAACCTTGTCGGAAGCCTTGAGCCTGCCTTGAAAATCCCGATTGGAACCCCAATCTTGTCTTGAAACTCTAACTTGTAAGCCGAACCCTTTCTTTGAAATCATAAATCAAAACCCTTGATAGGATACCTTGAAAACTTCATGAGAAACCCAAACCCTGTCTAGACAAGTGTCCGTTAAACCCAAACTAATCATGAAATCCAAAACCTCGTTTAAAAGCCTAAACCTTTAAAAACTCAACCCTCGTATAAAAAAAACTTCATTTGAAACCCATTTAAAAGCCTCAATTGTAACCCAACCATCCGTTTTCCTAGCCGCTTAGCCTCACGAGGGTCACGGGGGAGCGCTGTCGCCTATCGCAGCTATCAGTGGGCAGGTACACCCTGAATTGTCACCTTAACCCTGACACGCCTTAGCTTGAAACCCCCGCCCCTTCGAAGCCCGGACCCCGCCTAACTTGAAGCCCCTCCCCCGACAGGTGAGCGGCTTCCTGATGGGCCTGAGCGTGATCGGCTCCATCTTCAACATCACGGGCATCGCCATCAACCGCTACTGCTACATCTGCCACAGCCTGCGCTACGACCGGCTGTTCTCGGGCGCCAACACCGTGTGCTACGTGGCGCTGGTGTGGGCGCTGACCGCGCTGGCCGTGGCGCCCAACTGGTTCGTGGAGTCGCTGCAGTACGACCCGCGCGTCTACTCGTGCACCTTCGCCCAGTCGGCCAGCTCGGCGTACACCATCGCCGTGGTGGCGGTCCACTTCGTGCTCCCCATCGCCATCGTCAGCTACTGCTACCTGCGCATCTGGACGCTGGTGATCCGCGTGCGGCGCCGCGTCAAGCCCGACTCGCGGCCCAAGCTCAAGCCGCACGACCTGCGCAACTTCCTCACCATGTTCGTGGTCTTCGTGCTGTTCGCCGTGTGCTGGGCGCCGCTCAACCTCATCGGCCTGGCGGTGGCGCTGGACCCCCGGCTGGGCCGCGCCATCCCCGAGTGGCTCTTCACCGCCAGCTACTTCATGGCCTACTTCAACAGCTGCCTCAACGCCGTCGTCTACGGCGCGCTCAACAACAACTTCAGGAAGGAGTACAAGCGCATCGTGCTCATTGTCTTCAAGTTCCACTGTTGAGAGGCGGGGGGGGGGGGGGGGCTGCCGTAATCAAACACCGCAGGGAAGATGGAGTCACACTATTGAGCATAAGCTGCGACACGGTCTTCTGGTTGACCGTTCCTACCCAACATAAGAAATCAAAATGGCAGGAACAGGAACGAGGGGGGAAATACGGCGACAGGAAGTGATTTGCATCCATCGACAAGCGGCGCCGTAGCTTAGTGGTTAGCGCATTGCTTTGGCAATCCAGAGGTTGTGAGTT
This sequence comes from Syngnathoides biaculeatus, assembly GCF_019802595.1. Classification (NCBI taxonomy): domain Eukaryota; kingdom Metazoa; phylum Chordata; class Actinopteri; order Syngnathiformes; family Syngnathidae; genus Syngnathoides; species Syngnathoides biaculeatus. The sequence continues at coordinate 13,705,676 of NC_084650.1, forward strand.
TGTACCCCGCCGGGGTTGCGTCAGTAAGGGCAACCGGCGTTTAAAAACAAATATGAGCGTGTCATATCTTAAACGTGAAATGTCAATCAAAATATTATGACAAGCCAAAAGAAACTTTTAACACACTATCAGTCGTGTGGATGGAATGTAAACATTTTCGAAGGTTGTTCCGATTTCCCAGTCTTCACGAATGCGGCAGACGCGAGGCTTTCAATTACAGGAAGTTTTTACAAATCAGGCTGATGGCGGTTCGAGCATTGGTTTGGGAAACCAGAGGTTGTGAGTTCATTTCCCACTTGGGGGGGGGGGTTGCATCCGGCGGGCGTAAAAACTGTGCCAAACAAATATGAGCGCTTCATCTGGGACAAGCCGAAAGAAAAGTAGTTCTAATCAAGCTGATGTCAATTTAGCAATTTGAACTAAAAAAAATGAATTTCTGTTTACCTTTGACTGAAAGGGAAACATTTTCCCAATTTTTTTGACCTCAGAGTTTCTCGTTTCCCAGCCGTCGCGACCGCAGCGTATCTCAAAATGCAACCGAGACAAAAAGGTTGGGATCGCTAATCTAAAAAAAAAAAAAAACAAAAACAAAAAAACAAAAAAAAAAACCGCATCGAATGTTATGTCGATTGGTTCAAGGCAGTTGGCCGCCATCTTGGTGCTCCCAAAACGTGTGGACGACACGGTTTACAGGTTGGATTATGGCGGGATTTTTATCCAAATTTGGCATGTACAATTAAAACTGGTCATGTGAGCTTGACATTTTTTCAGTCCTGATAACATGAAAATTTTTTAATTGGACTTGGTAAGCCAAAAAAGGCGAAGTGCAAATGAAAGACAGAACAGCGTGACGAGCAAGAAAACTTGCCTATTAACTAGGGCACGATTTGCGTGACGTTCGCTTTTCCCAAAATACGCTCTGAAGCACTATCATCATAACATAGCAAAAAAAACTAAGCATTTTTGGTCATAAAAACATTACATTTTAAGTCAATCGGTTAGCTTTTTTTTGGGAAATAAGGACTCGCAATGGGAACATAAACTAGCTAAACGCATCGTTTATTTGTTGCCTATTTCAGACAGAAAATGTAAACTTGTTTCCTCGCATTTGAAAATCAAATTAATTTGCAGAGTTCTGTAATTATGAAATTCATCAAAAAATTCACAGAAAGTGTTTTCTCGCTTCTCCACTGATGAGGTTTGGGAAAATATTGACGTCGCTTTTTCGTGAAAAACCGTCGGCCAGTAAAGGTGAAGCAGAGTAAACAGTCAACAACAACAACCGTAAACAAAAACTTTGTTCAAGTGAATTAAGTGGGAGCGCCAGGAACCTCAGGGGTTGCGGTTGGGGGTCTTCAATCTCAGATTAGATGCGAAGGAACCAGAGACAAAAGAGTTAAAAGCTTCCGGAATTTGAGCTGGAATTGCAGCATTAGACCTCGTATGGGAACGGTCACCATGGAAACAAGTGTCTGTGTGTTTACATCATTATCAGGAAAACACAAATTTGGTCGAGAATGTGAATTTAACAAAACAAACAAAAAAAACCCCACAGGGCTGGCGGTGGGGGGGGGGTGTAAATATGATTGCGGATGCGATATTTTGGAAAAAGATTTTTGAAATGTGTGTTGTGACGATCCCGCTACCAAACACACTGTGAAAAATATTCCGAAAAAAAAATATTATTTTCTCGATGTGATGTTTTTCCCGTTTTATTTTTAGTTGATGTGCTGAAACGTTTTTGTTTGTCGTGCTTCGGTTGACATTTTTCTTAAAAATTACATTTTGGTTGAGGACATATTTTTGTTTACACGATGAACTATGTTTTAAGTGTTTTTATTGACAGGAACATGTTTTCATTTTTTTTGGGGGGGGGGTGGAATGTTTTGCTGACATGAGATAGGTAGGGAACATCCATCCATGTTCTTAGCCGCTTATCCTCACAAGGGTCACAGGAGTGCTGGAGCCTATCCCAGCTGTCATTGGGCAGGAGGCGGCCCTGAACCTGTTGCCAGCCAATCGGAGGGTACATGGAGACAAACGACCAATCGCACTCGCAATCACACCAACGGGCAATTTAGTGTCTCCAATTAATGTTGCATGTTTTTGGGTTATGGGAGGAAACCGGAGTACCCGGAGAAAACCCACGCAGGCACGGGGAGAACACGCAAACTCCAGACAGGCGGGGCCGGGAATCGAACTTGGGACCTCAGAACTACCGTCCCGCCACGCTGGAACACGTTTTTCACACTTTTTTGTTGACACCGTATTGACATTTTGTTGAATATTTTTGGTTGACATTTCACTTGAGATGTTTTGTTGAAGAGCTGAAATGTTTTAGTTTGAGAACAAGATGAAAGATATTTTTGTCGGATTTTCGGTCGACTTGTTTTCGTGTCAAATGCGCACAAGAGATTTTATGACATGAATGAGCACAACGATATGAACGAAATTGCATTCGATACCTCACGACTCGCTTATCAGTTCCACACAGCTTCACTTTTGCACTTTTCAGCGAGGAGCCAGCCAACGTTTTATTCACGCTTTCTCTCTGCAGCCCGACAAGCATACAGTACAGATTACGTACAGTACTACATCCACATAATACAAAAGATGCGGACGGCACACGTTATTCAATCACGCGAGATACTGACATTACACGCGATACACATTTGACAGAAAGATGGAATTCAAATGTTTGAAAATTGAGTCGTGCGCCAATTTGTTTTTTGTCTTCTCGTGACAGCCGTGTCGTCAAAAAGCCTCAAAAATGTGAATGACTGCTGTCGGCGGTGCGTTCAAGGAGCGCGGGCCGGCGTCACGTGACGTTCCTTGCACGTTCCCGCTGAATGTTTCCGTCGCGTTGCTGAAAAGATACTGACGGAGCCGAGCGAATAAAGACTTCACTGTGACAACGAGCCCGTGCCCCGCCTCGTGTATTCCCATTGACACACACGAATCGGTGTAAGATTTCCTGATGAAAAATTTGCATCAATTTCCACAAGACGATGACTTCCCCCCCCCAAAAAAATGCAATTCCGGGGACAATAACGTTGCCGCCGCGCTCATCGGCGAACAAACAAGATGGAGACGTCCTGCAAAGACGAGAGCCAACCCCTCATTTTGTCCGAAACAACGTAAACGAGTCAAGTGTACATTTAATGTCCCCTCATTGATGTCCAAAATGATGGAAACAAAAGTGAGAGGAACTCGATAAACGCAGCAGAACTCAAGAGGAAAACCAAAAAAATCGCACCGAACATTAAGACCATGACAAAGTAGAAGACGACGACAATGAATTACACAGAGATGTAGGAAAAAGCATATGAAAGCATCCATCTATCCAGTTTCTTTGCCGCTTATCCTCACAAGGGTTGCGGGGAGTGCTGGAGCCAATCCCAGCTGTCAAGGGGCAGGAGGCGGTGCACACCCCGAACTGGTTGCCAGCCAATCGCAAGCCACATCTAGACAAACACTCACAATCACACCTAAGGGGCAATTTAGAGGGTCCAATTAATGTTGCATATTTTTTATGGGATGTGGGAGGAAACCGGAGTGCCCGGAGAAAACCCACTCGGGCACTGGGAGAATATCCAAACTCCACATAGGTGGGGCCGGGATCTAACCCGGGTCCTTCGAACTGTGAGGCCAACGCTTTACCAGCTGATCCACCTGTGCAGCTATACGAGCAAATTTATCCATCCACATTCCCTGGTCATAAAAGATTATTTACAAGCGTTTCGGGTTTCATTTTTTAGTTGTCCCTGAAAGATCGTTTTATAGAGCTACGGGAACTGACTGAAATATGGAAACAGACGAAAGCAAGCAGGAGGTGTACTGGCGATGTATATATGTTGATAAAAATACATTCAATACAAGTCAGGCAAATACTACATAGTATTGTTTAACTGGGGAAAATGGCTAAAATAGGAACGCACAGTGATTTTAGTAAATAATTTGATTACCTGTCTGGGAAGAGTAACGGGTTCGGATTACCGTAATTTCCGGCCTACAAACCGTGACTTTTTTTCCCACATGCTTTCAACCCTGCGGTTTATGGGGTGATGCTAGTGTTAGCGCACGTGGTTATAAGCCTCGGTGCACAGAAAGGGTTTAACGCTGGCGCCGCGGTAGCCTTAGCGCGGGGCTAGCGTTAGCGCGGGGCTAGCGTTAGCGCGGGGCTAGCGTTAGCGCGGGGCTAGCGTTAGCGCGGGGCTAGCGTTAGCGCTCTTTAGGCCGGGAATTACAGTACTAGTCCTCAAAAAAGTGGTCACATTAGAGTAACGTGTAGTGGTGTTACTGCCATACTACATCCTCAGCGTGCCGTTAACTCGATACTCGAGCTAAAATCTCACGAGATTTGCTGATCTGACGTGACTGAACAAGACGAAGACAACAACGTCGACAGACAGACAAAATCAAGAACAATCGGAGCGTTGAATTTTTGTTCCCGCCGCATTCTTTGGTTGATCGCCAACATTTTTACACATTTCTCGAAGACAAAAAACAAAAAACAAACAAAAAAAAAACAAATGCACCTTTTGTCTTCAAAGTTCTTTATTGTTGGCGGGGAGTTATGAGTGGAAATGGAAATGCATGAACAATTTGTCTGCGGAAACAGAAGACTTAAAAAAAAAAAAAAAAAAAAACAAACGTTACACTTTTTGTGATTTATGGTCACGATGTGAAATTTGTCTGACACGCAAATAAATTAAAACTTTGAAAGTTCCCGCAGATGCAGTGTGGCTTCGACGCATGGAAGTCGTCCTGCATCTTTCTGGTTCTCGCTTTGGGTCCATATATATAATAGATATATACATATATGTATATTATACACACAATGACAGTCTTGTGAACATCTAAAAAGATGTGCTGCTTTAATTAAAAAAATAATGTTTTTAGTACACACTTTTTTTTGTTAAAAGATAATGCAAAAGTGAACATAATCAAAAAAATGGAGCATCAAGGACAAAAAAAAAAAAGTTGATAGAATTTGGTCATGACAGGATTGGATTTATGTTTTTAATAATCTCAGAATTCACCAGCGGGACCCTAATCCTGACCCCAAAATTTATTTCTTGAACCGAAACCTTAACCCGGACTGACCCCTAAACCGAAACCCTCACCCAGCAGTCAATAAATTGTGTATAGACTAAAGTGCACTTTTTTTTTTTCCTCTAATGAATATCGTCGCGCTGTTTATGTGTGTAAAATGAAATAAAAAAGAAAAAACAAAACCTCTTTGGTAAACAGTCAACAAAATGGCCGCTCGTTCCAGCTTTGTTTTGAACCGGTCCCGCTGACAAACTCAAAGCGCAACCCGCTTTTTTTTTACTGTTAAAATACACGATAAAATGATGGTTTGTCTTTTCTGCCCATTTTTTTCCCCACCGTATCTACTGCATAAGGCATTAAAAATCAAAGTGCAATTCGAATTCTGTTGATCGGGTCACGGCAAAGAAAAAAAAAAAAAGGTCAAAGGTAACTAACAAGCGTGTCGGTAAAAACAGGACTTGTTGAGGTAGTTTGACTAAGTGTCGAGAAAGTCAAATGTAAAAAGAAGCCAGCACCTACCTGACGGACTGAGTAGCGTACAACATGGCGGACACACGCACACAGACACGTACGGCACGGCGATGACGGATAGAAACGCGGTGGCCTCCCGGGTCAAAAGTTTCGGCGGCGAAGGGGCTGGCGGGCGCGCCTACTGGAGCTCGCGTTTGAGCGCGTTGCGGGCGACGATCTGCTCGATGGCCACGTAGGTGCCGGCCAGGAAGCCCACCAGGCCCACCAGGCTGATGGCCGAGTTCTTGGCCAGCGACGCCGGCGACAGGCCCTCGCCCTGGAAGGTGAGCACCTGCAGGATGGGCGGGAAGATGAGCGCCAGGAAGCTGCTGCTGACCGAGCCCACCAGCGAGATGACCAAGTCCAGCTCCGGGATCAGGATGGCCAGGGCGCCTGCCCGCCACAAAAACACAAAATGGATTTTGCGGATCACACGTGTAACTCTGCATCTGTTAGTGACGATTGGACACGACGAGTCGCGTGTTCTTATTGAACGTGAGAAGGAAAAAGCGATTTCTCCTCCGCACGTGGCCGCCGAAACCTCTTCTGAACACGACCGGCGGCAGGCTGCCGGCAAATCAACACGAGGGCCGGCGCCAAGGTCGACTTTCATGTGACGGCTGCGGAAAGACGCTCATCAAAACGCGTTTAAGACTTCCCCGCCGGTCAAACGAGCCCGGGGGGGGGAGGGGGCTGGGGAATTGGGGGAGACCGAGCCCAGCTTTCAAGTCAAAGCGTTCGAGTGTAAGACGGCGGCTAAAAGGCTCGCTCGGCGTCTCCCTGGAGGCTGTTTGTTCATTCAAGTGACTTTCGTGCTAAACAAGTCGACAGTCTTCCTGCTGCCGTCTCAAAGAAGAAGATCTAACGTTAGCGGCTAAAGAGGAAATGCTAATAGGTGCACGACGTTATGGAAAGTCATTCAACAGGGACAATCTTACGGCCCCGAGCTAGCTAGCTAAAACTCGTGAATGTAAAACAGACGCACGCTGAGGTCATGCTAGCGGACAAAATGTTACATTGTATGTAAATTGGAGGTAACCTGTGGTACAGTTAGATGCTAAAGCTAATCCTAAGCGCACCTACAAGATGGGAGTGCTGTGGTCATGCTAGCTGAGTAAAGTCAGTAAATTAGTGGTGCCTTTCTCTTGAAAGGTGATCGAACCATCTCCAGGGAAGCTACGCCAGAACCTTGATATGCTTCTTACGGAGCCACTCTTTGGTTTTCCTGGCTGTGTGTTTCGGGTCATTGTCGTATTGAAAGACCCCAGCCACGACCCATCTTCATTCGTCTTCCTCCAAACACGGTTAGTGGAATTATCTCATCTGACCACAAAACCTTCTCCCATGACTCCTCCGTATCATCCTGAACGGTCATCGGCAAACTTAAGACGGGCCTTGACATGTGCTGGTTTTAGCAGGGGAACCTTCCGTGGCGGGCATGATTTCAAACCACGACGTCTTAGTGTATTGGCAACAGTAGTCACCTTGGAAACGGTGGTCCCAGCTCTTTTCAGGTCATTGGCCAAGTCCTGTCGTGTAGTCCTTCATAAGGATCATTGAGACCCCGCGGGGTGACGTCTTGCATGACCGTCATGTTTAGCTTCTTCTGTTTTCTAATGATTGCTCCAAAAGTGGAGATTTTTTCACCAAGCTGCTCCCCAATTTCTCCGTAGCCCTTTCCAGCCGTGTGGAGTTGTACAATTTTGTCTCTGGTGTCTTTGGACAGCTCTTTGGTCTTGGCCTTGTTACAAGTTTGAGTCTGACTGATCGTACGGGGTGGACACGTGTCTTTATACAGATGAGGACCTCACAAAGGTGCATCTGATCCAGGATAATACATGGAATGGAGGTGGACTTTTAAAGCCGGACTAACGGGTCTTCGGGGGTCAGAATTCTAGCTGATAGACAGGTGTTCAAATATGAATTTGCAGCTTTATCACACACATAAATCGTTGGAAAAAAAAAAAAAAAAATCATACATTGTGATTTCTGCATTTTTCATTTTAGATTATCTCTCACAGTGGACATGCACCTACGATGAAAATGTCAGACCCCTTCGAGATTTCCAAGTGCGAGAACTTATTACTTATTTGAATTATTCTTTTTTTTCCTCCGTAAATATGTTTTATATTTACCTGGGTTATCTTTGTCAGACATTTGCATTTGCCTTTGATGATGTGAATTATTCACGTGGGGAAATTTAGAATGCAAACAATTAATAATTTGAAAAATACTTTTTCCACAGCACCATAAACGGCGGCTAAATGCGAGACCGATTTTCACGCAGAACGTAGCAAAAACCGAAATTGGCAGGTAGCTGTCGGTACTTTATCGGCGCGTTCTGGCCTCACGCTGTTCCCTTTCACGCGTGACGCTCATCCCGGAGCGGGAAAATTGCCGGTGGCCTCTGTCCCCGCATTTATATTTCTGCGGCTTTTTGTACACAAGCACATAAAGACCGATATTACCGTTTGCATTCATAGACCTGACGGGGTATCCCGCCATCGCGTGGCCTCAGTCGTTTCAAAAAACCTCCGTCCCCGCCGGTCCCTGCCAACGCACTTCGACGGTACGAAAAGGGCTATCGAGTCAATACGACACGACGAGGTCATGCTCATGCAAATTGCGATTCTTGTTTCCCAAAAAGCCTTTTGTAGGCTTTGCCTACAAAACTTTGGATTTCCCCCCAAAAAATAAAAATTAATTTTCTGAGCGGCGGACGCACTTAAAAGGCAATTAAAACGGTCGAGATGAGTGGAAAACAGGAGGCGCACTCGCGTTCATTTGAAGTGACCGAATTATGCGAGGATAACGGCAAATGTCATTTCAGCTTCTCCCCACAGGTGCGTGGGAGGATTAATTCAATCGGGCCCTTCAAGGAGAAGAAGAATCAATTTGCCCGACTGTTTGCGTCTTTCATTTCATTCAATCTCTTTGAACGCCACGGACGGGATCGGCTCGGCGGCTAATGAAGTTCCCAGCGCTCGTTAGCCCTGCAAGTTTAGGACTTTAGTTTCTGTCGCATTTGGTACACTTGAAGGCATTGGAGAAGGTTCCACAGAAGGTGGAATAAAATTACAAATGAATTGAAAAGCTGTGAGAACGGCCAAGATCAAAATCTATAATCTATCATTTGGGCAAATTCCCGAGTGCAGGTTCATCGAAAACACCAGGCCCAAAATTCATCTGAAATGGCAAAGTGCCGCCTTCCTGTTCAATTGACCCCTCCGTACAGGGCACTTAGCCACGCCTCCTGAAGTGACGTCACGCCACGTGCGCTGACGTAAGACAAACAGTAAAAATGGCAAATACAATACAATACATTCTGAACTGAGACAGACGCCATGCTTCTGATTTCATTCAAATCAACGATATATTATAGATTCTAAATACAACACATTCTGAACTGAGAGAGACGCCATGCTTCTGATTTCATTCAATCGTTCACACGTAGCAATGTTATGCTAGCGGAGAACGTCTCATTCATTTATACGAGACGTGTATTAAAAATCAAATTTAGGGCATGTCTTCGTGCAAACACAGTCTGGTTAAGCTTCTGCCCGCGAGCCAGCAAGAAATCAATACGTTTGTGCAGTCCGATCATCGCTAAATATCGCTCAACATAGAATAAGTGTGTCAATCGTTCACACGCAGCAGTGTTATGCTAGCGAAGAACTTCAAATTCATTTATACGAGACGTGTATTGAAAATCAAATATAGGGCATACCTTCGTGCAAACATATGTGTTCCGGTTGATATTAGATGGATTTCGTTGATGATGCGGTCTTCCACAAAGTTTGATCCATCGAAGGCATTTTTCGTACTGGGTCTTCGGTTTTGGAAAGGGTACGAATGGAACTCCACCAACTAGCCTTTCAGGATACCTGTCGTCACTATTACAAAGTCCGTGACTACACCTCTTAACCATATTTTTTGTTAAATAACCCAAATACGCGATAAAACGCTAACTAACCCTATACTGGACCATGCAATGTTGTCTGAGAAAATGGCGGGAGCAAAAACGGGCTTTGGTCTATGCAGATCTCTGGCCTCTGATTGGTCAGTGATGCGGATTGCGCAATATCCACGCAGGGGTCAATTCCACTCACGAGTCCTGGAGAATATTTTACATCTCCTATTATGATGGACGTGTCCACCCAATTTTGCACCCCTCAGTGAAAGTATTGGGTGCAATTCTTTGGGGGGAACGTCCATCCATCCATTTTCTCAGCCACTTATCCTCACAAGGGTCACGGGGAGTGTTGGAGCCTATCCCAGCTGTCAACGGGCAGGAGGCGGGGTACACCCTGAACTGGTCGCCAGCCAATCGCAGGGCACATGGAGACAGACAACAGTCGCACTCACAATCACACCTATGGACAATTTAGAGTGTCCAATTATTGTTGCATGTTTTTGGAATGTGGGAGGAAACCGGAGTGCCCGGAGAAAACCCACGCAGGCACGGTGAGAACATGCAAACTCCACACGGGTGGGGCTGGGATCGAACCCGGGTCCTCAGAAGTGTTAGGCCAATGCTTTACAAGCTGATCCACCGTGCCGCCCCTATGACAGAAATCTCTACCCCCATCTGTGTTGATCGTCCGAAAGTGCAGATCAAATCGACCGGGTCAGTTGAGGAAACATTTTTTTTTTTTTTTTTCCAATGCAAGTACAACAATCTTCAACTTTCAATAAAAATGCATTTAACATGTATTAATACCATTATTTCTTTGTCTGACCAAAACATAAAACAAAAAAAAATAAAAATAAAAACACAAATGAGTGTGGCCATTGCTACTTGAGAGACATTTAGCTATATAAAAAAAGAAAGGATCATAAAAACAATATTTTTAGATGTTTTTCCCCTCTCTCTTTACCGTTATTGATCAATTTATATGAAAATGACCCGCACAAAGTATGCGTGAGAAAAGAAAGGCGGATCGGATGAAGGGCTTTACCTTAGACAGCAAACAGCGCACTTGTGCAGCATGATTGCCGCAAATTGTACGACCGCGAGCGTGAGCTACGACGAATAAAGATGTTTTTCTGCTTGTTTAGCCTGCGTTTCATGAATAAATCCATACAAATACCTCCGCAACGATGATTTGGAAATAATTGCCATCTGCCAGGTTGGGGGGGATGGGGGATGGGGGGGGGGGGGGGGGGATCGGGATTTGTGGGAAAATGAGAGGGAAAACCTTCCAACAGGCTATGGAGATAAACATTTTATTGTAAAAGCATTTTTGTCCAACTGAGGTCCTGAAACTTGGGGGGTCTGCAAAAATGATATGGTCAAAATTATGTGTCATTTTAAAAAAAGTGCGCACATGTATGAAGACTTTGAATCACTCATCCCTGACGTTTGCTTTGGGCCAATTTGGGTTGTCCTGCTTTTTTTGCTTCCAATCAACAAGTCAGGCAAGCAACTTCCATCCATCCGTCCGTTTTATTCACCGCTTATCCTCACGAGGGTCGCGGGGCGTGCTGGAGCCTATTTCCAGCTGTCAAGGGGTCAGGAGGCGAGGTACACCCTGAACCGGTCGCCAGCCAATCGCAGGGCACGTAGAGACAAACAGCCGCACTCGCAATCACACCTAGGGGCAATTTAGAGTCTCCGATTGATACATATTTTTGGGATGTGGGAGGAAATCCGAGTAACCGGAAGAAAACCCACACAGGCACGGGGAGAACATGCAAATTCCACACAGGCGGGTCCGGGATAGAACCCGGGACCTCAGAACTGTGAGGCCAACGCTTTACCAGCTGAGCCACCGTGCCGGCGGCAAGAAACTTTTTAAAGAAATTTCGACTTCTTTGCCTTGACGATCGCTAACTTGGAAGGGTACAAAAGAGTTGTAAAGCAAGTTTGAGGAGTTCTTTCTGTTGTCTCGCGGACGGCGTGCGAAACGCAAGGCGGTTAAGTTCGACAAGAGCTGCTGCAAAAAGACCGAAGCTTCTCCCCGGAGGACGAGGAGAAAGTGACGGGCGCTACCTGATCAGTCCTCGGAGGCGTTTGCGACGCCTGCACGCAGAAATGATTCGGCTCCCTCGCCGCAGTCTTACTTTTTAAAAGGCATCTGGAAAAGTCCCCTTTTCCTGCTCCCAGGATTCTGCATTCAACACACGAGCGCGCTAATTAAATCACAAGCTGCTAGCGGAATGACCCGCGGACGCGAAGCGCCGCATGGATGCCTTTTTTTCCCCCCTTTTTATTGGCTTATCAACATGCACGTGCGGAATGCAGTCCGCCCGAGTTTTTATAGGCTCAAACCGCGGACTAATGAAGGAAAGTCCCGAGGGGAGCGCGGCCAACGGCGGAGCTCGGGGGATTCTGCCGAGTCTTTCGTCCGAGCCGGGGGGCCGGGGTGTGGGGTGGGGGGGGGTGGGAGATTTGCCCTTGAATCGCTCGCATCGATACTCGCCGTGGCTGTTTATCATGACGAGGTGCGCTGCGCGTTCGGTAAGCAAACAGTTTTTGAGAGTTGCTTAGTCCTCGGAACGAAAACCTCTTTTGAGGATGATCAAAATGTTCACTTTTAATTTCAAGTGATCAAGAGGGAGAGATCCAAAACCGGACAAAGGGGCCTTTGATTATCAGTGAAGCATTCATGCATGAAACATGACGCAGGCCGACGCCGCGCTGGGGTTAGTGAGCAAGACTACTTTGGTCTCTCAGTGACCGTCTGAAAGTGGAGATCAGATCCACTGGCTCACTTGAGGAAACTTTTTTTACGACAGTATTCGACTCTCAATTCAACCGCGATTAATTACAAAATATTCATCAGAAACCGCACCAACTTTATATAGAACCCCTCATACAGGAAGTCCTCGGGTTAAGACGGTCTCGACCTAAGCCGTTTCGACTTTACAACGCCCGTCCCCCGTCCGCCATATTGTCCGGCTAATGCTTGTTCGGGTTTGTGCGTCGGGAGTATCTTCACGGGGGGTTTTTTTGCCCTCCTTTTTAGACATTATCGCCCCAAAGAAGAACGCTGCGTCTTTTAGCAGTGCTTCTGCAGCCAAAAGAAAATCCATTACCGTGGAAACGAAGCTCAAGATCATTCCTATGTCAACGGAAAATGATCTGAATCAAGCCAGGCGCTTACCAAAGTCGGACGACATTTTTGCAGGTTTTGGAACTCAATGCAGATATAAGTTCCGCCGGATAAGGCGCACTGTTGATTTTTCGAGAAAATTAAAGGCTTTTGTACGGGAGCGTAAAGCTCCCAAACCAAAAATAGAAAAAAGGTCGCTATCACGTTATAATGTGATATGTTTCATGTTATGTGATATGTTTCACGTTATAACGTGACTCATTTTATGTTATAACATAATTCATTTCATATTATAACATGACATGTTTCATGTTATCACTTGAAATGAACCACGTTATAACATAATTTATTACATTATAACATGATACATATCACGGTAAAAGCTAATAAGTTCTACGTTACAACGTGAAAAGTTGGCGTCAACTTGTTGCGACCCTGAGGTGATTCGTATGCTTCCGAGGTGGCATGCAGGAAGACACGGCTAGAAATGGACTCTCATTGAGTATTGCACAAAACGTGGATTTGGTGAGCTTTTTACCGAGTCCTGGTGCACCTGAAGATTGCCTCTTACCCACGGAGCAAGAACATGTAGTAATGTAGTAGAACATGTAATAGAACCTGAACTAATTGGGTTTTGGGGGGTGGGGTGAAGAGGGGTGAAATTTATTTCTTCATAGTTTTCTACTTCATAATGTGAAATGATTCACATTATAACGTAGAGCATATCATGTTATTACATGAAAGTTTCACACATAAAATGTATTATGTTATAACGAGAAACTTTTCACGTTATAACATAACATGATTCACATTATAACATGTAATTAACCACATTATAAGGTGAAACATATGTTATAACATGACACATTCCACATTATAAGGTGAATCATATCACGTTGTAACGTGATAGCGACCTTTTTTTTTTTTTTTTGGGTGTGGCAGCAATACGCTTCCGGACGTTTAAGTGTGTCTTATCAGGTGTAGACCAATTGAAGACAACACAAAAAGTCAAGGTTGTGGATTTGAAATTGTGTATATGGAATGTTAGGGTAAAAGGGAAAAAACAGATGAGGTGCTATTGCATATAAAGTCACTGGAAGCAGATGTCAACTTTTTACAAGAGACCCACTTGAAAATGAATCTCAGATGTAGATGGCTGCAACCAAGTATAGGGACCACTTGAAATTTTCCGCCAAGGCGGGAAAGGGTTACGTGGCCATGCTAATTAAACGTAGAGTGCCCTTCAGACGTACATCCACGATAGCTGATCAAAACCGAAGACCCGCACAGTGGTCACCGGGGACATACATGCCGCTCTGATAATATTCTTCTTGAATATTTATGAGGCTAATGATGACAATCCAGAATTGAACGGAAATTTGTAATTAGATTGATTCCTGACAACTGATGCCACTTTAGTAATTGGAGGTCACCCCTAATTTAGTCTTTGACCCATATTTAGACATATCAGAGAAAATTACAAGGAACGGGTAAGGAGAGTAGTTCAAATGAACATGGAAAATATTAACATTTGTAATGTATGGTGAACTCTGACCCCCATCAGTACTCAAAACTAGATAGACTCCAAATGATCGTTCGACTTTCATCAATTCCATCAGCACGTCCGCCTTCTCGTGTCATTAAAAAAAAAAAAAAAAAAAATTCAGACGCTGGCCATCACTCACTGCTTCCACTCCCCGAGACTTTCATTCGTGTCCTAATCACTTCCTGGACTCAGGCACCGATCAATCAATCGCAACCGCGGACAGGTACCGGTCTGTGAATCAACTCATAAATTGTAGTCAATCTTATCTTCAATCTCTTTCTGTGACATCATGCCAACGTCTTGTTTGCAAGCAGGTACTGTTGATTATTTGTTAGGCGTCGTATGGTCAGATATGATCTAAACGTGAACAGCGGGATGAAGAAAACTGTTTAAGTACAATATCTAAATGAACCAGGACATTTACTGTACTGGTCCCTTCATGGATCAAACATTGAATTTTGGATGATTGTAAGATTTCGCTGTAGATACTAGAACACGCAATTACTTTAGACCACAGGTGTCAAACGCAAAGTCCTGGGACCAGATCCGGCCCACCAAATCGTTTTCCATGACCTTCAAAAGGACATCATGTGTCAACTTCCATGATTCTTGCTAAATTCTGCATCAAATTTCTAATGTGTCTTATGCAATACATAACTAAGATATTGCAAGCATTTGTTGCTACCAAATGAGTTTTTACAGTACCATATTTTCCGCACTATAAGCCTTTAATTTTCCCAAAAGTTGACAGTGCGCCTTATATATGGATCAACATTGAGCCTTTAGCGTAGCCCATCTAATGGATGCGTAATGTAACCCCACCCTCTACTGTAGCATCTATTCTACGTACCTTATAGTGTGGTGCGCCTTATACATGGAAAATTTTGAGAATAGGCCAGTCGTTGAAGGCGCGCCTTATAATGCGGTGCGCCTTATAGTGCGTAAAATACGCTAACTTGAACAGAAGCTGAACAAACATTATCCTTGACTTCTGATTTCAAAAGGAGTTATCCTTCAATTTGTTGTGTCAATGTAATAATACGGTTAAACATTTATGGTTTAACAGCCCCCTGAGTGAAAGTGTAACTACAAAGCCCCGTGACAAAAATGACTTTGACACCCGTTCAATGAATGTTTCTGCTGATAATGCAGAAGGATTTTTATTTTTTTTTTGGTAACACTGACCTTTAAATCAAGGCTTGGCAGTAATTGCGTCTGATGAGAGTGCTACTCTTGGCAATATGCTGCACGTCACCATAAAATGGCAGCAGAAGAAATGTATGGTTTTATAATTATAGAGGCGACGATATGAGGACCATAATTGTGGGGGGGGGGGGGGTCTTGTATGAATAAGCAACATAAAAATGTGCGCAGCTTATAAATGGTATTGTTCTTGGCTGAGTCCTCGGCAGTGCAAAGGCCCTCTTGGGAATCTGCTTATTACTATCAGTCTAAACGATTAATCATATTTTTGGGGGTCTCACCATGCCTGATAACACTATTTTGGATGCTTCCCCGGCGCTACATATTGGCGTGAACGCCGCCCGATGCGGCAGTCGAAGTCCTGGTTGACAAAGATGTTGCGCATGAAAAATTATGTAAATAATAACTGATAAAAGTAGTGACCAGCAATTTTTTACTGAAACGGAATAAAAGTATCATTTGTTTTTTATAGAAATAGTATATCCATCCATCCATTTTCTTAGCCGCTTATTCTCACAAGGGTCGCAGGAGTGCTGGCACCTATCCAAGTTGTCAACGGGCAGGAGGCGGGGTACACCCTGAACCGGTTGCCAGCCATTCCCAGGGCACAAAGAGACAAACAGCCGCACTCACAAAACACACCTTGGGGCAATTTAGAGTCTCTTGCATGTTTTTGGTATGTGGTACTGTGAGGCCACCGCTCTAACCAGTTGCTCCTCCGCTAACAAGTAATTTAGTTAAAAAAAATTATGAGTCAACAAGTATCTTCTTTTTTTTGTCTTGAGATACAAGCACAAATTTGAGATACAAGTGCACTCACACTTCCACCGCTGCCAGACTGCTCCAGCAAACCAAAAAACAGTCAGCCAGCCTTAATTCACATCCATCCATTTTCTTTGCCGCTTATCCTCAAAAGGGTCACAGGGCGTGCTGGAGCCTATCCCAGCTGTCAACGGGCAGGAGGCGGGGTACACCCTGAACTGGCTACCAGCCAATCGCAGGGTACATGGAGACAAACAGCCGCACTCACAATAACACCTTGGGGCAATTAGGGTGTCCAATTAATGTCACATGAATTTGGGATGTGGCGAGGAAAATCTGGAGTGCCCGGAGAAAACCCACGCAGGCACGGGGACCACGTGCAAACTACACACAGGGAGGGCCGGGATCGAACCCGGGTCCTCAGAACTGTGAGGCCAACGCTTTCCAGCTGCTCCACCGTGCTGCCATAAATAGTCGAGTATAAGTAAAAATCCTGCGTATTGAAAGTACTCTGACAAGTATAATTTACCCAAAATTCAACGGAAAGGAACGGAATAGAACAGAAATGTAACGGAGTAAATGTTGCGGACTACTACCCACCTCTGCTAATAACGCAGCGGTCATAGCTTCATCATAACATGTTCGCCATGATTCATATGCACCTGCTGATCATCAGACAATTGAAATTGCAATAACGCAGGAACTCACGCCGTGATTTCATCTCCCCACTTTGGTCTCGGGGGTGCGACTTCCCATTCGTCGCTGCACGCAGGTTTACTGACGATCACATTTAGAGTCAGACTACATTGAAAAGGGAATATTTTCTTTGAGCTCCTATCACACGGGTAAATTAGCACAGATTTAAAAAGAAAAAAAATTAAAAAAAACGACACAAAGGAGCACTGACGGACGAAAAATGTACAATTTGTCACGGCCGTATGAAGTGCGTGCCAACGCGGCCAGCGGGAATGCAGATATAAGGTTGGTACATTCCAATCCTAATTCATCGAGTCACATAAACACGTAAGCTTCAATGCGGCCATAATAAGATGTGAATGAATGGAAGTCGTGCTCTAGCACCGAAGCAGTGAATCAGGCAATACGACCTGCAGGCAAGGGCGTGTTTACAGGCGCAACCACTTAGTTCCTGACATTGCGGATCAATCAGTGGTAACAAGAGGACTATTGAGTCCATTTATACGCAAGTGTTTGCTTCTGCTTGGAAATCAAGGAGGCGTCTTTTGCAAGGAAGTAGTACACATTATCACCTCCAGTGCAGCACACAACAACAATGCTACTACATTTTTTCAGCTTTCCGGCCAGTCTTTTATTGCTTTTCACCTACAGCTACTTTATCACAGAACTTGTCTGTTTGCTACGTGGGAACTAACGTAATTCGCGGCCTGCAGAGAGCACCTGGTTATAAGCCTCACCCAGTACATTAGTAAGGGAAATACCATTTGGTACATATGTAGGCTGCAGTCGTGTAAAAGCCACAAGTGCATACGTTGAAACTGACATTGAAACACAAGATATTTACAACGAAAGACGGTACACAGGGTTTAACGCTAGCGCCGCTGCGCTAACAGGGCCGGTAAAAAAAACAAAAAAATAAAACATACCGGTAAAAATCACCAAGACACACCAGAAACCCGCTAGCGCAGGGCTAACAGGGCCGGACCGGTAAAAGTCACTTCCCCGGCACATATATTCCACCGGTCACACTCTTTCCTTTTCCGCTGGAGTGCCCCCTTGCGGCCGTTAGAAAAAATGCACAAATAACCCGCATCACGGCATAAACCGCAGGGTTGAGTGTGTGAGAAAAAATTTGCGGCTTACAGGCCGGAAATTACGGTACTTTCACAATTTAGCTTTGGGGTCATTTATAAGGGGCCGAAAAAAAGACCCTGGTGGGAGGGTAGTCTTTTGGGGTGGGGTCTGCTGCAGAGATTTGGTTCTAGGAATTACAAACTTGGATAGGAATTTCTAAGTGTCTCGGGATCCCCCCGGAAGAGCTGGATGAAGTGGCCCAGGAAAGGGAAGTCTGGGTATCCCGCGACCCGACCCAGAAAAGCGGTAGAAGATGGATGGAGATATCGATTTTATATATAAATATATATATATATATACATATAATTTTTAAAAAATATTGTGTTGTTTTTTTGTTACTTTTTAACATATTGGATATAAAAATTTCAATTCATAATTCAATTCAATGTTGACTAACTGTGACCTAATTAACCTTAAAAACACAGCTCATTTTTATTATTATTATTATTATTTATTTATTTAAAGTAATTAAGTAATAACTACTCACACGTGAAGATGACCAGGACGGCACGGAGCAACAGGTCGATGGCGATCTCCCAACGCTCCGACACACGAGCTACGACTGACGGGATGAGGATCTCGGCAGGGACGTAGAACTGCAGCGCGAACGTGATGAAAATGCCGAAGCAGTAGAGGAGCTTGACGGCCTGGTAGGTCCTGGATCGCGACGGGGGGAGCACAGGGTACGAAAGGGTTCAACAAAGGACCAGTGACTTCATGTAATTTTCAAATCTTTCTGGTGTGATGTTGCCAAACAAACAACAACAAAAAAACAACAACAAAAGTGGAAAAATATTAAGTATGGTTGAAAAAAAACAAGGAAGATGGACACAACACTGTGGATCAGATATATGCCAGATTCTTATTATTCCTTGAATAATTATATACACATTACAATACAGTATTATAAAATATGAATACATTTTTTTGTAAAAATATAAATAAAAACAGTCATGATGTAACAGTTGGATGACGTTTGTCATGTCTGCATGCCACGCTAGACGTATCACCAATGGACCCATTCCAAATGTTACTTAGGTTGGGAATCAAAGTGGCGTTAAAATATGCACAACATTTAATATCTCGACCACATTAAGAGCGTGCAAATATTTTGCAATAAATGCTTCACTGCGCTGGTTATTGTGTTTACCTTAAGTGGCACGGTAGACAATGTTCAAAAGCACTCTCAGTAGACATCTGTCGTCTCGCGATAGGCGCTATAATGTATAAATCCCAATTATTATTATTAAGATTAATATTATTATTATGAAGGATGCAAGGGAATTTCGTGCTTTTGTTTCAAGCTTGCAAATCCACACCAGCGCAAACAAGGATGCGACCCTTCAGTTCCAAAGTCATGCACTTTAAGGCTGGACGGTCATAAATGCCTGCTGTAAAGCACTCGAACACACCACTTTTTTATACAAATGTGTTTCCGGATCAAACATCCATATTATTATTATGATTATTATTGTTAAACTGACTTTGAGCTCAAGGGGCATCTGTTATGTTGTTAGTTGTTCAAAAAGTGCAGTTACTAAATGATTAAGCCACTTTACCAGCAGTTGGGCAGGTTGAGGGTGATGCTGCCGCCGATGTCGGCGCCAAAGCACATGTACCCGATGGTGCCGAGGGTGATGTAGAGGAAGGTGACGATGCCCATCCCGAGGTAGAGGACCAGCGGGAAACTTTGGGGCCTGTGCATCTTGTTCTCCAGCGGGAGGACCTGGAAACGACAGCGGCAAATGCGCGTCAAAGGCGTTTGCCGCGCACGCGCGGACGTTTCGTCACGTACCACTCCGATCCCTTCAAAGGCAAAGATGGCCGTCCCGAAGAAGAGCGGGTAGTCCTTGGCCCGGCCCACAAGCGGAAGGTCGATGGGGTATTTGATGTTCTGGGATAGAAAAAAAAAAAAAAAAGAAGAGAGTTCAATTGCACACAGTAGCCTCACCTAACACGAGCTTGAAAGCATAATTTGCCTAATTGTCTGACAACTGAGCCCAAGATTGAAACTCGAGAAAACCACAAACTTGTTTGGAATCCTAAAGTCAAAGTGAAACCCTCATCATAAATCACCAGCCCGGACTTGAAACTCATTTCAAACCATAATCCAGGCCTGAAACCTTGATTTGAACTCTTACCTTGAATTCCTAACCCTTTGGTTGACACCTTAATTTGAAATTTGAATGTAAAATGCTGACTGAATCATCCAAGCATCTTATTTGCGGGCGAGAAAAAACATTGTCCAAATATTTCCTCGGCGGCATGGTGGGTCAAAATGTTGAAAATATGATTTAAAAATCTGGCGGCGTCATCACTAATTAAGTGAAATTAAAGGAACACTGCTGGCACGGTGGATCAACTGGTTAAGTATTGGCCTCACAGTTCTGAGGTCCCGGGTTCGATCCCGGCCCCGCCTGTGCGGGTTTTCCCCGGGCGATCCGGTTTCCTCCCGCCTTCCAAAAAACATGCAACATTAATTGGCTGCTCTAAATTGCCCCGAGTGCATTATGAGTGCAGCTGTTTGTCTCTTTGTGCCCTGCGATTGGCTGGCAACCAGTTCAGGGTGTACCCCATCTCCTGCCCAATAGCAGCTGGGATAGGCCCCAGCACTCCCACGACCCTTGTGAGGATAAGCGGCAACGAGAAATGGATGGATGGATGGATGGATGGAAATATTTTCTCATCATAGGGTTCGAATTGGGCTTTATCTCCTCCCTCATCTGGGACCCGTTTGCAAATGAGCGACCCCGGCAGGGGAATAAATAGTTCTGAGGATTTCGGGGACACACAAACCCCTCCACTACGATCAGGAGGCGTACCCCAGGTTTTATTTAATCTTGGCTTTAGAGCTAAAATGTAGATGCAAAAGACCATTGATAAGACTGAATCATTTTAAACATACTATTCCTTTTTATTAAAGGCTTAAAAAAAACTTAATCTGAAATTCCTTTCGGATTTAAATGTAATCTGTTAAAAGAGGAAGAATTCCCTTGGTTGTACAAATGTTCAAAGTACTTGTGATTCACCGCCTGAGCCCAACAACATTACTTTAACAATCAAACAGGACAAATACTGTTTTATGCAAATATCTGGTAGGCATATCAAATAAGCATTTACAAAATTTGGAGTCACGCGGCCTACTCTGTGATGCGTGAATGCAGCAGAAAAAAAAGAAGCGTCTACCATGATGGAGTAGAAGTAGATGAGAACCAGGCTGGCGGCCATGACCAGGTTGGCGATGAGGGAGAGCGGCGCCAGGTACTTGAGGTTGGGCGTGAAGACC
This sequence comes from Syngnathoides biaculeatus, assembly GCF_019802595.1. Lineage (NCBI taxonomy): Eukaryota > Metazoa > Chordata > Actinopteri > Syngnathiformes > Syngnathidae > Syngnathoides > Syngnathoides biaculeatus. Next base: position 13,726,923 of record NC_084650.1, read on the forward strand.
AGGAGGATAAAGGCAGGCAGGAAGCAGAGCATGTAGAGCCGCGAATCAAAGCTGGGCACCAGCACCTCCGTCTGGTTGCTGCCGTTCACCTGGCAGTTGAAGGTGGTGGTGTTGGCCGCCTCCACCACCTGTCCAGGAAGGAAAGCGATAAAGATGGTCAGGAAGCACCAGGACTGGGGTTTCACAGGGATGAGAATGACCAATTTGGGAAAAAAACTGAAAAGGTCTGTCGATTGGGGGGGGCGCGGGGTGGTTTGAGTTTCCTCCTGGATATTTTTGGCTCCAGCACTTTTTGTATGTGTTCGGTTAGACATGTTGACACCGTATTCGGCCCTATCTTCACAGTTACACTTTTTTTCAAGCCATGCCCGTCTGAAACAGTTTTTGATTCCAGCATCCTTGTCGATTGCCCTCGCTCGATCTTCATCCTTTTTTTCTAAGACTTCCGCCATCGTAAAGCTTTGAACACGCCGTCGCTCGGTTCGCGCTATCTAACTCCCACGCGCCATAACTTGGCTTACTTAACAAGTAAAACTGCGATTTCTGAGAACCGAGAACACGTACATGGCAGTGGTGAAACTCGATTAACCACCAACAAGATTGGATCGTTATACTGTATAACTCTGTTGTCCAATTGAGTAATCTGCCGCAAACAAATTTTAATGTTTATGTCGCAAAATGCGAATATTTACACTACCGAGCAAGTTAGAACGGCATATGATAGTCGTGCTTGTGCTAGCGCTAAGCTGAACTTGCAACTCGGAGCCCACCACCGAGAGGCAGGCCCACGATACCCTACCCCTACCCCCCGAAATTTTCTCAACGGATTTGCGCTTATCTTGACAATGGTCATTTTGGTCTGGAAAAGTCGGAAATCCGCCAAATTCTCATCCCTGGTTTTAACATCCCTGACAAGTGAAGCCAAATTAAAAAGTTATGCCTTTAACGGTGTGGTTCCCCTAAAAATAATAAATACTTCAGTAAAAAATGTGGAGTAACGAATTAAGACTTAAAATGGCACTAAAACTATACAGTACCTGGGGAGGCACGATTGAAAACTCCACTTCAGACCTAAACTTGAAACCCTGATTTCAAACCTTGATTTAAGATCACTCATCCAGACGTGACAGTCTTGTCACTAATTTGTAACCCAAACTAGGCCTTAACTTTCGTGTGAGAGTTGAAATTATTGAGATTTTTGACGATTTGGTTCCACAATAAGATGCGGACACTGTATGGAGTAACCTGAAAACAGAGAGGCAGCGCCATCTACTGGCTTTCTTCAGTAATGAAAGATCATTTCCATAAATCCTGCACGGGCTTCACAAGTGCAGCGCGAAGAGCAGGCGTCAAAAGTTCACTCTGGCTTTTTCGACTCAGAACGAAAGAGCAGAGCCGGGATGTGAGGCCACCGGTCAAAGGGCACAGTGATCACAGATAAAAGAGAGGTTATTAAAATTCATGAAAACTGCGTGCGTGTGTTACCTGCTTCACATTGTCACTGAGGAAGACAAAGTAGACGCAGCAGAAGCCGAGCTGGGTGATGATAAGGAACAAGTTGACTGTCCGTCTAACGGGAGAAAGACACACACGCAATGGTCACGACGTTGGTAGTAATAAACTGAAAAGCTGCGGAATGATATGATGGCGGAGGGCTTCGATTATTTTTTTTAACCTACTTCCCCCACTGCGAGTGTCTCCTGAGCCACGATACGTTCTCCATGCCGTATTGGACTGCCTCGCCATACGTCAGAGACTGCCTGTTCATCCTGAAATGGAAATACCATTTTTTTACACAGACAGGTCACGGGTCACGCAACAAACTTTGACACCGAGTTGGCATAAGGGGTTGGTTAGGCGCTAAATCCAAAATTACATTTCATTTCTTTGATCATTCACTGCAAATGTAGCCACTTGGAAACTAACAGCAAAGCGACTGTTTGCTGGTCCAGAAGGACCAGACCGGTCAAGGACAGAGTTTCTCCTCTTTCACCCTGACTGAACTTAGCACAGCGTCTTTTGTTGTTGTTTTTATCTGTAAAAGCAGCCACAGGTCCATGGCATCCTCGATGCTTACGTCCAGTCGGCCATTTTGCGTCAAGAATTCTGTGAACTGCTTTGTAAAGGGAGAGGTACGCAATTTTAGTGTGCTGTTGAAAACTGAACTAAACAACACTGGGATCACCTCAGCGTGAATGGGGGCGGGGGGGGGGGGGGTGAAAAACTGCTGTGCTAACCGCAACGGGAGCATCCTGGACAGGCCCTCTATTGGCCGTTTAACGGTGACAAACTACACTTTATTAAACATTACAATTTCACTCACTCACATTTGACGAGCGCGACCACGCTCGCGCGTAACCGTGCTCGCAAATCTCCACAGTCGAGCACAAAAAAATCACGCGCGTAAAATTTGTTACGAGTAGAAAAAATAGATATTGAAAGACGTCGCTTATTTTGTGTAATCTTGACATCAATTCACTTGTTTATTTCATAAATGTTGTCAACTAAACAAGCCTGCTCCAAAACAAGCAGTATTCGGAAAGAGGAAATGCAAGTGGCCGGAAGAGCATGTTCAGAGCTGCTTCACGTACTGCGACCGCATTTACGTCGAAAGTCATCAACATTATGAGCCATGTCAAAGGAAATTCAGTTACACCGGGCGTGCTCACTGCGTCGAACGCGAGGCACTGAGACGGCATGATATTTTTCAAATGTGAGTTGAGCAATTTTACAAAACAAACAACAATTAACAAGGATGAGAGCACGAAATGCAAGCAGGGTCAGAGCAGAGCTTACTTAGCGCTGAGGTGGTGGGAACAGTCGACCAGGACCCTCATACAGTGGACTGCGATGACCCCCATGCAAAGCAGGCTGACCGGACCCAGCTGGACACACACGCGACGCACAGAGAGAGACCCAAGACATTTAAAAGGACCTATTTGGACAACCAGCGATCAACACTGAAACCATTTAAAATGCCTGTTGAGTCATTTGATAAGCTTTATAAGGAAGGTCACATTACAATTTTTTCAAATGAAAACTGAAACTCATGTGATGCGGCGAAATGCGCTGTTCCTATATCAGATGAATGATTAGGTAAAACTGAAAGTGGCAAGGAACAGGCACTGAACACACCCCGCCCTGACAGTCAGGCTGTGTGAGAGTTGCGAGGTGGACCGGATGGAGATCTCAAGGAAAAAAATGATTGTAAAATGGCGATTGCGTAGAAGACTTCCGTTGTCTTTAAAACGGGTGAAGGAGACAAAAAAAAAAACTGTAGGCAAAAATATGTTTAATGTGCTAGTCTACTCGTCTAAACGTGGTATTCTGGTCAACATTTCATTCATAAAATAAGAATTAAAGAAAGAAATTCAAGCCAACTCAACGAGCAATATCGCCCTCTGGTGTTGATTGAAATTAACGTCAACGGTGCCCCCCCCCCAGTACTTGGATTGCAAATGTCAGGTGATCAAACCCGGAAATGACGATCTCGGGCTCCCCCCCATTGTTACAGCGTCATTGGGATTCCCACATAGTTTCCAGGCATTCGATGGAATAATCCGATAATTCATTCAAAAATTTTCAATAGTGACAGAAAAGGGAGCCTCAAATGCCAGCTTCAAATCAAACTTCCAGTGCATTTTCCTGTTGGTAAAAATGATTTGGGGGTTGAATTCGAAGGGGGCTCACCACCAGGCCTGCGTTCTTGACCGCCAAAGGCAGACCCAGCAGTCCAGTGCCGATGTTGCCTTTCAGGAGGTGGATCAGAGTCTGACAGAAACTGCACAGAGTGAGAGTGGGGGCGGGGAGGGGGGTCCACAAATCAAAAAGTCACTGGCGCGTCACAGAATGAGTCTTTTGGGAGCATTTCTATGCGGCTACGTACGAGGTACCGGTACGCGTGCCGATCCTCTCGTAGTGGCGTCGTGTCCTTAAGGATCCTGGAGGGGAAGGACACAAAGCATCCAGTTCGGATGGGTTTTGATCGGCAAACTGAGACCCTGCAGAGGAGCGAGACGACAGACCACAGCACTAAATCATACCTGGACTCTCCTCTATTGTATACAAATAATACAAATCAGTCATTCTCAAAGTCTGGTACAAGTACTACAAGTGGTAAGCTAATTCAATGCCTGACCACACTTCAGTTGTATTTCACTTTTTAGTACAAAATAATACCGTCATACCCGGCCTACAGAGCGCACCTGGTTTTAAGCCTCACCCAGAACATTTGTAAAGGAAATACCATTTGGTACATACATTCGCCGCAGCTGTGTAAAAGCCGCAAGTGCGTACATTGAAACCCACATTGAAACACGACATATTTACAAAGAAAGACGGTACACAGAGATTTTATCGCTAGCGCCACCGTGCTAATGCTAGCACCGCACTAACGCTAATGCCCCGCTAACAGTGCCGGTTAAAAAAAAACAAATACCGGTAAAAATCCCCAAGACACGCCAGAAACACACTAGCGCAGTGCTAACAGGACCAGACCAGCAAAAGGCACTTCCTCGGCACATATATTCCACTGGTCTCACTCTTACCTTTTCCGGTCAACTGCCCCCTTGTGGCCATTAGAAACAAATGCACAAATCAGCCGTATCACCGCATAAATCGCAGGGTTGAAAGCGTGTGAAAAAAGTCGCGGCTTATAGGCCGGAAATTACGGTAATATAAATCAGTCGTTCTCAAAGTCTACTACAAATGGTGAGCGAATTCAATGCCTGACTACACTTCAGTTGTATTTCACTTTTGAGTACAAGATAATACTTAAATGCAGTGTGAATTTTGAAACTGTGAATATTGCAACTTACAATTTTATTTAATTAATGCCTTGTTTTTGATGAACACTTAGCCCTACTCTGGTACTGTCTGGTGTTACTTGGAGGGTTAATAATTTTTTGGGTGGGGTCAAGATTTTGAGAACTGACGTAAAAACTCCAAAAAAAAAAAAAAAAAAAAAAAGATTTCAGTTATAAAGTCAAAACACTTTCTACTTTGTTGAAAAGTGCAGGCAAAGTCTCTATTACTCGCCCAGCCTCAACTTTCAATTTTGGAGGATTTTTGAGCCAGAATTGATTGGATTTATGCCTTTAACGGTGCCAAAATACAAAATGGAAATATGCTGATGACACATTTGCTGACCGCTGGCCGTCAGAGCGCTGAGGAGCGACTTTTGTCTGCACACAAAAAGGAAGTGCGCGGCCGTTGCCGCGAAGGTGATAAAAAGATGATGTCGACAGCAATGTGCGCTCGTCATGTGAGGTCTCGGTGGCTCAAGCGAGCCAGGGGCCTGAAACACGTGTGCGGTCACGTGACGCTGCGGTCACATGGTCCAACCTGTGTTTTGCTTTACAGGCACTCGTTTTAAAAGTGCTTCAAAGTAAAACTGCATCCGGGTTGGACAGCAGGTGGTATATGACGGCAAGTACAAGACAGGCAATAAAGTTGTTCAACCACACCCGGGCTCAATGTGCGTCTTATTGCTTAAGTTAAACAAAACGACATCCATACCAAATAATACACAATCACAAGACCGCTCGCTCATATTTCCAGCCAAGATGGATTTGTCAGAAAATCAACAAAATTATGCATTCCTGCATTTAGTTATTAATGACCACCATCTTTGCAGTACAATTAAAACGCGAGAAAAACAACATAAAATAATCCACAAAGCGCAAAGTACTCTAGCTCACATAAAAGCGGAAGTCGACGTGGGTGAGTCGTACAATCAGTGCCACCCTCGAATCATAATGAAAATCTAAAAAGGAACAGGTCAAAATAATCCATCACCTGCACCAAACCTGCACATTAATAACGATAACTATGCCACGGTGCGTCATGGAAATGAAAGAAATGAGTCAAAATAAGACACAAAATTCGCTTGCCCATAGACAGGCAAACGCGTGTCCATTTGTCAGAAAAATCAACAGATAATCATCTATTACTGATAACTATGCAATCTTGTGTAATACGACAATAAAGTCCAAATCTATGAAAGATGTGCACGCTCATAAAGTCAAACTCGAGGCCCGGGGGCCAGGTCCGGCCCGCCGCATGATCTTATGTGGCCCGTGGAGACAAATCGTGTTTATCGACTTCCATGATTTTTTTTTTAGTTCAAATCTGGACCAAAATTTCAAATTGTCGTATCGTAAACGACAACGTTGCGAATCTCCAAGCATTTTTGTGTTACCAAACAACAATAGTTGGGGGAAAAAAAAAAACACTACCCTTGATTTCTAATTCCAAAACTAGTTCATAAATTTCATGTGTAAATATGATGAAGCGGTTAAAGATTTTATTATGGTTTCACAGCCGAAAAGGCCCTCTGAGGGAAACCGCGAGTACAATGTGGCCCCTGACAAAACTGAGTTTGACACCCCTGTTGTAGATGACATTTTCAGTCCGCGCCACCACTTGCAAATTTTCCGTGACCTTGAGAATCAACAAAGACATGGACAACAGCGGGGTGTAACTTCTTAATAATTAAAAACTGTTCATAGTAGGCAAAGGTCTGAATACCACTGGTGTAATCAATGGAATTGTCCCAAGTGCCAGCTATTGATAACGCACTACGAAAGGGAAACAAACAGTACAAGCCGAAACATCCATTCATCCATTATCCAAGTCGCTTATCCTCAAAAGGGTCGCGGGGAGTGCTGGAGCCTATCCCAGCTGTCAACGGGATGAAGGCGGGGTTACACCCGGAACTGGTTTCCAACCAATCGCAGGGCACATCAAGATACACAGTCGCACTCACAATGACACCTAGGGGCAATTTAGAGTGTCCAATTAATGGTGCGTGTTTTTGGGAGGAAACCGGAGTGCCCGGAGAAAACATGCAAACTCCACACAGGGAGGGCTGGGATTGAACCCGGCCGGGACCTCAGAACTGTGAGGTTTCCAGCCGCTCCCCCGTGCCGCCCCCAAGCCGAAACAATCTACAAAACTAAAGCCGTCAGTTTGCTAACTCGTTGACTAATCAATCGTTCCACGGATTAGCCATTAGCGTTAGCCACAATCATGTGGCGAACAACTCAAAATCATCCACAGTCAAAGCCTCAGCTGGGCTGCCTCACATGCGAGCGCATGAGCATGTTTTTCGTCTTGTGGTTCTGGCTGTCACGTCGACGTAGCGTCAAACGAAAACCAGCGCGCAGAAGATGTCACACTTGTGAGGAGAGCGTCAAATGTAGCAAGCCGACGCGGTTATGTCAGGCGGAGTGAAGTTCACTCGGGCCCGGACTTCCTCCTTTTCAGAGTGCCGTGTCAGGCCTTTTAGTAATTATCTCAACTCCGGAACTAAACGCTCAAGTCCAAAAACCACACGCAGTTCAATCGGACCTCCTTGCTAGTAGCGCTTTATCTAAAGATGTCAAAGCCACGGCGTCGATCGACAAACAAGGATGACATAACGGGTCGACGTGTCCGTGGACTTGGCCCACGTTTCGAAAGCGGGCGCCTTTTGACACTAGTAGCGTCCCGTAGTGTTTTTTTTTTTTTTTTTTTTTTTTTTAAGTAGAGACAGTCCACATGAGCTCCAGCGTCTTTTTCCGAACAGGATTAAGTCAGCTGTAATCAACACGGGACGTGGAGTCAATCCGACGTCACTACTGTACATCCGCCGTGTAAACAGACGAGCGTGTTGACTGAGGGAAGCGCCGTTAGCGTGTTTGAGGTCAAGTGTGAAGGCAAACAGATTTTTTTTTTTAATTTATTTAAACCGCAAATAAGTATTAAACAAGCATGCAAAAGTGAATCCGCTGGTGACAAACCGCGGTTATGCGGGTGTCCATTTATCTATAATTTTCTTGCTAGACATCTTAGTGGCTTCCACCAAATAGCAAATATTTTGAAAACTGCAATTAAACTCATCTGTCACAAGCTTAATAATAACCTACCCTGTAAGTATTGTTTTACTACAAGAATCAAAAACAAATTACCGTAATTTCCGGCCTATGGGCCGCAACTTTTTTCCACACGCTTTCAACCCTGCGGCTTGTGCGGTGATGCGGATAATTTGTGCATTTTTTTCTAACGGCCGCAAGGGGGCACTCGAGCGGAATAGGTAAGAGTGACACCGGTGGAATATATCTGCCGAGGAAGTGACTTTTACCAGTGTTTTTTTTAACCGGCCCTGTTAGCACTGCGCTAGTGTTAGTGCTGTGCTAGCGTGTTGCTGCTGTGTTACTGCCGTATCTCAGTGATTTTTACCGGTATGTTTTTTTTTTTAACCGGCCATGTTAGCGCTGCACTAGTGTTAGCGCTGTGCTAGCGTGTTGCTGCTATGTTACTGCCGTGTCTCAGTGATTTTTACCGGTATGTTTTTTTTTTTAACCTGCCCTGTTAGCGCTGTGCTAGCGTCTTGCTGCTATGTTACTGCCGTGTCTCAGTGATTTTTACCGGTATGTTTTTTTTTTTTTAACCTCCCCTGTTAGCGCCGTGCTAGAGTGTTGCTTCTGTGTTACTGCCGTGTCTCTGTGATTTTTACCTGTATGTTTTTTTTAAGTGGCCCTGTTAGCGCCGTGCTAGCGTGTTGCTACTGCGTTACTGCCGTGTTTCAGTGATTTTTAACTGTATGTTTTTTTTTTTGTTTGTTTAACCAGTTGTTTGTGCTACTGTGTTGTTGCTATGTTAAGCTAAGCTAAGGTATTGAAACTTTGAAAACTCCTTCTGCGTACCATCTTATTTTGTAAATATCTCATGTTTCAATGTGGGCACTTGCGGCTTATACACAGGTCCAGCTTATGTATGTACCAAATGGTATTTCCTTTACAAATGTACTGGGTGAGGCTGACAATCAGGTCCGCTCTGTAGGCCGGAAATTATGGTAGTCTGTTAATTATCCTCGTGCACACTTTGTTAACAAGGACAGTTTCATTGACAGGGAAACAACCCTAAATTGATTATTAAAAAAAGTGAAGCAAAACTTGAATTTTTGAGTAATGGTATAGGTAATGTTGATGTTTTGGTGATCAACTAAGACAATTTCATCTTCACTGACCCCAAACTACATTTTTAGTGAGCATCAGCCACCATTTAATCTTCATTGAACTAGATTTTTTGAGAAATTATTTTTCATACCTTCCCCTCGGACGTCATCGCTGGAGGACATCATGTCGGCGGTGCGCCTCCCAACCCCGTGGCTGCTAAAAGCTGAACGTCGGCGAGCGGAGCATTGACGTCACCTGACTGCGAGGAACAAGACAGATGTAATGAATTATGATATATATTTAATATTAGAAAATGAATTAATTAATACGGTATTTTGCACACGACACCTCGGCTAACCTGTGAAGGACTTTTTGTGATTGTGAGCAGCTCCCACAGGAGGGCAAAGGGTTTTTATAGTAAACCACGTGGGGCTCATGGCTTTTATGAAATAAATCAATAATATATAAATATGATAAATAATGAATGAAATAAAACCCCATCACGTTACTCTCATTTCATATTAAATCAATCACAGTGTAGCCTGCCTAACACAATTAAATCGTTTAACCACTAAAAGGAACTTGACATAACTTAATAGGCTCAATGAGCAAATATGAAATATTATTTTTTTATAATAATATATAATATATAAATAATAACAAAAATTCAAACAGTTCCAATAAAAAGTGATTATGCATAACCAAACAATAAAATATGGCATACTGAACGAGCGGTTAGCACATGTGCCTCTCACTTCTGAGAACCGAAGTCCAAATCCCGGCCCCGCGTCCTCCATTTCTAAAGTACTTTCTGTGACTTTTGAGTGTGTACGGCTTTGAAAAGCGGTGTCCATCGGCTGAGCGCGTGCTTATTATTATTAAGAGATGTTTTTCAAACTAATAAAGCAATTGAAACTGCGCCAACGGATGCGTTTATCCCTGACCAGGTGTGGTCTGATGACAGTGGAATCGAACCAGCGCCCGTTTGCTATGTCAAAATCAGCTAACAACGTTTACATTAGCTTGCGGTTGTGTAAATCAGATTTGCTTTGCAAAAGCCGGCGGCCCCCATTCGTTTTTTTTTTTTTGCGCTCTTTGGATAACAACGCAAGCATTGACAAAGACCTGCTGTGGGCCGCAGTTCACCCCGTGACTCTCACCCGATCCCAACTTCTGATGTCACTCACCAGGCCACGCCTCTTAAAGGTAACCATGCAACGCAGTTTCATCCATTTTTAGCCTCTTATCCTCACGAGGGTCGCGGTAGTCAACTGCCAGGAGTCGGGGTACACCGCGAACTGGTTGCCAGCCAATCGCAGGGCACATCGAGACAAACGACTGCACTCACAATCATACCTAGGGGCAATTTAGAGTGTCCAATTAATGTTGCATGTTTTTGGGATGTCGGGGGGAAACCGGAGTGCCCACCCGGAGAAAACCCACGCATGCACGGGGAGAACATGCAAAGTCCACACGAGGGGGCAGGGATTCAAACCCCGGTCCTCAGGACTGTGAGACCAACACTTTACCAGCTGCCACCCAACATAGTTTCTTCATGTTTTCATTTTTTTTTTCATTGCATATAAACAACAAAATTGCACATATGCCCCCCCTACATATAAAAACTATGAAAACATTTAATCTTTATACATATAATGATTACACCTTCTAAACCAATTTTATTCTTTTATCTCTATTATACTTTTATACAATACAGTGCCAATTTCTTTGATTAAAAAAAATAATTTGATTCATTTCAATTGGATAATCAATTCGGTAGTTAGGCGGCACGGTGACTCAGGTGGTAAAGCGTTGGCCTCACAGTTCTGAGGACCCGGGTTCGATCCCGGCCCCTCCCTGTGTGGAGTTTGCACGTTCTCCCCGTGCCTGCGTGGGTTTTCTCCGGGCGCTCGGGTTTTTCTCCCACATCCCAAAAAAAAACATGCACTCTAAATTGCCCCTAGGTGTGATCGTGAGTGCGACTGTTTGTCTCGATTTGCCCTGCGATTGGCCGGCAACCAGTTCGGGGTGTACCCCGCCTCCTGTCCGTTGACAGCTGGGATAGGTTCCAGCACTCCCTGCGACCCTTGTGAGGATAAGTGGCAAAGAAAATGAATGGATTTGGCAGTTACAAACTTTTCTTTTTTTTTTTTTATCGTTGTTCATGAGTGCACCAAACACGTTTTTGATCTGTGCCCGAAGCTCCAAAACCAACCAGAAAAAAAAGGAATCAGTTTGTTTGCTCACGACAAACAACTCATGTCATCTGTGATTCCAGCCCTATTTTGCGGGGTGGAATTAGTATTTATTTATTTTATTTGACATTGAAAGTCAGCCAAGCCAAGCCCAGCCGGAGCCGAACCGCGACACGGGCACACCACGGAGGAACTGAGATTATCTGATCCTTTTCACGGCAGCCCCGCGGGGCGGAAAGCCTGTCGTTGCACACCGCCGAACCCGCCAATGTCATCCCGCTCTGAGCCGCTCGCATTCGAGAGAGCTTGGCCCTCCCTGGAGCCGAATCCATTTGGACCCTGCGCGTTCACATCCGCGACAAGCCGCTACCTCTCTTTAGCCGCGTACCGTGTAGAACACGACGGGGAGGGAGGGGGGGGGGGTTAATAATAGCACGAGTCACGACAGATTCCGTGCAACCGACAAAATAAAAGCGCTATTCTAAACCTGTTAAAGACCGTGACGGCCATTCGGAGAGCCAAATTAGAAATAAATCAAGCTAGCTAGCCGATGTTAGCCATCTTGGTTTCCGTCAACACAGAGCGCTTCACACAATATTCATATTTTTTTTTTTTGGGGGGGGGGTCCTACCTCGGTGAAAGAAATTTTCTTCCTTGTCACCCGTCGCTGCGCAGCTTCTGGGGGTCGCCGTTAAAGTCGCCGAAGAGCTTTTGTGCTCATGTTGCGTTTGCGAGGGAGGCGACGAAAGCCCAGTGAGAGTGTCTGCGAGCGCGTGCGCGTGTGCGTGTGTGGACTCGCGCGCGCGCGCGCGCGCGGCTGTCACTGAAGAGGTCCAGTGGCTGGGCAGCCGTCGGGTCACGTGACACGAAACCGGAAACAGACACCGGCGGCTGCGACTCTCCTGTTGCCATAGAAACAGAATTTTTTTTTTTCATAAATCGGCGGCTTGACTGTCACGTATCATTTGAAATGGAAATGTTCCGGCTTCCCATTTGACGTTTTTCATGTTATTTCAATTAAATAAAAATTAAAGTTTTATGTGTTTTTTTGTGGTTGTTTTTTACGAACTGCAATTTCGACTTCACTTGCAGTTGCGGTTACGAGTCTGCAGATGTGAGCAAAGCTCCGATTTCGCTGACATATTTATTCACATACTGCATTTCATTTTCGGATTTGTACAATCATAAATACAAAGTAAAATGTGGCATTTATTTTTTAAATACCATTACAATCACGATTAATATGTTTTGACTTGTGCATTTCAAGCGGTTTATCCCCCATAAATAATGAATTTTCTCAACTTTATTTTTTTTACTGAAATGATTCATTTGAACTAACATCCATCCATTTTCCAAGCCGCTTATCCCCACAAGGGTCACAAGATTAAGTGTAAAAATACATGTTTTTTTTTTCAATTTGTCCCTTGGGAATCCTCGCCGCATTCAACTTTAATTTGACATTTATTTTATTTATTAATTAGTTATTTATACGGGTCAACTTGGCTTTTGCTAATTTATTTAATGTGAATATTTTTTAAAAAAATTAGCTGTGAAAATAAGCAAATAAAAAATAAATCTAAACTGAAATAAGCAAGTCATCTCATTTTTATTCAGATTATTTTGTCATGTTTTTTTAAAAAAAAAAACAAAAACAAACCTATCAAGACACTGAAACGCCAACTGAAGAAAAATTATTTCATCGGGGTCTTTATTTGCACGTTAGAGAAATTTTAAAAGACATATCGACAGAAATGGTCAGGCCCGGCAAACACAAACGCCGACAGAGTACACACACACACACAACTCGCCAATTTCCATTTATAACCTATAATAAATAAAAGACATGATATTCCACGACATTTACATTGGGAACATGCAATTCTGTAAATACAAAAAGGTGGGGGGGGATAATAATTAGCTTAATGTTCAATTTTCTCACGGTGAATACTGCGTCGGATGGTGTCGATATGATAACGAATCATTTTATATTGATGATAATCCGTCCATGAGCTGAAATGTCCACTGGGAAAAAAAAAAAACATGCTCTTATTCCGCAGTTGCCATTCGTGTAACAATCATAAATTCGTCCGGTGTTCCCATGATGCATCGCTGCCTTTTGACTGTTGTCCCGCTCGATTTTAAACGGTTGAAAGCGAGTCGGCGACTGCGGCTCTTCCCTCCACACGTGCGGCGTTGATATTCGCCAACTGGAATCCGACCGTTGACTCCCATTGACGGATATATCCGTCAATTCCGTTTTTCAAAGGGGGAAAGTCATTTAAGAGGGTCTCGATCGGCTTGTCGTTTCAATTCAGCTTTGTAAAGCACTGCGAAGACACAACAGATGCCAGATCGACGCCGGTTCGGGATGGAAGATGACGATTAGGGGTTGAATCGCAGCTCGTCACGTCAATCGCGAGGGGGAGAAATGGCGAAGTGTTGAAAGTCGGACCTGTTGAGGCACCTCACACTCCAATAAAATATGACCGCGTGCGCTAACAACATCGTGCTAGGTAGCGGAAAGTGTGTGGGGTGAGCGGGGGAAAAAAAAACAACAAAAGACAGGGAGTAATCTCCAACGTACACGGAAGCGTGTTGGGGCCACACGTTAAACTTCAGTAACCCTCTCCCCGACACTTTTTTTTTTTTTAAAAGATGAATAATAAGATTTTTAAAAAAGAAAACAATCCGTCAGTAACACAGAGAGGTTTACGTAGGTTAACGTGTGGCCGCAACACGCTTCCGTGTACAGGGGCTGAAGCCCATCCCTGCGGTTTATTTTCTTTTTTTTAAATACGCATCGGACTCATTTGAGAATAATACACATTTTAAAAAAAAATGTGTGACACGGAGAGGGTTATCGAACTTTAACATGTGGCCGCAATATGCTTCCGTGTACGAGAAGCCGACTCGCTGTCTTTTTTTCTCCCGCAATCATAGTTAACGAATGCGGGTTTGTGTCAAACCAGGGGTCAATTATTAAAATGCTGGTATTTGTATTGAATACTAGCTGAAAAAGATCGATGGTTAACGTGTAGCCGAGCACACTTCCGCATTCACGAGCCGTCTCCCCGTTGAGAACAGATCCAGCAACGAAGTATTAGTTTGCGTCCGGACTTTTCTACGCTTTCAAACTCTTCCGTGAAAATCTCAACGACTTACTCAGCAGATCCGATGCGCAGATCCAGTTGTCCAAGACAAGCGGAAGCGGATTAACAGTCCAATTTCTTATCGGCGAAGACATCGACTTCGGCGGCATAAAATATGGGTCCTCTATGCCGAGCGTCTCTCATTTTTCCACGTAACTTCGTTTATTATCACCTTCTAATTGTTTAACGGTATCGGACAAAACTCTTGGCGTATTTTTGTGCCGTCTCCAATCGACTTAGCGTTGAAGAATGGTTTGTTTGACCGGCACTTTCTGGCCAGTGATGTGATTTGATGACGTAGGTGCGCAAGCTCTATATGATGTTCGAAATCAACCAAGTGACGGGTTGTAATCCGGAAAACTGACAAACTGGAGCACTAAATCAATTTACAGTATACTTTAAGAAACTGAAAAAAAAAAAACCCAACAATTATGGCACGGGGACGCGAACGACGAACCGCGACGTAGCGAGGGAAGACTGCATAGTCTGGTGGTTCGGAAACGGGACGAGACGACGACAGGAACTCGCGGCCACAGCGGTGATCGTTCACAGTCATGTCGAGGAGATGAAGTGGCCGCCGCTTCAAAAGTATTTGCGTTCAAAATACCGACGGCTGTCTTCGTCGTAGCCTCGGTTGGGGCGGGGGGTGACAAAAACAAAAGAAAGAAACCGCCGAACGCCTTTAGGACTGCTTGACCTTGTTCTTCTCCTGGTCGTTGACGTGCTGCTGATGCTGCGGCTGGCGCTCCTCGCCGCTCTCCTCCCTCTCCGGCCGCTCGTCGCTCTGCCGGGCCACGAGCAGCCGGCAGGTGAGCAGGATGCCGAAGACCAGCGCGTGGGCGTAGCGCTTGAGGGGGTCGCCCACCAGCTGGTGGAAGAACAGCACGGCCAGCGTGACCAGCAGCAGCACGAAGTTGGCCACGTCCTTGGGCCGGCCCGGCACCAGCGTCAGCACGGCGCCGCACGCCACCTCCAGGCTGCCGATGATCTTGCGGAGGAGCACCGAGGTGACGCCGATCTTTTTCAGGCCGGGAAGAGCCTTGGCGTAGCTCTTGTACGCCCGTTTCTTGAAGGAAAGCAGATGGGACGCGTTACTCCAATTTGCCTTTTATGGGTACATCTCAATGTATTATTTAGATGATATGCGGATCACTTCAATCTAACAGCAGAGTCCCAGACAGTATGAGCGAGCCAGACGGGTGGCGTCGTGTCTCGGCCGCCGAGGACGCAATCGAGTGAAGTGACCGGGGCAATATTATTCTGTTTCATTTCGAGCCATATTTAGATGATATGCGGATCACTTCTAACGAACAGCAGACTCCCAGACAGTATGTATGAGCCAGCCCGGCCAAAGCCGTCCGCCGCGGACACAATCGAGCGAATTGACTGGGGCAATATTAACCTATCGTTTCGTTTCGAGCCATATTTAGATGATATGCGGATCACCTCTAACGAACAGCAGACTCCCAGACAGTATGTATGAGCCAGCCCGGCCAAAGCCGTCCGCCGCGGACGCAATCGAGCGAATTGACTGGGGCAATATTAACCTATCGTTTCGTTTCGAGCCATATTTAGATGATATGCGGATCACTTCTAACGAACAGCAGACTCCCAGACAGTATGTATGAGCCAGCCCGGCCAAAGCCGTCCGCCGCGGACACAATCGAGCGAATTGACTGGGGCAATATTAACCTATCGTTTCGTTTCGAGCCATATTTAGATGATATGCGGATCACTTCTAACGAACAGCAGACTCCCAGACAGTATGTATGAGCCAGCCCGGCCAAAGCCGTCCGCCGCGGACACAATCGAGCGAATTGACTGGGGCAATATTAACCTATCGTTTCGTTTCGAGCCATATTTAGATGATATGCGGATCACTTCTAACGAACAGCAGACTCCCAGACAGTATGTATGAGCCAGCCCGGCCAAAGCCGTCCGCCGCGGACACAATCGAGCGAAGTGACTGGGGCAATATTAACCTATCGTTTCGTTTCGAGCCATATTTAGATGATATGCGGATCACTTCTAACGAACAGCAGACTCCCAGACAGTATGTATGAGCCAGCCCGGCCAAAGCCGTCCGCCGCGGACACAATCGAGCGAATTGACTGGAGCCATATTTAGATGATATGCGGATCAGGGACATCACTGACAGACGTCGCAGCCAATATGGCGACCACGTGGATGTCGAATGAGACTTCCGCAACTTTACGCATGCTCATATTTATTTTTTCGGATGGACATTGAAGTGACAAATGTTTATATGTATTTTTCATTAAAATATCTATTTTAGAATGTTTATAGGCATGACACTCGAGCTTTAATTTCGACATTTTTTTCTCCGTAGCTTGAACAGCAGCGGCGAATGTGAAGCTAGCTCAGAAGTCCAAATTTTACCTCGCGACACTCAGAATTTGCAAAACTTGTACGTTGGGGCACAAAGTTCTTGGTCCAAGTACCACTGTACTTATATAGTAAAAAAATATATACACATAATTGAAAAAAAATTGTGGTCAAATGTTAGCATTGACTTCGTATATTGTGGCCATAAGTCATAAGTCACGTCTGTTGCTCCACACGTGCTATATGCTCCAAGTCAACTAGCGCCTAAAAACTGTAATAAAATGAAAATATAGCTGAAAACGTTCGTTCGTTGGCTCAATTTGGACGGATTTGTCGGTGCACGTGAACGTTCTCCTTTCCCCGAGCACATTTACGGCCTGGTTTGTCCGCTGGCGTGTGAATCGCAGCGATGGAGCCCGTTTTACGGTCTGTTTGGAGGACAAAAAGCGACCGTTGTGGCGTGAAAGGCGCGCGCGAAGCGGTTGTTTCGCGGCTGGTTTGCTATTGAGGTCAGCACCCGCAGAAAAAGAACAATGGCGCCCCCGCCCCCGCCCCCACCCCCACCCCCGACTCACCATCTCGCTGTGCGCGTCTTTGCTGAGCCTCGGCGTCAGCTTGATGGTGCCCATGAAGACGAAGAACAAGCCGAGGGCGAAGGAGAGCGCCACGATGGTGACCGTCCTCGGGGAGGCCATGTTTGCACGCTGGGAGCCGGAAGATGGCGGGACCGGATGCTGAGGAGGAGGAGGAGGATGCTGCTCCCGCTGCTTCTTCTTCTTCTGCTGCTGCTGCTGCCGCTCGGCTGCCTTGCCAAATCGCGAACCCGCACCGGCAACTTGCTCGTCTTCCGCGGGAGCGCGCGCAGGCTCTTAAAGGGACAGCTGCGCTATTTACGACCACGCAGGAGCCGTCCCAATTTGTACAATAACGATAATAAAGTCATTTTGTCATGGTAATTTTACATTTAAAAAAAAAAAAAACCCACACACACACACACACTTCAACATTGTGGGGTCCCCAATGAGCGACCTATCCGCCACTCATCAGTCCGTTTTCCATCCACGCATCCATCCGGCAGCAGGGTGGCTCACAGTCCTGAGGACCGGGGTTTGAATCCCTGCCCCGCCTGTGTGGACTTAGCATCGTCTCTCCGTGCATGCGTGGCTTTTTTCCGGGCACTCCGGTTTCCTCCCGTGTTCCAAAAACATGCAACATTAATTGGACACTCTAAATTGCCCCGAGGTGTGATTGTCTTGCTGTGCCCTGCGATTGGCTGGCGACCAGTTCAGGGTGTACCCCGCCCCCTGCCCGATGACAGCTGCGATAGGCTCCAGCACTTCCCATGACCCTCGTGAGGATAAGCGGCAAAGAAAATGGGTGGATGCGATTGTGAGTGCGAATGCTCGTTCGTTTCTATGTGCCCTGCGATTGGCTGGCGACCAGTTCAGGCTCTACCTTTCCTCCTACCCGATGACAGCTGTGATGGGCTCCAGCACTCACCGTGACTCTCGTGAGGATAAGCGGCGAAGAAAATGGATGGATGAATGGATCCACTAAAACCATCCATTCGCCCATCTGTCGTACACCAACAGCTACCACTTAATTAATATCCATCCATCCATCCATTTTCTTCACCGCTTATCCTCACGAGGGTCGCGGGGAGTGCCGGAGCCTATCCCAGCTATCAACAGGCAGGAGGAGGGGTACACCCTAAACTGGTCGCCAGCCAATCGCAGGGCACACAGAGACAGACAACAGCCGCGCTCACAATCACACCGAGGGGCAATTTAGAGTGCCCGATTAACGTTGCACGTTATTGGGGGTGTGGGAGGAAACCGGAATACCCGGAGAAAAGCCACGCAGGCACGGGGGAGAACATGCAAACTCCACACAGGCGGGGCCGGGATTTGAACCCCGGTCCTCAGAAATGTGAGGCCAAGGCTTTACCAGCTGAGCCCACCGTGCCACCGCAAAAAAGAAAAGGGGGGAAAAAAACAATTTCTATGTTGATTTTATTTGAATGCATTGCAGGGTAGTGAAACGATTTTGAAAATCATCTTTTCCACATTTCCAGAAATGACCCGAGATGGCAGCCGAGCGGCTTTCCCCCGTCATTGTCCTCGGTTCTCCTGACGCTCCTTCAGAGCCAGTATGGCTTTCCGGTAAAGATCTGTCGAGGGGGATCAGGTCTCGGTTACCAAAACGCAGCACGTTTAATTTGAGGGTGGGGCGAAAGGGGGGGTCCGGCTCATCCTCACCGAACGTGGCCGAGAGGTCGACGTCTTGAGAGGAAGCTCCGGACGTTTCTTCGGTGTTGATCTTGTTCCTCCTTTTAACTTTCACGCCTCTCTTCTTTTTCCTCTTTTCCCCTTTGGCTGCGACAGGGAAATATTATCATAGTACTCGATAAATGAATAAAATTGAACACTCCAAAGGTATGAACGTGAGTGCAAATGGTTGCCTGGCGACCTTCCGCCTCAAGATGGCTGCAATGGGCTTTTTTTTTTTTTTGGTCCACTTTTTGAAATGCTCTAAAATGCCACAAGATGGCGCCAAAGCGTGAACGTCGCACTTTGACCTCGAGGAAGTACAGTGAAGACTCTGTTCTCAAACGTCTCCGAACGAATCGGCTTTCGAACGAAAATTTTGAGATTTTTTCCGCTTGTGTTTTCGAACGGAAATCGGTACTTGGAACGCCTGCGACAAGAACCCGGAAATAACGCGACGGGCCCGGACCGACCAGCTGACCCACGACGCTATTGTGTACGACGCAACCTCCGTACGCAGACAATATCGAAATATCGATTCGGTTTTCGAACAAATCGGTTCTCGAACCGCCTTCTGGAACGGATTGTGGTCGAGAACCGAGGTCGGACTGTACCCGAAGTGGTACATCCCCACTGAGAGGCAAGCTTTGTATGTATGGGAGGAGCTAAATTGCGCCTGGGTTGTGCACGGAAAATCTTCGGGAGAGTTTTGCCACATGCATTCGGACACGCGACCTATTTGTAACTTTTTTTGGGAATACCTCTGAGGGGACTTCGGTCGCTGCGGGGCGACTGCGGAGCGGGGGTCCCGTCTTTGGCCCCGCCCTTCCGTCGCGGTCTCGTCTTTCCGGGCTGGCCGAGCGCGTTGCGGCGCTCGCCTTCCTCCCGCCCGTTGGCCGCGTCGTCGGCTTTGACGGGCCTCTTCTTCCTCTTTTTCGGCGCGTTCTCCTGACGACGGCGGTTGATCCCGATAAATATGAGGGCCCGGTTGTCGCGGGGTCCGGTGCAAACCTGCTCACCTTCTGCAGCGTGTCCCGAATGGGCTGCAACTTTCTTTCCCCTCTGCTGGCGTTTTCCTTGTTCTTTGGCCTTTGAACCTGGCGGAGGTCCGACTTGCTGCTTCTCACGCTGTGAGGAGGAACCGCAAAAAAGTCACATGAAGGATTCGGGTTATGATATTTTCAATGAACAAAACACGGAGTTAACAACATAATCAGCTGTAATCGCTCGCTGCCCGGTGGGCGGAAGCGTCAACACATAGCGTCTTTTTTAAAGGGTGCCAAATTTGTCGACCACTGACGCGTCTTTTTCAAATGGAATTACCTTTTTTCACACGCTTTCAACCCTGCGGTTTATGCGGTGATGCGGCACTAGCGTTAGCAATAAACTCTGTGTACCGAGGCTGATAACCAGGTGCGCAAATGCTAGTGTTAGCACGGGGCTAGGGTTAGCGCAGCACTAGCGTTAGCGGTAAACTCTCTGTGTACCGAGGCTGATAACCACGTGCGCTAACGCTAGCGTTAGCACGGGGATAGCGTTAGCGGTAAACCCTTTCTCTGTACCGAGGCTGATAACCAGGTGCGCAAATGCTAGCGTTAGCACGGGGCTAGCGTTAGCGCAGCACTAGCGTTAGCGGTAAACTCTCTGTGTACCGAGGCTGATAACCAGGTGCAGTAACGCTAGCGTTCGCGCGAGGTGAACGTTAGCGCAACGCTAGCGTTTGTGTGAGGCTGACTTTAGCCTGGCGCTAGCGTTAGCGGTAAACTCTTTCTGTGTACCAAGGCTGATAACCAGATGCGCTAATGCTAGCGCTAGCGTTAGCACTGGGCTAGCCTTAGCGCAGCGCTAGCGTTAGCGGTAAACTCTTTCTGTATACCAAGGCTGATAACCAGGTGCGGTAACGCTAGCGCAAACGCTAGCCCCGTGCTAACGCTAGCCGTAAACTCTGTGTACCAAGGCTTATAACCAGGTGCGCTCTGTCTGTCTTGGACATATGTGTGACACGTTAAGTGGGCTCGTATTTATCTCTTGGCTCTCCAGAATCCCTGGAAAAATTGGCCTAACGACCGCAGTGGTACCCGCACTGCTCAAGCCAGGGGTGTCAAATTAATTTTTGTCGCGGGCCACACTGTACTTACGGTTTCCCTCAAGGGGCCGTCACAGCTGTGAAACGATAAAAATCTTTAACTGCCTCATCGTATCTACACGTGAAATTTGTGAACTAGTTTCGTAATCAGAAATCAAGGGTAACGGGTTTTTCCAACTATTGTTGTTTGGTCACACAAAAATGCTCGTAATATCCCAACGTTATCATTTATGATATGACAATTTGAAATTTTGGTACAGATTTGAACAAAAAAAATCATGGAAGTTGATGCACATGATTTGCCTCCGCGGGCCACATAAAATCCTGCGGCGGAGCAGATCTGACCCCCGAGCCTTGAGTTTGACACCTGCGGCTCAAGCTTTTACTTCTCGGCCGTTTTTTTTCTCGGCGCTCTCGATAAAGTGCGACACAAACTGACCGTTCGCCCCCGTGTCTCCTCCTCGGCTTCTCCGTTTTGCCGTCGCGCTCGGCGGGCTCCGGCGGCGCCTCGCCGTCGCGGGCCACGCGGGCGCACAGCTGCGGGTAGTCCAGGCAGACGGCTCGCAGCAGCCAGCGGAGGCCTCGGAACGCCTTCCGGTCCGACCGGCGCCGAAGGTCCATTAAGGCCGAACAGGGCTCCTTTGCGAGCGGGGGTTTCGGTCGGTACGCCGTTACGCTAGTCTCGGCGGGATACGCGGCGGAGGACTCACGATATGGCACAGGGAGCGGCTCTGGTTGACCATCTTCTCCAACGAGAGCGTCTCGATCAGCTCACTTCCCAGCAGGGCGTTCGCTTTGTCTTGCTTGTTAGCCAAGCTGTAAAAAAAAAACAAAAAACAAAAAAAAAAACCGGCACACAACTTAGGCTCCAGCACTCCCTACGAATCTCGTGAGGATAAGCAGCTAAGAAAATGGATAGACGTTCCTCTACAAAGTGGGCTCCCAACACTGAATAGTCGTGCAATTACAAACGCTCGCCACTAGAGGGTAGTGTTGACAAAGTGAGAAATTGTAGATAATTACACCAGGAGGGGTTTTCCTGCCACTCTGGGCTGCTTGAGCATCTCAGCCAGGACCTCCTTGACCTCCTTGATCCTCGGCCGGTCGCCGGAGTCCACCACGAAGACGAAACCGTGCGCCTCGCCGTAAAACTCCCTCCAGCCCCCCCGCGACTCCGACGAGCCGCCCACGTCCAGCAAGGTGACCAGGTAGTTCTCCACCCGCAGCTGGCTCCGCACGCAGCCGTGGGTGGGGCCGCCCTCGGCGGCGTTGGGTGCTGGCGGCGGCGGCCGAATAAGTGCGCGTCAGTCCTGCATCTCCAAAAACGGGAAGACGCTCGACACAAATTGAACAAAGTGAAACAAAAATGACAAAAGAGGACAAAAGAAAAAGAAACAAAGGAAAAGAAAAGGTAGCTCAGAAGGGAAGAAACGAGCAAAGGAGGTTCTGAATCACAGATGGAAAACATTAAATGGGCACAGCACAGTGTGCGAGTGGTTAGCAAGTCTGCCTGACCATGCTTGGTCCAGAGTTTGAATCCCGACTTGGGATTTTGGGGGGGATTCAAACCTAAAACGCTTAACTGGCAGTCCATCCCGATTTATTCACTTAAAATTATCCATCCATCCATCCATTTTCTTAACCGCTTATCCTCACAAGGGTCGCGGGGAGTGCTGGAGCCTAGCCCAGCTGTCAACGGGCATGAGGCGGGGTACACCCTGAATTGGTCGCCAGCCGATCGCAGACACCTACAAACACCTACAATCACACCGAGGGGCAATTTAGAGTGTCCAGTTAATGTTGTATGTTTTTGGGGATGTGCCCGGAGAAAACCCACACAGGCACGGGGAGAACATGCAAACGCCACACAAGCGGATCCGGGATCGAACACGGGACCTCAGAACTGTGAGGCCAACGCTTTCTAGCTGTCACATCCCAGCGGTGCAGGGGGCAGACCCAAATGCAGGACTCCCAGGCAAAGGCATAATGTTCAGTGGGTTTTATTCTTTACTAAAGAGTTAAGTGCAGAACGGAATGCACATTAAAGTAGTCTAAAGAGATGCACAATTACACAGTCCAAGAAGGTAGAATCCAAAAAAAAAAAACGAGAAACAAGGTTTGAGGACGATGAGGCAAAGTAGCGGAGTAACCCAGGACGCGGTGAAGCATACGCACACTAACACAAAAACTCCAACTAAATGCTTGGTCTAGTTACAGTCCTTCGTGCAAAACAAGAGGGGTGTGGCCAGGCCTAGCTCGTGACACTAGCCGATCCACCGTGGCGCTAAATTAGCATTACTGGGTAAAAAAAAAAAATAAAAATAAAAACTTTCCAATGCGATGATAATGCCCATCAATTATGCGGCAATTTTCGCTATTCGGGGTCTGCCCCGGTTCCTACCCACCACCTATCATTTTTTTAATATGGTCTCCTTATATCACAGGTTCTCGCCTAGCGGGTGGGTCTGGAACGTACCCCCGGCGGCGTGCAAAAGTGGGGCGGGAACAGGGGAGCGGTCCCCGGCAAGCACCTTGGTGGGGGCTCTGCGGATCCGTCACGATAAACAGGGGTCCTAAACGTTGCCCTATGTCCCAAAATTGCGCCCCCAACCCACCGCACCTCAAATAGACCCTAAATCCATAACAGGCGGTGTCCCGATAGATTCCGCACAAGCAAACCGTATATCGCTACCTCGTAACATCCCGCGGATGGACGA
The DNA here is from genome assembly GCF_019802595.1 of Syngnathoides biaculeatus. Taxonomy (NCBI): domain Eukaryota; kingdom Metazoa; phylum Chordata; class Actinopteri; order Syngnathiformes; family Syngnathidae; genus Syngnathoides; species Syngnathoides biaculeatus. The sequence continues at coordinate 13,750,622 of NC_084650.1, forward strand.
CGTCTTTCCGGCTTTGTCAAGACCGACCACCAGAACAGTCACTCGCCTGTCGAATCGGTCAAATATTCGGCATCAGAAGCACAAAAATATTATTACTATTATTATTACGGCATCAAACCGAACCTGATTGGCTCCTGGATTTTGGAGAACCAGGTGCAGCAGTTGCTCATCAGGTTGAACATGTCGTCTTGAGGCGGGCGAGGCGTGCACGCCGCCCACCATTTTCTCTGCAAGCGGTACCTGGCGACAATTCAGGACTACACACTCAAATACTCACAGTTTGCTGAAAGAAAAAAATGACATCTCCGTAGTTCATTTGGGAAAATGCGTCACGATTAGAGCAAAGCAAAATATTAAAATCAATATTTGGCTCGGGGTGCAACCATGCAGTACCACAAAGAAATGGCAATGGAATTTTGGGATATTTAAAAGATGGGACGAACATGGAAACAGTTTGTTTTGTTTTATGTGTTTATTTTTTTTAATTGACTTGGGAGTTTTGGAATTTGCTTTCCCTCCATTTTCAAATGTCAGCTTTTTACCCAACAAAATACACAAGATGTACTTTTAAGCCACAAGAAATCCTCCAAATGATTGTCAAAACTTGATGGCGTAGCTTGGTAATTTAGCTCCACGCATGTGTCGAGGAAGGTTGCTTCAGATTTTGGCTCATTTGGAGGAATTCCCTCATGGGGGAGGGTCAAAATGGCTGACTTCCTGTTCCATTTCAGGGCTGGCGTCTCGAGGGATTTTCATGAATCTCCTCATAATGGACATGTCCAGCCAAGTCCTTGTCAACGGGTCAAACTGATGTCTGGGGGGTATTTTTTGCTGACAACTTTTTAGGGGGGCGCTACCGAGCGTGTTTTTGGGGCCAGTGCTCATTACACATGCAGTACAATCCAGACGCACTCAGCAAGACGCACGTGCCTACCAACACTGGCAGGTTTTGGGGCATGTTAACCCCACCCCCCACTACCCCGATTCCAAACAACTCCAGGATCAGGCCTCCTAAATCTGCACATTTTTCTGCGATTGCTCTCGGTGAGCAAACGCAACTTCGCCCAAGCGCTGCGTCCTCATGAGACCCGGCTCTGTTTCCCTGCCTCGCGGTCAGACCACACAGCAGCTGTCTGAGGTCAGCAGACGGAAACGGCGACAGGAAAAGAAGGCAGAAAAAAAAAACACAACACACGAGCGGCAGCTCTTTCTTTCAGTCCAGCGCGTCTGTTGCGTCTTTGGATAAGCCGCCGAAGCCACTTTAGATCGGGCCGCTTTTCCCGAGCCGTGAGCACGTCGGCCCAGATTTGCTCGTCGTCGCCGGATTGAATGAAGACGGCTTCTCAGCCACTGACACAAATATTTGCTAATGCAGAGCCGCTAGTAAATGCTAATGCTCAGAATGAGCCATTTTTTCCGCACTGTGAACGCGTTGGCCCACATTTGTCATCATCACGGAAGTGAACGAGGAAAAATATTTGCAAACGAAGAGCTGCTCGTAAAAATTCTAATAAGCGTAAAGAATTCATTTAGAACAACAATATTTACACTCATAATGATTCTTGTAGTACAATTTGACAATGGTTTTGACATTTCCCGATACCATTTTTTTTTACCCTTCCCGTTCAGCCTGTATGTCCTATCCTTGGGTCAAATTCTTCCGAACCTTAATACTGACTATCATAGTGACGCAGACAACACAGAGTTACATCTGGCACTGTCTCCAAATGACGAAACTTCAGTGGAGGGTTTATGTCACTGTCTAAAACATCCACCCATCCATTTTCTTCACTGCTTATCCTCACGAGGGTCGCGGGGACTGCTGGAGCCCATCCCAGCTGTCAACGGGCTGGAGGCGGGTTACACCCTGAACTGGTTGCCAGCCAGCCGCACTCAAAATCACACCTTGGGGGCAATTTAGAGTGTCCAATTAATGTTGCATGTTTTTGGAATGTGGGAGGAAACCGGAGTGCCCGGAGAAAACTCACGCAGGCACGGTGAGAACATGTAAATTACACACAGGCGGGTCCAGGATTGAACCAGGGATCTCAGAACTGTGGGGCCAATGCTTTACCAGCTGATCGCATCGTGCCGCCCTGTCTAAAACACGTAAGTTAGATCTCAACCAGGCTTGACTATTGTAATGGTCTTCTGAATTCTTTCCCAATGCTCTAACCACCGCTGCGTTCTGCCACTGGTCTATAAATCACAAAACGGTTTAGGTCCTGAATACGTGCAAGAAATGCTAATGGGATACAAAGCCGGAAGGGATCTGAGATCGACTGACACGGTTCAAGTCGTGGCAGGCCGAGTCCAAAGCAAACAAGGCGAAGCGGCACTTAGCGACAATGCTGAACACAAACGTTCGCCAACAGAAGTCACCTAAACCCCAAGTGAGAACATTTTATGGTCCACTAGATCTTCTGATGATAATATTTTACTATTTCTTCCATAAAACCACATGATACTAAAACAGTTCTCCCTCTTACAAAGTATCTCGTATTAAACTTGATAAAATGCACGCATCGGATTAGATTAGCGAGAACAAGACCTGCACCGTTTTGACCTAAAAACAAACATCGGCGATCGACTGTTGCATATGCAGCGTGCCGTCACAGCGATGAATATGTAAATGGTTGTAATAATAATAATAATAACGAGACTTACAGAAGTAGATCTAGGTCCATGCATTTGTTTGCGTCGAGCTATGCGCTAACATCTTGCGGCCACCTGCGACGACACTTAATCAGGCTCACGCTAAGCCTCCGTGTTTTGCTTTCGCGGCCAATCACGGGTGGGGGGAGGGGCGTGACCTAGTAGCTCGCTTGGTCCCACTCAGATGGGGCAAAACCATCTTAGGGGGACCGCCATGGCGTCCAGGTGGGTCCAAATGGGCTATGGGGTATCTCGTGATGTCCAAAAGTGGCACCATTGCGTCGTGTTGCGTTTGGACACGTTTGGGCCGCACGGACGCCGGCGTCGCCGTGACAACGAAGACGCCGGCGTGGCAGGAGTTCTAAGTTTAGAAACATGCTAAAGCTCATTATCATTATGATGCATACACTGTACAGAAGGCATTGCACTGAATAAAGTGCAGTACGGTACATATTTTTTGTGGAAAAACAATAGTCAAAATACAAATACATATTCTCTAATAATAATAAACATTTAGTATGCTGTTGTCGAATCATGTTTTGGGTGTTTTCGGTTGTTGAAAAGGTTCTCCAAGGAGGCAACAGCATGTGAGGGGAAACAATCTCAGTCTTCTTTCATGACGTCATGATTTGATTAGTGCACATTGATGATCTTATCTCATTAAACGAGGGACATTTATGGACTGCAGAATTATAGAATGACACATTGCAGAGAGAGAGAGAGAGAGAGAGAGAGAGAGAGAGGGAGAGAGAGAGAGAGAGAGAGAGAGAGAGAGAGAGAGAGAGAGAGAGAGAATCAACCTGTTACATAACGAGTGTCGACACGATGGTGGCGCACCACAGCGCGATGCACGCAAACACCGCTGGGTGGCGTCACGGCCACGCAGCAGCCACTCGTCTGCGAGGCAGAGTGACGAAAGGGAGGCGTCTGTTCCCCCCCCCCAGTCCCCCCCGCCCCCCCCAATAGTGAGAGAGAGAGAGATAGAGAGAGAGATAGAGCGAGAGAGTGGTAGAGAGAGCTCAATAGATAGATAGATAGATAGATAGATAGATAGATAGATAGATAGATAGATATAGATAGATAGATAGATAGATAGATATATAGATAGATAGAATAGATAGATAGATAGATAGATAGATAGATAGATATATAGATAGATAGATAGATAGATAGATAGATACGTGTTTGTAAACTGGCTCAAGCGTGTTCGTACTTCTTTCGCTCCATAATGACTGAGATGATGTCGGCACGGTTGTTTTGTTTTTTGCTCTGATTTCGTCGTTCTACTCCTGCTGTAACCCGTGAACCTTCCGTCATCCGCAAGGCCAAAAAAAAAAAACAGAACAGAACAAAAGAGCTGAGGTCACGCATAGCGGCGGCCCGACCCCGCGTTTGCTCCACTGAGCACACCCCCCTCCCTCCCTGCCAGTTCACGCTCGGATCCCGCGCCAGGCCATTTGCGGCAAACAAAAGGTGGCGTCGCGCAAGCCTTCGGGCCTCCTCCGTAATGAGATTTCCGTCTTCCGCCTTCCCCCACGGGAGCGGCTCAGCGCAGCGCGTTGCCGCGGTCTGCCGTCGGTGACCCACGGCAACGCGCGCGCGTTGGTAACCGTCGGCCTTCATTTGCGCCGTCCGCTTCCTCCTCGCATTTACGGAGGTTACATCCGAGCGAGGCAGGAGCGGGTCGGGGTCGGGAACGGGGGCGGGGGCGGGGGAGCTCTCGGATCTCGGCTCAGTTTGCTCCCCCCCCCCCCCCCCTCTCCCCAGAGGAAACAACTGCGAATTTGAATAATATCGTTGCGGGATCGAACTGCCGTCCGTGAAAACGCAGTAAGAAAAAAGTATTTGACACCACCGAGTGTTGCTCACACAAAAAGAAAAAGGATAGAAAACGAAGCTTTAAAATCAAACCCATCAAATTGAGTGCGACGTGCTTCTCGGCCTTTGCGCATTTTGTCTTTTGTTTAGTTGTCTTTAAACGTCTTCTGTGGGAACAAACTTTGTGCAACAATAAAATGTTTTCACTTTCTTGAGCCGAGCCGTCAAAGTGGCTCGCTTGGCCGCAATACATTTTTTTTATGGAACGCTGCGACCTGAACAACAAACAACGACACGACCGGGTCAAAAGTCAAACAGTTGCAGGGTGACTAACTCTTTTGTCTCTCTCTCTCTCTCCCACCCTCCCTCCCTCTCCTCTCTCTCTCTCTCTCTCTCTCTCTCTCTCTCCCTCGGTTTTTCCTTCTGCCTCTCTCTCTCTCACTCCATCTTTTTCTCGCTTTTCTCTCTCTCTCTCTCTCTCTCTCTCTCTCTCCTCACTCACTCCCTTTCTCTCTCTCTCTCTCCTCTCTCCTCCTTTCCCCTCTTTCTCTCTCTCTCTCCTCCCTCTCCGCCCCGTCTCCCTCTCTCTCTCACTCCATCTTTTTCTCTCTCCCATCGCCCTGTCTCACTCTCTCCCTCTCTCTCCCCCCTGCCCCCCTTCTCTCACTCCCTCCCCTCTCTCTCTCTTCCTCCCTCCCCTCCGTCCTTGTCTCACTCTCTCTCCCATCCCCCTATCTCACTCTCTCTCACCCCCCTCTCTCTCTCCCCTCCCCGTCTCACTCTCTTCCCCTTCCCCGTGTCACTCTCCTTCTCCCTCCCTCCCTTGGTCTCCCCCCTCTTTCCCCTTCCCCTGTGTCACTCTCCTTCTCTCTCTCTCTCCAACCCCCCCTCTTTTACTCTCTCTCTCCCTTGTCTCTCTCTCTCTCTCTCTCTCTCTCCATCCCCCTGTCTCACTCTCCCTCTCTCTCTCTCTCTCTCCCTCCACCTCCCTCTCCCATCCCCTTGTCTCACTCTCTCCTTCCCTCCCTCTCTTTCTTTCTCTCCCCTTCCCCCGATTCACTCTCCTTCTCTCCTCTCTCTCTCACCCCTCTCTCTTTCTCTCTCTCCCCTCCCCCTGTCCTCACTCCCTCTCTCCCTCTCCCCCTTCCCCCTCTCTCTCCTCCCCCCCCCCTCATCTCCTCCTCACTCCCGCCCCCGGCTTTCTTTCTCTCTCCCCTTCCCCCGATTCACTCCCTTCTCTCCTCTCTCACTCCCTCTCTCTTTCTCTCTCTCCCCTCCCCCTGTCTCCCTCCCTCTCTCTCTCTCTCTCCCCTACCTTCCCTCCCCCTCTCTCTCCTCCCCCCCTCTCTCTCATCACTCCCTCCGCTCCTCCTTCATCTCTTTCTCTCTCCCCTTCCCCTTCACTCTCCTTCTCTCCTCTCTCACTCCCTCTCTCTTTCTCTCTCTCCCCTCCCCCCTTTCTCCCTCCCTCTCTCTCTCTCTCTCTCTCCCCCTTCCACCCTCTCTCTCCACCACCTCCACCCTCTCTCTCTCACTCCCGCCTGCTCCCTTTTCTCTCCCCTTCCCCCGATTCACTCTCCTCTCGCTCTCTCAGTCCCTCTCTTTCTCTCTCTCCACTACCCCTGTCTCACTCCCTCTCTCTCTCTCACTCCCTCTCTTTTTCTCTCTCTCCCCTGTCTCTCTGTCCCCCCCCCCCTCTCTCTCCTGTACCGTTCCCAGGACAACAAGTCCAAGGACTCCCAGTGGGTGAAGACTAAAAATGGAAGTGCAAAGTGAGTGAACTCTTGCCTGCTAAAAGTATATCCCCCCCCCCCCCCCCCCCCCCCCCCCCCCCGCCGCCCGGTGTCAGCGACGATCCGCCGCCAAACATTTGCCACTGACTGCAGTGGAATCATTCAGAAAGGGGAACCGCGCACAGCGCTCACGCCGAAAACACGTTTCACCGAAAAAAGTGCACCAATGAGGAGACGACATTCACACAGGCATTGAAAAGTAAACATCACTCCGGCTGCTGCTTCGTCTCTGAAAACGCATATTTTTCGCTTGAGACAACTATTAGATATAAATGTACATTTTAAGAGCTTTGATTGGACTAAATACATTCCTATTTGCTTTATGTATTCATTTGCTCGTAGATCCTCCTTTGAAAGAAGAGTTGTGGTCCATTTCTCCCTCGGGTTTTCAGCTCAAGGCCCCAAATTATTACTTTTTTTTTTTTTTCCTTCGCTGGCTTATCTATTGCCACAAAATTATACATGCAGCGAGAGTCATCACGATTTGGTGATTTGAATGTGAGGTCTCTGGAAGTCGTGCTTCGTGTCTTGCTACAAACAACCCAAAAATGTTATTATTATGAATCCAGCAGGGGATCAAATACTTATTCGTACACTATTTTTTTTTTTTAAAGGGTGTGGATTTATCACACCAAACGAGATTTTTTGCCAAGAAAATGTGTCGCTGCTTAAATAAAAACATCTCTGACAATAGGCGAGGCGGTAAAAATAAGCAACTTGTGTAAGGCTGATCTCCAGGAATGTGCCGGAGGGCTTTGCGATCGGACACCAGTGTAACTATTTACCTCTTCCTGGTTCCCAAAAAAAAAAAAAAAAAAAAGCTAAAAGGGAAGTGTCAAATGAGTTACTGTAAATATTAACTATTCATGAGTGATTTGGAATGGTGAATTATTCAGATAAATTGCTTTTGGCGGGGTTATTTTCATTCATGCACAATAATTTATCCGTGGTGAACTTTGAACTTTCATATAAACTTGTTGCCATGTTCGTGAAGCACAGGAACTATTTTAATAAATGAAGGGGGGGGGGTAAATATAAAGTACAGTTGGAGGAATAATTACGTGAACCCAGCAAAATTTTTCACATTTCGGAAATCCATTGATCATAAGAATAAATAGAGCGAGCCTGCTTTTGGGTGTAAAAGTTCCATTTCATTTTGAAAGGTCTAAACCGGATGCGCAGGGTTGATCGTGCGCTTTTATTCACAGAGTCCGCTCCACATCCGGTATCGTGTTTGTTTTGTACGCTAGCTTGCTGGTTTTCTTTTCTTTTCTTTTTTTTTTTTTTAATTGTATTCTAGCAGCAAAGAGGATGCGTGGCGTGAAAAGAGAAAGAAAAATACACGCGGCCGCGATCACGTCACCCGGCCCGGCCCGGCCCGGCCCGGCCGCAGCCGCCGTCATGAGACGCAAATGTCGGCGGTGGGAGGTTTGAGGGCTGCTGCTAACTTGACGCCGTGACGAGGCACAACTTCCACGCCGGCGGAACGAGCGAGTCGCTCCGACGACGGCGGGCCGGGGAGCCACGTCTGATTTCCCGGCTTCCCAAAAGCCTTTCCTCCAAACGGGGTGGGTTTTTTTGGTTTTGTTTTGTTTTGTTTTGTTTGTTTGTTTGTTTTTGTATTGATTGTTTTGTTTAACTATTTTCGAGAAAGGAAAGCGCAATGGTGACAGGTGGGGGAGACAGTGCAGAACTGACGGACGCTAAAGTTCCTACGTTCGAATCCGTTGGTGGTTAAAGCGTGGAAGGGGAGGAAAAGTAGGATTTTTTTTTTTTTTTTTTTTTTAAAGCACTCACCATGGAGGAGCGGGAGCGGGAGATTTCCTACGCGGAGCCGTCGGCGTCGGACAGCGGGGCGGCGTCGGTGGTGGTGGTGGTGAAGCCGAACCCGACCCGAGCGCGCCCCCCGTTGGGCGTGCTCCTCGCCACGCTGCTGTACTGCGCCGAGCTGGTCAACGCCGCCGCGCTGTGCGCCAGATACAGCCGCACGGACGACCGCCACTGGCTGGGCTTCACCGCGGCCTTCGCGCTGCTCCCGGCCGTCCTCATCCAGCTCGCGCTCATCTTCATCCACAGGGACGCGGGCCGGGACCGGCCGCTTGTCCTCCTGCTGCACCTGCTGCTCCTGGGACCCGTCGTCAGGTTGGAAGTCTTGCTAAAAAAAAAAAGTACTCGTGTTCTGTATCTTTGCAGGCCAAGTCGTGTAATAATAATAATAATTTGCACCTAACCCACAACTGTGACGCGTACTGGAGCAGTTCATATCATTCTCTTCTCATAAAATGACCCCCCCCCCAAAATAAGTATTACAGGTATTTGCGTGTGCAAATCGGCGCAGCCATACTTTGCAAGTCAAAATCGTCCGGAACAACTTTAGTGCTGGTCCTCCAATCGAAAGGTGGGAAAATGCTGTCGTCATCAATAGTAGTGAAGGACTAATTATACTAATTATTCTTTTCTTCAAAAAATAATAATAATAATAATCCATCGAGCCGTTTGTCTAACAAAACAAAGTCCGTTCTACGTTGTTTATCTTAAACAAGCACGTCAGCTAGCTTATTGCTCACAAACAATACAAAACGCCAAAGACAGGCTAAGGATGATGGCATTAGTGCCGTTAAGCATCGGATAAGTCGACACAAAGAGTGGAGTAACACATGTAGAGAGGCGATACAGGTTTACTCTAAGGCATCGATTTTGTACCCTCCGTGAGAAGTAATCAGTCGATCTGTGTACTGTGCTGCCTCCAGGTGGAGGAGGCTGGAACAACAAAAAGAGCAGCACAATGTCCGTTAAATTGAAACCCCCCCCCCAAAAAAAAAAAAAAATTGTTTTTTTTTAATCCTCTTATTATAAAGCACAATATGATAAACAGCTATTTTCCATCTTAAAAACAGAACATTTTGTTTTGGGGGACTGGAACAAATTGAAGACTTGTCCATTCATTTCAAAGGGGACTGATGATTTGAGTGTTTTGAGTTACAAGCGTGGTCGTGGGAAAATGCTACTTGTATCTGAAGGCACCACTACTCAGTCACGATCGGCAAGGATTGCCCGCTGTACAAGACACGATCAGAAGCACTGATGTGCAGTGGCCATAAAAAGTCCACACACCCCTGATGAAATGTCTGGCTTTTGTCATCTAAAAAAAAAAAAAAAAAAAGATAAGATTAAAAATTAGAACTTTAAAACTTTTTCCATGCGACTGCTAATCTGTACAACTCGACTGGGGACAGCAAAAAAAAAAAAAAGTCGTTAAGACAGTGGGAGTAAAAGTAAACAAAGGAGATAATGTTGTTACTCAAGCTTTGCTGCAAACGCAATTCTGACAAGATGATCGGGGCAGAAGTGACAATAGATCAAGGCAGGAATAAAAGCGTACGTGAACAATCGCGCCATGTTTTTAACATAATATAATACAATACCTTCTGTACGTGGAACGAAAAGTTGCAGTATTTCCATAGTAAGTGCCGCTATAAATTTTGGGATCGAGTCCTAAACACGAAAAGGGAGTCGGACCGCTGAATGGAGGTCACGTGACTGAACTGAACTTTTGAGATCTGGACAAAAGCCCGGCGGCGGCAATCCGGCTTCGTTAGAGACAAATGACATTTTCTTGAGGCAAGTGCAAAGAAAATTAGCATTAGCATGAGTGATCAAGGCGGCACGGTGTATCAACTGGTAGAAGCGTTGGCCTCACGGTTCTGAGGACCCGGGTTCGATCCCGGGCCCACCCGTGTGGAGCTTGCATGTTCTCCCCGTGCCCGTGTGGGTTTTTTCCGGGTGGGCACTCCAGTTTCCTCCCGCATCCCAAAAACTCGCAACGTTAATTGGACACTCTAAATTGTCCATAGGTGTGATTGTGAGTGCGACTGTTGTCTGTCTCTATGTGGCCTGCGATTGGCTGGCAACCAGTTCAGGGTGTGCCCCACCTCCCTTGTAACCCTAGTGAGGATAAGCGGCAAAGAAAATTGATGGATAAATTCCCGAAAAGCTAACATTAGGTACACCCGCACAGTCCATGGAGAAATTCAGGAAACAAAATACCGGAGCTGAGTTATTATTTTGATTCCTATGAAAAAAATTATTTCAAATTTCTATAAGATTGCAACGTTTAAAAAAAAAAACAAAAACGTTCTACCAGGGATGGACTTTTAAGGTCAGCGTTGCACCTTTAATCGGTACTGCAGTCCCCGTGTAAGGAAAATTCTTTTCACAACAGGAATGTTGTTTTTTTTAATATTTTTTTAAAAATGCTTCACGGTGCCAGCGAGCTCGCCCAAAATTATGTCAGCAATCTTCTTTCATCTGATTGGTCGGTCAGAGCGAGCAAAGTTCAACTTTTGGCCGTTGGCGCACATAAACGTGTTGACCGTGTGATGCATTTTTATTGAATTGTTTGATGTCATGATATTAGTTAAATATTGATTCTGGATTGTGTTTTTGTTTCATCTTGGCGGTTTCGATAAAGTGATAGCGCTGTTTTCATGCGGTGGATTAATATTGGTAAATCCCCCGCTGAATCGAAAGCCACCACTAGGCTCAACTCAATTGATTTTTTTTTTTTTTTTTTTTTTTAATCTCCTCCCCCCAGAAGCGGCTTTTAGTGCCTTGTAAGCACACCGCTCATCATATTTATGATGTTCGCGTGCGGCTGATGAGAAGCGAGGGGGGGGGGGGGGAACCCGTTTGGCGGCAGTGAGACGGGGTGTCCGGACTCCTGGTCTCAAATTCAGGTCTTTGCTTGAAAGGCGACATTCTCAGCTTTGAATCCGCCACATTTGCATATGTGGGGCGGTTGTGTGGCAATAATCGAGCAATCCGATAGCGTTGCCGTGTGACGCCAAGACCTCAAAGCGCTGCGACACACGCGTGAGGCTATCCTCGGCGCTGAATAAACACTTTTTATTTGAGTGCAATTCGTCATCACTCCTGCCTCTTATCAAGATTAATGTGCGCGTTTGGCACCGAGTCATGAAACCTTTTAGCCGACGTGGCTAAACGAGTGTGTATTTAGCCGCTACGTGGCTAAACGCACGCGTATTTAGCTGCGATGTGGCTAAACCTGCCTGTGTTTAGCCGCTATGTGGCTAAATGTGGTGTATTTCGCCGCGACGTGGCTAAATGTGCGTGTATTTAGCCACGACGTGGCTGAACGGGCATGTATTTAGCAGTGACATGGCTAAGCCGCGACGTGGCTAAAACACGCGTGTATTTGGCCGCGAGGTGAATAAACGGGCATGTATTTAGGCGCGACGTGGTTAAACGACAGTGTATTTAGCCACGACGTTGCTAAACGTGCGAGTATTTACCCGCAACGTGGCTAAACGTGCGAGTATTTAGCCGCGGCGTGGCTAAACCCAAGTGTATTTTGCCGCGACGTGACTAAACATGCGTGTATTACCCGCAAAGTGGCTAATCGTAAGAAAGAGCGGGCATTGTGAAGCGTCTTTCTTTCGACCGCCAGCTGTGATCAAGAAACCAGCGCGAGAAAACGGAGCAGTTAGCAACCAAATGGCGGCAACTTGTGACTAAATACATTCGCGTATTTAGCCGACAGGTGGCTAAACGCGTGTGTATTTATCCGCGATGTGTGTAAACGCGTGTGTATTTAGCCACGACGTGGCTAAATGCGTGGTTAGCCAAATGGCTAAATGTGCGTGTATTTAGCCGCGATGTGGCTAAACCTTTGGACACACTCAGCCAGTCCTCGTCACTTGTTACGACGAAGCTCCAAATCAAATTAGCGACGAGGCCGGAACCACTTGAGAAAATGAGATTTTAAAAATGTCAAAGGGCATTGAGCACGTGACCGCCGTAATGCTCTCCGTGAGCGGAATGTCGGTGAAACAAAGGCCAGAAAGCCCCCCCAACCCACCACCACCACCACCCCTCCCCAGCGACACGGTAGTATTCATCCCGCATTCCGGCTCCTCTGTTTTATCTCCAGCTGATGTAAACACATTGCCCTTGTGCACGGCGTCGGCTTCCCGGGCTTCAGCCGGGGAGGATTTCATGGCCGCGCAGTAAAACGAGCTTCGCGCTAGTCCGCAGTTCCGCACTCGAACGAGAAATTGCACATGAAGCCGCGAGGTCCGGCTAAACGCAAAAAACAGATGGGGGGGCGACTCGCTATTCCCGAGATAACTTTCAAATTGCTCCCCGTTGCCCTGACGGTAGTGGGCGGACATTTTGTCAGCGGATATGGACGAATGTCTTTATCTTTACTCCCTGAATTCGTTGATGATATCATAGCTAGGCGTGAATTTGCGCTCCCACGACTTCTGTTTTCATCTTCCCGAGCTGAGCAAGGCGTCACGGAAAGAAAGGATCTTTACCCTGCGCCGGCTGCCAAACTGTTGTGTCGCACCTCATTGACGTTCCTTTTCGGCAGAGATTTCTCCGGATTCTCCGAATTCCGATGCTGTTACGTAGCCCAGATGCTGAAGTCCCGAAATTCCTTGCAAGGCTACGTTGTTGACAAAGTGATTAACCCGGGGTCGCTCCTTTTGCACACCCAACTTTCCAATTACCGTAATTTTCGACCTACAAGCCGTGACTTTTTTTCCACACGGTTTTAACCCTGCAGTTTATGCGGCTAATTTGTGCATTTTTTCTAACGCACTCGAGCGGAAAAGGTACGAATGAGACCGGTGGAATATATGTGCCGAGGAAGTGGTTTTTATCAGCCCTGTTAGCGCTGTGTTAGCGTTAGCGCTGTGTTAGCGTGTTGCTGCTGTGTTACTGGCGTGTGTCAGTGATATTTACCGGTAAGCTTATTTTAACCGGCCCTGTTAGCGTCAGGCCTAGCGCGGTGTTATTGCTAGCGCGGCGTTAGCACGAGCGTTAAACTCTTTCTGCGTACCGTCTTTCTTTGTAAATATCTCGTGTTTCAATGTGCGCACTTGCAGCTTTTACACAGCTGCGGCGTATGTATGTACCAAATGGTATTTCCTTTACAAATGTACTCGGTGAGGCTTATAACCAGATGCGCTTTGTAGGCCGGGAATTACGGTAACCTGTTTTTTGGAGTGTTCGTCTACTTTCCCATTTGAACCTTAAATATCTGGTCTTTGTTTTGAATATAGTTTGAAAAGGATTTGCAATTCGTTGTCTTCGGTTTGGATTTACGTTTTACACAAGGGATGTCAAACTCATTTTTGTCACGGCTCACGTTGTAGTTATGGTTTCTCTCAGTTATGACTGTGAAACCATCACCTCATCAGATTTATACATGAAATTCTGGTCCAGATTTTAGCAAGAATCACGGAAGTTAGCACACGTGATTTCCCTCCGCGGGCCACATAAAATTATGTGGCGGACAAGATCTTGCCCCCGGGCCTTGAGTTTGACACCATGCTTCACGCGCCAAGGGCCCCGAGTTCATCGGAATCGGGAGGGGGCGTGGGGGGGTCTTTGTTTGTCCTTGCCAAAGCAAAACAGGAAGTCGGCCACTATCTGCGGTGACTTGACACCGTCGCCCAGCGCCGGTTTGTCTGCAGTTTGTCCAATATCTTCTTTTTCCCCATTTCCTGAGTTCAGCGACGCGGCAGCAAAATACACCGCACGCACCGCGATACGTCCGCGGAGAATAGACCGTTTCCGACCGCGTGACTACATCCGGGGGTTACGCGGCCACGTCGGAGGGGTTCACTCTCCTGACGCCCCGTCCACTCTGCGGCTTTTGCGTACAGACCGGAATTACGCAAATGTTCGTACGACTGTTAAAAGTGACGCACGACGGCTAAAAAAAGACTTTGGAACGTTATCGGGGCTCATTAGATGTTGTTTCAAGAAACCGTTACGACAAGAAGTGCGCTTGGATCGACGATATCGACCCACATGCCTTGGAGAAACGCAGACGGCGCAAGAATTTCGAACTGCGGGCGTCTGTAACCTATCCAGACACCGTCAATATCTCCTCTTCTCGACAAGCGCTTATACCGCCGACCCCTAACGGGACAAGCCGAAAGGAAAATAAGAAGAGGGAGAGTGAGAGAGCGGTTCGACTGGGACGAGTCCCAAGCGGAGCTCTCACCTCTTTCTCCACTTCCACGGCTACATTTTTAACTCAACTCACGAACCGGCTAGCGGCGCGGTAACTCGTTTTTGCGAGCTTATTATCATAGAGCAGAAAATACAGATTTTGGAGACGCGCATTGCAGTCGCACGCGAGTATTGTGCTCGGCTGCTAGTTCGGCTCTGCTCGTACGAGACAGCCGCGGTTGCAGCCGTTTGGATGCTAACTGCTCCGTTATCTCGCACAGGGTTAGGGTGAGAAAGGCGCTTTACAACGCCCACTGTCGTTTGAGCGACCGATCACGCAGCAGTGCGCCCCCCTTTCGCACCCCTTTCTGAAATGATTCCCGCCGAGCTCCGCGTGTTCAAGCCAAGATGGCGGCGGTGATGGTGGTGTGACATCAGTCAAAAACGGTCTGTAGCGACTCGTTTTCGGATGTTTGCTCATTCCGCGCCCGATATCTCCCTCGCGATTTCGCCGACGTATTGCGCCAAGACGTCGTCGCAGTGGTGTTATTTCTCGGCAGAAATGCGTGAATTCTGGCACCTTCTTAGATTTTTGCGACTCATAACAGGATATCATACCTCCATTATGCATTTACAGTACAAGTTGCATGTATTTGGTGGAAAGTTGTCTATCTTGCTTCAACTGGTCCCCACAAGTTTACACAGAGCCGGCCCAAAAACCACAATTAGTGTGTCACACCGGACTTGTCCCAGCATGCAGCGCTTCCCCGGCTGCCTGCAGAGGCGAACGCGTCGTGCGTCTCGAGCCCCCCACCGCTAATTGCGGCCGCTCCCAGACAGGATGATCTCGCTGTCGAAAGCGTTTCGTCAGACAAGATGGCGACACGCTTGACGCGCCGCTTAAAAAGGAAGTCCCGCTGCGTTCGGGCTCGAAAACAAACGCGTATCGATCGGTTTGCCGGATTTATTGATCAATGTCGGACGGATTGCTCTCAGGGGCCCCGAGTGCACGCAAATTCCGCGAGGGGGGTGGAGGCGGTTAAGAGCGAGCTTACTGGAAGCCGCCGACATTTCTGGCAACTTTGCAGCAGTCTCTCAAAACGTTGCAGCTCAGTTTTTTTTTTGTTTTGTTTGTTTTTGGGCCGCACTGACTGACAATCCCCACCTCAGACTTGCTAGCACGAATTCCTTTCCGACCCAGAAGCTCCCGGAAGGCATAAAAAAAATCGCGTCACTGCATGGGAACGGCGTTTAGCTGAACAGAGGCAGCATTCACCTTGCAAACGTTCTCGGGGACCGCACCCTTGCCGGTTTCTGCGGGGCCTCTCGGGCCTCCGGGAAGCGTCGTTTCTTCTTTTCTTTCCTCGGGCGCCCTCTGGTGGAGCGCTCGATTTTTGTTCCAAACTCACGGGCTAAATGATTAAAAAAATTATATATATATATATTGATAGTAATCCCTTGCAAGTGAAAATTATTTTAACCAGCTATTGCTGTGACGTAGATGGACCTCCCCCCCAAAATTATGTTTTTTATATCTAAAACCTGAATTTAGATTTTCGACCATGTAAAGAAGTTTGCTAGTCATCTCCGCTCCGATGTTCTAAATATGTAAAATGTCAATGAATGTGTGAAATACTTGTTTCTTTTTTTTCACCCCCCAAAAATTAAGAAAAAAAAATACATTTCTTAATAAAATATCTTGACCTAATGTTAAATGCAAAAAGGGGAGGAGCATGAAATTAAGATTTAAGTCTATATTTCTGCCCCTCTTATTTTTTATAGTGGCTATCGTATCGCATCTTTATATTACATTACTGTGAGAGAAAAATGATATCGTTTGTGTTCTATAGAATTAGAGAAAAATTTTAGACAAAAAATTATGAATACATTTATTAAATTTATTTTTATTTAATTTAAATTTGATAAATTACCTTTCACTTTAAAAAAAAGATATTCAATCAATTACTATTATTCACACGTTATCACCATCATTCTTAATATATGGAAAAATTGTTTGTGGATCAGTTTTATCATATTATGACATTGAAGGATTACGTGGGTATCGTTGCGGTTTTGGAGGCGCCGGTCCGTATGCAGCTAAAATTACATTTATTGGAAATATTTTGAGCAACGGCAAAAGCCAATCGTTGACATCAAGGCGGCAAAAATTGCTAAATTGGTAGCAAGGACGTCAGTTTGGGTCATGTTTAGTCAGGGGAATTTCACGGGTGGATGTCCGGTGGACATTGGTCGGCCTTGAGTTTTTCCCTGTCATCCGTGGCGCTTGTTAAACCTGAAAAATCATCTCACGCCACTTTTGTAGTTTTGTTGTTATTTGAACTGAGCGTCCGGGTTTTGTGCCAAAGTCTACAAAAACTCTAGCTAGTATTTTGTTGCGCTTAAAATGCCATATTTTGCGAAGGGCAGTAACGCTTCCCCTCCGGTGAGATCGGAAGGTTAGCACCACAGCGCTCTCTGCTGCCCTAAAGGAGAACTGCAGGCTGACGGCGCCTCCGTCGCCCGGCAGGTGTTTCGACGCCCTGGCGGTGTACTTCCAGATGGGCCGGAAGGAGGAGCCCTACGTGACCATCACCAGGAAGATTTACCTGAAGCGCGGCGAGGGCACGCGCACCGAGTGCCAGGTCAGCCGCTCGGCGCGCATCCTGGCCACGCACAGGAACGCCTTCAAGCGCACCGCCGTCATCCAGGCCTTCCTGGGCTCCACGCCGCAGCTCACGCTCCAGCTGTACGCAACCATCCAGGAGAAGTACATCCTCCCCATCCGACGTAAGGGCCTGCACGCACAAAGTCACACATAGTCGATTCTCCGTGGTCTTGTTTTTACTGGTGTCTTTAATCTACACATTTTACACAAATGTGATTTACGACCATCCATTTTCTTTGCCGCTTATCCTCACGAGGGTCGCGGGAGTGCTCGAGCCAATCCCAGCCGTCATCGGCCAGGAGGCGGGGTACACCCTGAACTGGTTGCCAGCCAATTGCAGGGCACGTGGAGACAGACAACAGTTGCACTCACAATCACACCTAGGGGCAATTTAGCGTGTCCATCCATTTTCTTTGCCGCTTATCCTCACGAGGGTCGCAGGGAGCGCTATAGCCAATCCCAGCCGTCATCGGGCAAGAGGCCGGGCTCACCCTGAACTGGTTGCCAGCCAATTGCAGGGCACGTGGAGACAGACAACAGTTGCACTCACAATCACACCTAGGGGCAATTTAGCGTGTCCATCCATTTTCTTTGCCGCTTATCCTCACGAGGGTCGCAGGGAGCGCCGGAGCCTATCCCAGCCGTCATCGGGCAAGAGGCGGGGCTCACCCTGAACTGGTTGCCAGCCAATTGCAGGGCACGTGGAGACAGACAACAGTTGCACTCACAATCACACCTAGGGGCAATTTAGCATGTCCATCCATTTTCTTTGCCGCTTATCCTCACGAGGGTCGCAGGGAGCGCTATAGCCAATCCCAGCCGTCATCGGGCAAGAGGCCGGGCTCACCCTAAACTGGTTGCCAGCCAATTGCAGGGCACGTGGAGACAGACAACAGTTGCACTCACAATCACACCTAGGGGCAATTTAGCATGTCCATCCATTTTCTTTGCCGCTTATCCTCACGAGGGTCGCAGGGAGTGCCGGAGCCTATCCCAGCCGTCATCGGGCAAGAGGCAGGGTACACCCTGAACTGGTTTCCAATCAATTGCAGGGCACATAGAGAGAAACAGCCGCACTCACAATCACACCTAGGGGCAATTTGGAGTGTCCAATTAATGTCGCATAATTTTAGAATGTGGGAGGAAACCGGAGTGCCCGGAGAAAACCCACGCAGGCACGGGGGGGAACTTGCAAACACCATACGGGCTGGGTTTCGAAACCCGGTCCTCAGAACTGTGGGGCCACCGGTCTACAGCTGCTCTGCTGAGCCCCCAATTATTTCTCGTCGTTATTGTAAATTGAAAAGTTTTATATATGCAATCGAGTGCTTCTTTAGAGAGCTGCAGGTATTATTATTTGTCCACTTGAGGTCATCATTCGCATACTCAACACTGGTCCTGCCAGTGTAGCAGGTGAAAAGAATTGTGTGAAGTAGGCGAGGAGATCCTCATGCGTCCCAGAATTTTTCTCAGTTTAACGACAACACTGTTGAAAAAAAGCTAAACGTTGCTCTTTACTTGATATGTTGCTGTGAATGTGCGCGTTAGCTGTCCGTCGGGTTGAGGTTGGCATTTCAGAATTGAGTTCCTGAAACTCCCACTTGTTCCTTGTGCGTTAAACAATGACATTCCAGTCACGTTCAAGCAATTCGGTGACTGACCAAACGGATACATTGAGATTATTCGGCAAAATTAGTTTTTCCGCAAAGAATTTGATACGATGTGAATCGCTGCTGCCAAATTAGTATTAATACCAATTAAAGCTGAGCGGCGCAGATGATGGCAATACACCAAATCCGCAATAAGTGAACGTCAATAAAGCGAGGGATTACCCCATTGCAGTACTTTTTACCCAAAACTCGTGTACTATTTTCAAGGTAATTGCGCGCATTGCTGTACCAAATATTTCGGACAATAACAGATGGTGCCCTCGAAGCGGAAGAACACGTTTGGCGGCATGCGAGGTGGCTCGCTCGACATTTCGCCAAGTTGTTGCGAAAGAGTGTGCCACTTCCTTTATACTAATTAATTTTTGTCAGTAAAGTCTTACCTCGTTACAGCTGGTACTTTTTTTTTTTTTTTTTTTAAATTGTCAGCTAAGTCGTTGTTGCGATTGCATGATTATAGGAAAAACGTGTCGAACTATTTTCAGGCAGCTTTGATTCACTCCCTCCAAGACATTTCGGGACAAATAAGATTAGACCTGTTTTTGTCCTGATGTGGGGTAAAAGGTTGAAGCAAATAAAACGGTTAAGCGCGTTGCGTCGAGGAGTTTTTCGCGCGTCGTAATCCATTTTGCGTTTCAGAGGCGCCTCTATTTGACTCAGTTAGACGACGACACGCCCGACGATTAATCGGGCACGGCAAAGCGGCGGAAAGTTTTTCAGAAGAACTTCGCCGCCACGCGCTCGGGTTAAAAGTTTGATAAAGACGAGCGCTGGTGGTTGGGGCGCCTGCCTCGCAGTTCTGGCCTCGGGGGTTTGAATCCCAACCGCGTGGAGTTTGTCAATCGCGCATCCCGAAGACGCTCGGGAGGGTTCGTTCGAGTCCAAATCAGATTATACGGTTGCATAATTCATTTTGCATTTTCTTTCTGCAAAAACAGCGACTCCATTTTTTAAAAATTCCTTCATGACGTAAAAATAGTTAATTTATGTCTAATAAAAATGGAAGAACTTGATTATCTTATTAAATAGTTTTTTCCGTTCATCCATTTTCTTCGCCGCTTATCCTCACGAAGGTCGCAGGGAGTGCTGGGGCCTATCGCAGCTGTCAAGGGGCAGGAGGCGGGCGGGGTACACCCTGAACTGTTCACTAGCCAATCGCAGGGCACATGGAGACAAACACTCACAATCACACCTCGGGGCAATTTCCATACATTTTCTTAACCGCTTATCCTCACGAGGGTCACAGGGCGTGTTGGGGCCTATCCCAGCTGTCAAGGGGAAGGAGGCGGGGTACACCCTGAACTGGTCGCCAGCCAATCGCAGGGTACATAGAGACAAACACCCGCACTCACAATCACACCTATGGGCAATTTAGAATGTCCAATGAATGTTGCATGTTTTTTGGGATGCGGGAGGAAAAACCCACGTAGGCATGGGGAGAACATGCAAACTCCACAAAGGCGGGGCCGGGATCAATCCCGGGCCCCTTAGAACTGTGAGCCCACCGTGTCGCCATATCGGGTTTTTAACATTAAAAAAATTAAACAAATAATTTTAAGACTGTGATCCATAACCTGTCTACACTTTAAATTCTTCATAATCATTATGACGAAAATATGAACCTTAGGTTAAAATAGATTTAAAAACCGAGTAGCCTGAACCAAGCTCAGGGAGCGGTTGCGTTTAAGCCCGTAGTTGTTGTGCCCGACTCGTTTGGTGGCACGGGAAGGGGGCAGGGGGGGGGGGGTGTCGACTTTCGCTCTCCAATGCAGCGGGGTTGCGCTGTGCGTCTGTGCAGTGACGCTGATGATCGTCGCGCAGATCTCCGTCATCTACGGCGCCCTGGTGTGCAGCGTGCTGGCCGTCCAGATCCGCTACGACGACTACAAGGTGCGGTTCCGGCCCGCCGCCTACCTGTGCATGATCCTGTGGCGGGGCCTGGAGATCAGCACCCGCGTCACCGCCCTGGTGCTCATGAGCACGGCGCTCACCCACTGGGTGATCCCGGTGGGCGCGGCCAACCTGCTCTTCTTCTTCTTCCTGCCGTGGGGCGAGTTCTGGGCCAAGAAGGGCTCGCTGGCCCAGGACGTGGAGAAGAACTTCTCCAAGCTGGGCACGGTGACGGTGCTGTGCCTGTTCACGCTGCTCTACGCGTGCATCAACGTGTTCTGCTGGTCGGCCGTGCAGCTGGACCTGGGCCACGCCGAGCTCATCGACCGCAAGCAGCGCTGGGGCCGGCTGGCCGCGTACTACGGCGCCCGCTTCGCCGAGAACCTGCTCCTCATCGCGCTGTGGTACTTCTTCAAGTCGGACTTCTACGAGTACGTCTGCGCGCCGCTGCTGGCCCTGCAGCTGCTGGTCGGCTACGGCCTGGCCGTGCTCTTCATGCTGATCTTCTACCAGTTCTTCCACCCGTGCCGCAGCCTCTTCCGCCACAACATCCACGACTGCCTGCGGTGCGTCTGCTGGCGCCGGCGGGCGGGCCCGGAGGCGGGGCGGCCCGGGAGGGCGGCGGCGCCGTCCTACTCCGCCGCCGCCACCGTGGCGCTGATTCCCGACGAGCCTCGGGAGCCGGCGGATCGGCCGGTGACGGACATCTTGGACGACATCGCTCGGTATCCCTGAGGGGGCTCAACCGTAGGGGGCGCCGTCGCCGCCCGAAACCCCCGCAACTAAATGACCCGCTTTCACGTCATTGGTCCGAACGTGACCATCACGCCTTTGTTCACCCGTCTGGAGCGATTAAATGTAGTATCCGATTTTCGGAGGCGTTCCTTGTGTGTGCCTTGCATGGAATGCAGTTCTTTAGTCACAATCATCGCTTTTCCGCTAACGACCCAGGCTAAACTCCCCAACGTGGTAACTGCTGCCAACGTCGAGGACGGGGGAAAAACAACAAACATCAGCCTAAACAATAAATAGTTTCCAGATGATTTGATTTCAAAGTGCAGAAGTGGCCAAGACTGTTTTCCGCTAACGACCCAGGCTAAACTCAACTCCCCCCAATCCACTAACTGCTGCCGATGTTGAGGACGGGGGGAAAAACAACCATCAGCCTGAACAATAAATAATTTCCAGATGATTTGATTTCAAAATGCACAAGTGGAAAAGACTATTTTCCGGTAACGACCCAGGCTAAACTCAACTCCCCCCAATCCACTAACTGCTGCCGATGTTGAGGACGGGGGGAAAAACAACCATCAGCCTAAACAATAAATAATTTCCAGATGATTTGATTTCAAAATGCACAAGTGGAAAAGACTATTTTCCGGTAACGACCCAGGCTAAACTCAACCCCTCCCCAATGCGGTAACTGCTGACGTTGTTAAAGACGGGGGGGGGGACGACAACAACCATCAGCCTAAACAATAAATAGTTTCCACATGATTTGATCCCAAAGTACTTAAGTGGAAAAAACTCTTTTCCGCTAACGACCCAGGCTAAACTCAACTCCGCCCCAACGAACAAAGCTTGTCGCTCAGTTAGGTTGTGACCTGGACCAATGACTGCTTTTGCTAGTCAAGCTTTGGTGCCATCTTGTGGCAACCGCGAGCATTTCAGAACAAAATCGGCAAACGGGGTGTGAGGTTTTGAGCAAGGAGCCAGGGGATACGTCCTAAAAACTACATTTGGATTCTACAGTCGTCGAGCGTGAATATGCAGCCGTTACTACAGTGATGATGATATTGTTACAAAATCACACAAATCAAAAAATTCTCACGTTATTACACTGTAACGACGTAGGTACATGAGCCAAGATGCATTATTCAAGAAATCATTTTGAGACCAACAACGTGAAATCGGACATTTTCTCAGAATACACTAATGTGCCACAGGACATAAACACCGATGATGATGATGATGATGTCATTTTGAACCCAAATGACATCATCCCGACAATAACGGCCATTTTGTTTTCTTTTGTTAACTCCACGCAAATGTAAGCTAAACATAGATGTCATGTTTTTGGGGAGTTGTAACCACGGCGATTGTAATATTTGACCCCGAAATGACCTCACATTGACTATGACGTCTGTTTTTGCCTTAATTAAAGACACAAATCACTGCATAAATATGACAAATATCGTATTGGGTGTGGGTGAGTCCGAAGACGATTTTGTGACTCTCCGGCGAGTATTTTCCATCTTTGCAACTTTTAGATTGTGCGGGTCCACCTCTGCAAAAAAAAAATAAAAAATAAATAAAAGTGAGAACTATTTTGGTCGACCCCCCCCCCCACCCCCACCCCCGCCCCCCTCCCAAGAATGTAGCCAACAAAGAGCGCCTTGAGAGCGGGTCGCGACCTGACCAGGTGCGCCACGAACCGCCGCGTGCCAAAAAAAAAAAAAAAAAAAAAAGCGTGCCCGGTTCGGTTTCTCCATGACGAGGTCCAATTCTGAGGAATTCTAATATGTTCCTCGTGGGCCCGTCGAACCGCCTCGACCGGCTTGCGACAGGAGGCCTCGCCTTCTTCAAACCGGTTTTTGGGTTCGGGTGAAAGAAAACAGTACGGGAGCAAGCTGCGGGAAATGAACCTGGACTTCATTTGGGGAACTGAGGCAGGAACTGGACCGGAGGAAAGTCACAATTTGGACTCCTCAGCTCAGCCGAAATAGTTGGGGATATTCGGCACGGGGGGGTCAGGATGAAGCGAAAATTCGTTATAATATTATAGTATTTAATATTTACAGGTAAACTAAATTTGAATTTAAATTGACCTTTTTTTTTTCCAGTACAAATCTCAAGGGAAGTACAACGGGAACAGATTATCTTAAAAACACAATTGTGAGCTCAATATGACTTTATCATAATGAAGAAGGAAAAATGGGGGAAAAAAAAGCACAGAGTGTCATCAGAGGGGCGTGGCCACCGAGCTTGACGGTGTCGTTGCAACACAGACCGGAAGAGTCACAGAAAGGTGACGCGGTCGACATTTGTGATCAAAGTTCAAACGTGTTGACTTTGCGCTGTGGCACCTTGTTTAAAAATAAAAAATTAAAATGCAGCAAATTGTGCAAAAAAGGAAAAAAAGAAAGTTCTGCAACTTGGATTTTTTTGACATCGTCATTGAAATGTTCGGAAAAATGAATTTCACCTGTTCAAAGTCAGCGTCGCATTTCAGCGTCATCATAAAAAAGGTCCACAAAAGTTAAATATGCAAAACGTTTGAATGCCAAGCAGGTTAATAATAATATAATAATAATAATAATTAAAGCCCACCGAACCGATTCGGATTGACTGACCCACTTTCGTCACGATGGAGAACAAAATTTAACATGTCGCGTTTCTGCCACTTGAATGAGCTTCTATTTTTATTTTTCAACATTTCACTCATAATTGTTTTGTTTGTGTGTGTGTGTGTCTGGTGCCTTGACTACTTTATTGTATAACTTGAAAGATGTCTAATAAACGCAAAAAAACAAATATGACGACAAATCTCAGTCTTTCTTGTGGGGAGTTTCTATTTTTAAAACTTGTCCCATGGCGCCTGCTTCCTCCTTTCTGGTCTCGGCCCTCCGAATTCCTGCCGGGTCGGAATGCGGTTCTGCGGGCTCGTGGAACCTTTTCGGCTTCCTCAATTCCAATTCCACGCGCGCGTCTTTTTTCCTTGTGCGCGCGCGCGCGCGTGGGCGGGGCCCGCGTCCTTTTAAAAAGCGCGTCGGCCGGCGGAGCTGCTGGTTGGAATTCCGGCGCAGGTGTTGAAGATGGCCAACTGGATTATTAACAATGGCGTTTCGGTCGTCACGCTGGTGAGCCGCTGGACGTTTTCCGACTTCCGGATAATGTTTGCGTTTTTTTTGTTGTTGTTTGTTTTAATTTATTTATGTTTGCAGGTGGTTTGGATGGGAATCAACCTCTTCCTCTTCGTCTGGTTCTACCTCTTCTACGACTTGGGGGAGGACTTCTTTTACACGCGCCATCTCCTCGGGGTGAGTCCTTCAGTTTGTCTTCTTTCTTTTTTTTACCCCTCCCCACCAGAATGACCGTGAGACTCAAGATTTTGTTTTTTTGTCCTTTTTTTTTTTTTGATCACAGTCTGCCCTGGCCTGGGCGAGGGCCCCCGCCGCCGTGCTGAACTTCAACTGTCTACTGATCCTCCTGCCGGTCTGTCGCAACCTGCTGTCCCTCATCCGCGGATCCCTCGTGGTAAGATGTCCTCCCGCATCCCCAAAACATCCGCTTATCCTCACGAGGGTGGCGGGGAACGCCGGAGCCTATCCCAGCTGTCGACGGGCAAGAGACGGACGGGGTACACTCTGAACTGGCTCCCAGCCAATCGCAGGGCACATCGAGACAAACAGCCGCAGTCACGATCACACCTACGGGCAATTTGGAGTGTCCAATTAATGTCGCTTGTTTTTGGGATGTGGGAGGAAACCGGAGTGCCAGGAGGAAACCCACGCAGGCACGGAGAGAACAAGCAAACTCCACACAGGCGCGTCCGGGATTGAACCCGGGACCTCAGAACCGTGAGGCCAACGCTTTACCGGCTGATCCACCGTGCCGCCATCCCCAAAACATGCAACATTAATTGGACGCTCTAAATTGCCCGTAGGTGTGATTGTGAGTGCGGCTGTTTGTCTGCCCGTTGACAGCTGGGATAGGCTCCAGCACTCCCCGCGACCTTTGTGAGGATGAGCGGCTAAGAAAATGCATGGACGGAAGTACTTTGGTGGTAGTGTACTTTATATAGTTACAACGTTAAATAGAACGGTTTAAAAAAAAAAAAATGTGCATCAGTGTGGCCCCTTCTGG
Organism: Syngnathoides biaculeatus; assembly: GCF_019802595.1. NCBI lineage: Eukaryota > Metazoa > Chordata > Actinopteri > Syngnathiformes > Syngnathidae > Syngnathoides > Syngnathoides biaculeatus. Next base: position 13,775,962 of record NC_084650.1, read on the forward strand.
TGTGTGCGATTTGGCCACAAGGGGGTAGTATAATAATCACCGAGACGAACCAAATCGTTTCACAACTGCCAAAAGTAACAGTCAGTTGCAGTTAGTCTTTTTTTTTTTTACAGGGGATTAAGAATATGTCTTGGTGTGGGTCTACATGTGTTGCTCCTCCATCTGTGTTCATATATCGGTTGCTTAATGCCCTCCAAATCTCTGCACTGTGTATGTACTTTTTTTTTTGTCTTTGCTTTTGCAATTATAACGTTTTAGGATCGGAAGTATTTACCTAACACCCCCCCCCCAAAAAAAAAAAAAAACCCAGCAAACAAACAAACTCATGCAATATTGCTGATTATCTGCAGCATGAATATGAAAAATAATCCATAATGCACTGACTCTGCAGTGGATGAATTGTGGTTTAGCGAGAGGACATGTAGTACTAAGTACTGCATAGTGTAAAAGGGAGATAATTTTCTTTTGGGGGGGGCTGCGGTCTAAAAAAAAGCCACTTGGGAAATAAATGTAGCGTAATGTATATTTCGCCATTGCAAAAATGACAAATTTGATAATACCCGACAATAAGTCATGAATTTAAATGCCAGCCAAGCAAAGGAACTTGTCCTAACGACGCGATCGGAGTCCGATGCCGCTTCCAATCGTGTCCTCTTGTTTTTGCAGTGCTGCAGCCGCAGTCTGAGGAAGCAGCTGGACAAAAATATCGACTTCCATAAACTGGTGGCCTACACCATCGCCCTGATGACAGGTGAGAGGGGCGGGGCGGTGTCGCGATAAGAGATGATTAGGTGATGACGGGAAACGAGTATTTGTTCGTTGCATTCCTCTGTGACAAAAGTCATCAAACGTCATCTTATCTGTTTTTCTTCATCCAGGAAGTGCGCTCATGAGCAACTTTGTTGTTTGCGGTGAGATTATGGGGGGGGGGGGGGTTGTTAAAAAAAAAAAAAGATAAAATCTGGTCCGTATCTCCAAGTCCTATCACGGCGCGAACGGCAGAGCGATAAGAGATGACAAACGGCCGCGTCGACGTTGACACAGTCAAGCTTGACTGGTGGAACGCTCACGACATAGAAGTGCAAAGATGGCGGCAAAAGATGACGGATTGGGAATGGACCTTTCCGATGGCGAGTTTAAGCTCCGCCCCCTTGGCCATGTCCCACTAGCTAACAAAGTGGCGAACTGAACAGAACAGGTTTGAAGTCGATTCTCTATCGCATATTCCCGATAACATTGGGGTATATTTTTTGCCAATTGCGTCAGACTCGTCCAAGAGAGTTCTACAGAGAGGTCTCAACTATTTCATGGAAGGATATGTACACGGAATTAAGATTTTGGACGCAGCGGGACGCAATGTCAAAGTTCCAGCGAAACGTTGGCAATCGGTGCAAAAAAAAAAAAAGTTTGACGCCTCGCAAACTTCATATTGAAATCCAACAGGATAAAATAGTGAAAAGCGCACGTAAAGCAGGGTGAGTACGTTTTTACTTGGAAATATCACAAGTAGTCTTCATAAGTGAGAGGGTGTATTCATTTGACTCGGCTCGTAATCGAACCCAGTGCTCTGTCTTAAAAATCAGATGTGATACAAATGGGCAAATCGACATTTCTCTTTCTCTTCGTAACATTAACTTTTCCAAGCGCACACTACTGACCACCGGCATTGCTTGTGGGACATGACGGCGAGAGGGGCGTGTCAAACCCGGGGTTGAGACAAAGCGGCTATCTGATTGGGTAGTACTGTACGAGTGATTCACAGGTCGGAAAGGTCCATCGTATCACTCCGCCGGCGGAAAAGGAACGTTGGACCTGTAGTGCGGGGAACCGTTTCAAATTCTTTTGAGCGTCAAAATATCGCAAAGTTCTCAAGGAAAATCTGGATTCTGACATCAGAGAGAGGAAGACGGCGACGCGCTCGCCTCCATTCGACGCGCGTGGCTATTTTGTCCATTTATACATATTTTTTTTGCGCCGACAGCCGTTCACGTCATCGCCCACCTCCTCAACGTGGAGTGGTACAACAACAGCAGACAAGGCGAATACGACGAGCTCAGCACGGCGCTGTCGAACTTGGAGGACGCGGACAACACCACCTACCTCAACCCCATCCGGATCACCAGCCTTGTGAGTCGATCAGGACCGTTACGTGACTTTTCGGGTTTCTGTTCGCGCCTTCGTCCTGCCCATTTGGACTCGTCACAAAGACAACAAAGGACTGATCAGGACTTTTTTTTTTTTTTTTTTGGTTTGTTAGGATCCGCAGCAAATTCCCACTTACTTGGTGTTCACCACCATCGCCGGCATCACGGGCGTCATCATCACGCTGGCGCTCATCCTCATCATCACGTCGTCCATGGAGGTCATCCGCCGCAGCTACTTCGAGGTCTTCTGGTACACGCACCACCTTTTCATCATCTTCTTCGCCGGCCTCGTCATCCACGGAGCCGGGTAAGAGGACGCCAGCCAGCCGCCGCCCCCCTCGCCGCATCTGGTCCGCCTGCCAACTCTCTGCCCCGTTTGCCCCCCTTTCAGGCGCATCGTGAGGCGTCAGAGTAACAGGGCGCAGCACAACTACACCATCTGCAAGGACCGCGTCGCCGATTGGGGTCGCGTCCCGGAGTGCCCCCTGCCGCAGTTTGCGGGAGGCTTTCCAGGGGTGGGTCGGCCGGTTCGGAGAACCCTGTGAGCGGGAAATTGCAAATGGGCGGCAGTGGCAAAAAGTTAGCGATGTTGAGCTTTCACGAGAAATTGCCCATGAACCTGAAACGCAAGATTAAAAAAAAAAAAATAGGATTAGGGCTTTAAATTACAATTTCCAGACAAGATTGTGAAGTGTTGCAAAGTAAATTTTCAGGTCAGGGTAGGGGTTTCAAAATGGGGTTAGGGCTTTAAATTTGGGTTTGAGAACACCGCAAACATTTCATAGTAGGGTTTTAAAACAGTGTCATTGATAGTATTTGGGTTGGGTTGCCAGTTAAAGTTTCAGAACAGGGTCAGGGTTTCAAAATAGGGTTCAAATCGGTGTGTATACATATGCAATGTATGTGTGCATCAGAATTAGCTTAATTGGCCAAATATGTAGCAACATTTAAGGATTTTGTCTTTGGTAGTGTGGGTGTGGCATTTTCTTGTCGGGAACAGTTTTTGTGAACTTTGGCAGAACGGTGACTCAGCTGGAAAGTGTTGGCCTCACATTTCCAAGGACCCGGGTTCAATCCCAGCCCTCCCTGCATGGAGTTTTTCATGTTCTCCCCCGTGCCTGCGTGGCTTTTCTCCGGGCACTCCGGTTTCCCCGCGCATCCCCAAAAACACGCAAAACATTCATTGGAGACTCTAAATTGCCCCTTGGTGCGATTGTGAGTCCGGACGTTTTGTCTCGATGTGCCCTGCGATCGGCTGGCGACCAGTTCAGGGTGTACCCCGCCTAATGCTCGTTGACAGCTGGGATAGGCTCCGGCGCTCCCCGCGACCCTTGTGAGGATAAGCGGCAAGGAAAATGGCTGGATGGACGTACAAACGCCATTCAACACACAGCTTGACCCAGTATATGCAGCGCTTGACTGGGCAGAAGCTGAAACTGCACATTGTCGTGCTTGTCCCAGTTTTATTTTTAATAATCTGGTCTCCGCCTCCAGACTTGGTACTGGGTGATCGTTCCGATGTTTCTCTACCTGTGCGAGCGGCTGCTGCGTTTAGTCCGCTACTTGCAGCACGTCCACTATCGAAAGGTAACGGCGCATTTCTGGGGGGGGGTGTTGACGCTCTCAACCGAGCCGGCCTTTATTTTTCCTTCCCTCCCTCCGGTCAGATCGTGATGCGTCCGTCCAAAGTGCTGGAACTGCAGATGGTCAAGAAGGGCTTCAAGATGGAGGTGGGCCAGTACGTGTTCCTCAACTGCCCGAGCATCTCGCAGCTGGAGTGGCACCCGTTCACCATGACCTCGGCCCCCGAGGAGGAATTCTTCAGCGTGCACATCCGCTCGGCCGGAGACTGGACGGAAAAGCTCATCAGCATCATGCAGCAGCTGCCCGAGGGGGCGCAGGGCCCCAAGTGAGTCAGTTTGACAGTCCGAAAGACAAAACTCGTCGGGTCGGGGGTACCCCCCCCCAAGCGCGACATTCAAGCGTCTTTGCCGCTTCTTCCTCGTCAGGATGGGGGTGGACGGGCCCTTCGGCACGGCCAGCGAGGACGTGTTCGACTACGAGGTGGCCATGCTGGTGGGCGCCGGGATCGGCGTCACCCCCTTCGCCTCCATCCTCAAGTCCATCTGGTACAAGTTCAAGGACTCCAACCCCGCTTTGCGCACCCGAAAGGTAAAACGTGCAGCGCCGCGTGACTGCCGTTTTTTTTTTTTTTGCTTTGGTCGCCATCTTGAGCCTTCAAAAGTGGCGCCGGTTCTGAACCGCAATGTTTTCTGCTGGTACAAAAAAAATAGATATGTATTTTATACAGATTTTAAAAACTGAACAAGGTATTTTCTTTACTGATAATGTGAAAACTTACCACTTTGTAAACTAAACATTCCTTGAAACAAAACATACACACTACTCTTTACACGATCCTTAATGAATTCAAATATTAAATGCTCAAATATGAATAGTAATTTGAAACAAACTACAAAATATTAAATATATATATATAAAATTTCATGGCATCAACTTCCACAGAATGTAGTTTTTCTTTGCAAGATCATAAACCGTGCTTCCTCGTGTGGAGGGGGGATAGTCAAAAAGATCCATAAAAATGTGGCTCATAAATCATTTTAAATGTAAAATAATATACACCACTAATAAAAATGAACCGCTTTCCCCAGAATTATCCTGTATCAGCTCCCAAAAATGTTTTTAATGAGAAAGTAGAATTAGAAAATGGAAAAAAATTAAGTTATATATTTTTTTAACATTTTAACCTGATCCTGACAAGCTTAAATGAACTGATAAAATTCTAAAAATCATTTTTAGAACCGGTCCCTAACCCCCACCCTGACACTTCAGTCTTAACGACCATAAATGTGACAAATCTGGTCGCCACGGTGTTCTGTTCCACGCAGCCGAGTGCCGACACGTGACGAAACCCGCCCACGTGAACGCAACCTGATCCTCGTGAAGTCTTTTTTGCGAGCGCCTCGTTGTTACCGCCGTTTCATTCCTGGCCTACTTCCTGGTTTCAGATCTACTTCTACTGGCTGTGCCGAGAAACCAACGCCTTCGAGTGGTTCGCGGACCTCTTGCAGGTCCAAGAGAGGGAGATGGAGGAGAGGGGCATCGGGGACTTCCTCACCTACAAGCTCTTTCTGACCGGATGGGACCAGAGCCACGTATGTATTTGTCAAAATGACCAAAAAAAAGTAGATATAAAATGAAACAGTACTGCATATTGAAATGTTGACTGTTCAAAAGCACTATTTCATCTTACAAAATTCTGTTAGCTTGACGCAAATGTGAAACGCCATAGATGGGCTAATTGGGGGAAAATAAGAAAGGCGGCACGGTGGATCAGCTGTGTTGGCCTGACGGTTCAATCCCGGGCCTGCCTGTGTGGGTTTCCTTCGGGTACTCCAGTTTCCGCCCACATCCCAAAAACATGCAACATTAATTGGACACTCTAAATTGCCCATAGGTGAGATTGTGAGTGCTGCTATTTCCCTCGATGTGGCCTGCGATTGCCTGGCGACCAGTTCAGGGTGTACGCTGCCTCCTGGATGTTTGACAGCTGGGATAGGCTGAAGCACTCTCACGACCGTCGTGACGATAAGCGGCTATGAAAATTGATGGATGCAAAATAAGACTGCCCTCAATATGTCAAAATCAGAACTAAACCTCAGCTTGAATCGGTATTGAGGAGTGACGTCTTTCCTGGAGTTGGCCCGGTCTGGTTCTCAGCGGCTTACGTGGGTTCTTATTCGCGGGTTTGGAACCGTACACGACGGAACGTCACGTTGCGCGCTCACGTGATCTCATCCGTTCCCCTTTAGGCCAACCACGCCATGGTCCACTTTGACCAGGAAACCGACGTGGTCACTGGACTCAAACAGAAAACTCACTACGGAAGACCCAACTGGGACAAGGAGTTTGAGCAAGTCCGCAAAGAGAACCCCACGTAAGATCCTCGTTGAATTGTCCCCGTGAGGAAAAAAAAAAAATTACAAACGTATAAGCATTGCCTAAAAATGTCCACCTTTTTGCGTTCGGTCTTCAGGGCGGTTGTGGGGACGTTCTTGTGCGGCCCCGTGGCTTTGGCCAAGGTCTTGGAAAAGAAGTGCGCCAAATACTCAGACGTGGACCCGCGCAAGACCAAGTTCTACTTCAACAAGGAGAACTTCTGAGCTGGGGAGGAACAAAAAGCAGCAGCAGCAGTTTCCTTTGGAAAGACCTGTTGGGGAATGTTGCTCAGTGCTAATTAAGACACAGATGAGTGTGACGCAAAAAAACAAACAAAAAAAACTTTAGACCACAATGCAGGGCGTGTTGCCGCGCATTCTACCTTTTCTACTTTTGGTCCTGATTTTTTTAGTTAACAACAAAAACAAAGTCATTTAGAAGACGCTCTTCTGAACATCAATGCACATTGATTTCGAAAGGCCTGAAATTGCGTGGGAAGTCGTTGCTGACAACAAAAGTCGGTTTTACACTTGTAATAACAAGATAGTTACACTATAGCGGGGGCTGGGGAGTGTAAAAAAAAAAAATTGCCACAAAAAAAGTTCCTTTCACAAGATAGTTGTAATACAAGAATATTGCATTTATAAAAGTATTTTAAATATATCAAGTTACCTTAAAAAAATGAAAATTGACGAGGCAATTTGCACTATAGAATGATGACAATTGTTAGAAGTCACATTACATAAAAGATATTTTCAAAGTATAGTTACAAAGCGAAGTACTTTTAAAAAGGTTATTTTACATGCTATCAAAATACCTTTTGAATTTTATAAGAATGGTCTTAATATTACAAGAAGAAGTGAATTTCATAAGATTGTTACAAGAAAAATCCTTGAGGGAGAAAAAAATAAATAGAATAAAATAGTTGGAGTCAAAAGAATAGTCACATTAATATGAGAAATATTTGAAGATAAAAAAAAATTACAGAAAAAAAAAAAAAAAAAAAAATCGGAATATTTCTATTAGCGTAATTCCCGGCCTAGAAGCCGTGACTTTTTTCCCCCCACACGCTTTCAACCCTGCAGTTTATGCGGTGTTGCGGCGCAGGGGTTAGCGCGGCACGAGTGTTAGCGCACCTGGTTATAAGCCTCGGTACACACAGTTGAACACTAGCGCTAGCGTTAAACTCTTTGTGTACTGTGGCTTATAACCAGGTGTGCTCTGAAGGCCGGGAATTATGGTAAACATATGTATCAAAGCATCACTCCAAAATCCCTTTTGCTGTGCTTCTCTGATGATAGATTTAAAAAAAAAAAAAAAGAAAGTTTCCAGTGGGTTGCTTCACCGAGTTTGTGATGCCCAGTGATTAAATTGACGTCCTTTGTTGCAATCTGCGCGTTTACACCAAATGTTGCGGTTCGGTTTACATTTTTTTGCAATGTACATACTTTATTTTGCATGAAAAAGCAGTTACGTTAATGCCTCCGTTTGGAATTTCCCGACGTTAGTCTTGTCGCGCGATCAATGCCGTGTAAATAAAGCAAACATGCACTTTCTTTTGTAAATAAGAGCGTTTATTTCCGACGAGCTGCGATTCCGCGATCACACCCTCGCGTTTACCGCTAAACAAAAAGCGGTGAGTCACCGCCGCGCGCTGTCAAAGGATCCTCGTGCGGGAGTCGTACACCGACCCCGACGCGAGGAGGAAGAAGGAAGCAAAAAGTCGAGCGCGCGCTTAATGATCCACTCGAGCCGACGCCGGTCGTGTTGAAACTCCTTTTAAATGAAGAACTCCATTTGCATGACTGTTGTCTAGATACTGAAAGAAATGAAGTGATCAAGTTGTTTTTGTAACTTTTTTTTTTTTTTTATTACTGATGGTGGTTGAGACATGGGGGAGAAAAAAATAAAAAATAAAAAAGGATGTGGTGATGTGATGTTTGCCTACACACTTTTTTGGGGGACTGCAGAAAAAGAAAATATATAGCTAAAAAAAAAAAAAAAAAAAAAAAAAAAAACATTTATCCAAACTTGACTGTTCAGGCCAGAACGTGAGTCCTAGAATAAAGAAAGTCACAATATTACAAATATGAAAGTATTGAGTCTGAGGGGAAAAAAAAAAAAAAAATACAGCGTGCATCTCAAATTTGAAAAAGTTTTGTGTAGTTCAATTGAAAAAGCCAAACTCCAATATCACTTCCTGAAACACAGGAAAGTACCTAAATATATAGATATACACACTATATATTTTTTACTTTTTGTCGTCATAGGTTATGTTCCACAAAATGATAAAAATAAAATCAGGAAAATTTGCACTCTGTGCAGTGAATTTGCATGGTTTACTCTTGACATGAGTAATAAAATTAACTCAGAATTTTACCAATAATTGAGACGCCTGTATAGTATACAAACAAAAAAATAATACTATACTACTAGCTAAATACTCTCACATGACACATCAAATTTGTGCGTCACTTCCGTTTCTGAGAAAGAGCGACACGCGCCAAAATCATGAGGAATATTCCGTCAGGTGTTTTCGTCTGCTGGGGACGGTGGTCGGGTTTGAGTGGGCCCTGGCAAGCGAGCCAGTCGAGCAGTACTTACCACAATCCTTCAAGGTGCGCCGGTGGTTTTCTGAATCTGTTCTTTGAGGATTAAGATGCTCTGCCTCTGCTCGGGGGGCAACATGGCGATCTGCTCCGGGGTCAGCTGCAGAACCTGCATGATCAGGGCGGCCTGCGAAGGGGGGCGTCGGTATGATGCGGCTCGTTAACTTGAAAAACTTGGAAGTCGGGGTACCATCGTTACCGTAATTTCCGGCCTACAAGCCGCCATTTTTTTCCCCACACGCTTTCAACCCTGCGGTTTATGCGGTGATGCGACGCTAGCGTTAGGGAACCTGGTTATAAGCCACGGTACACAGAAAGAGTTTAACGCTAGCCCCGCGCTAACCCTAGCCCCGCTCTACGGCGAGCTCCGCGCTAACATTAGCTAACTCTGTGTACCGGGCCTTATAACTAGGAGCGCTCTGTAGGCCAGGGATTACAGTAGTTGTTTTGTGTGTCTTTTAGTGGAATATACAGTTGAAGAAAAAGATGATTCTGAGGAACAAATCATACGCATACCTTCTCCTGGTCCTGTGTGGAAACTTGATTCTGACCCGGGCTGAAGCCCCCTCCCCCAGCTCCTGACGGAGGAACTCCTGGCATGCCGGGTCCCTGTGAAAGAAAAACACGGCGGATGTTTGCGGTGTTTATCAGACTGTTAATCATTATCCGGGTTGGACAGAGGTCCTCGTTTTATTGGCCGATCCAATTCCCCATTTGCTCAATCGCTCTTTGCGTTAACCACAGTAACATCCCGGGTGGTGCATTCTCAAGACATTGTGCATATCCATAAACGCTGCATCAATTATCAACACAGAGTCGGGTGTATCATATTTGATCAGTGTCACTAAACGACAACAAACACGGGAGAATGCTTGAGCCTCACACCTGATGAAAAGACAAGATGACTTTCACTTAAAAGTTAAAAAAAAAAAAAAAAAATGGGCGCAGACGTTTTACCGGCCGTGGGGCGAGTGGCGGGTTGGGCCCCATGTTGGGATGCGGGATGGCGCCTTGCATTCCGACCACCATGGGCACCCTCTGGCCCGCCGCGGGGCCGCGGGCGTCCATCGCTCTGGGATCGCGGCCTGCGGGAAGACACGCAAAAAAAAAAAAAACGCACTTTGGATGCACTGGATTGATACAAAAAAAAAAAAAAAAAAATGTACGGCTCGGCTTATTAGCGGCGTGCTTTAAATTCAACACCATTACATCATATGTCATTTTCCAAGCCGCTTATCCTCACAAGGGATGCAAGGAAGCTGGAGCCTATCCCAACAAGCTTCGGGCGAAAAGGCAGACTACACCCTGAACTGGTCGCCAGTCAGTCGCAGGGCCCACACAGACACCATCTGACCCACTGAGCGGGAATCAATCCCATGCTGCCGGCACCAAAGGCCGGCGTGTGTACCACTACACCATCAGTGACATACCATTACATCATTAAATTACAAAATGTATTTAATTGAAATCAATTATACGACCAGGGGGACAAGGAACTAGGGTGAAGTGAGTTGAGGAGCTTCACTTCATTCAAATGAGTGCTTTGCCCTGACCTTTGAGCGTTTGTGGGAGGGGTGATTACAGGATGTTTGTGTGAACAATTTTAAGAGTTGCGCATACCTCGGGTTTCCATAGGGGGTCCCCGCTGCTCCATCATAGGGGGCCCTCTGGGGTCCCCCATCATATTTCGCGGCTCTCCCATGGGCGGCCCCCTCATGTCCATCGGTGGTCCTCTCATGTCGGGCGGCGGTCCAGCGCCCATTGGACCCATGTGCACCGGCGGCGCAGGGTGGGGCTGAGGCGCCCCCATGTAGGCTCGGCTGAACACAAAAAGTTCCCGTTCACCAAGCGGTCGGCTGAAATAGACGCATCTGGACCATCGAAAAACAAGTCCAGGACTCATACTGATGACCCCAAAAAATGGCTGCCACAGAAAACTGCAACCCTCAGCGTTCTTCAAACTACTTGCAGAACACCCCCAAAAACGCTTCAGCTCGTATACTCACGCGGGCTCGATGGTTTCTCCGGTGACCGACAGCAGGCTCCCCCCTCGGGGATCGTTAGGGCCGTCGCCCAGCAGACCTCTGGGGGGGATGGCGCCCCCTGCTGCGGGAGAACAGACGACATGAACGTGCAAATCAAGACGGGACGACGGCAGAAAATACACTGCTGGGCCAAAACGTCAGTAAACACGACGCTCCTCGGTTTACGTCTGTGAAGTCATAATTACGGTAAATATTCAGATGAAAACCATTCAAATGTGATGAGGAATGAATTTGCCTTCTTATGCTAACAAGCTCATTGTGCACCATTGTAACCTCGAACCTCGTACGTAGAGTATGCGAAAACCGAAGACCCACTGAAGTTGGTTCTTGCTTCCTGCGCGGGTTTTTCTCCAGGCACTCTGGTTTCCTCTCACATCCCAAAAACATGCAACATTAATCGGACACACTAAATTGCCCATAGGTGTGATTGCGAGTGCGGCTGTTTGTCTCGATGTGCCCTGCGATTGGCTGGCTACCAGTTCAGGGTGTACCCCACCCGCCTCCTGCCCGTTGACAGCTGGGATAAGCCCCAGCACTCCCCGCGGCCCTTGTGAGGATAAGCGGCAAAGAAAATGGATGGAAGGATCGAGATGATGACTTTGTCATGGCCACTCCAAAAGATTGACTTTATTACCCTTAAACTGACCCTAAAACATAACGCTTCTACCCCCATATTTCAAAGATGGGACGGTGTTCTCACACTTTTCCTACAAGCGTTAGACGCTCATGGTGGAGTTCAGTATTAGTTTGTCCTGAGGATAAGCGGCTAAGAAAATGGATGGATAATCAATTAATCAAAAGTCCTCTGTAAAGTCTAAACTCTGAAATTCCAAAGACGACAAAAACACGAAGAATTTAGTCACCATTGAGGATTAAACGCCAGTGAGGGGTCGTAAAGCCAACCTTTGTACGACTCGCTTCAACCCCTACCGCCAAACCAGCAAGCAATCGACTGGATAAACTACCGTGACTTTGCGGAAGGGGAGTTTACTGGAAAAAGTTGCCAGGGGGTGGGAGGAAACGCGAGAGAAGCGAGGGAAATGTTCTTATTGCAAACTTTGCAAGACTGGAAACAGGTCATGTGCTCCGATGACCACATCGAAGATAAAAAAAAAAAAAAAAAAAAAAAAAAAAGACGTCACGGAAGTGTGATAAGGAAAAGCCGCTGAGTTCTGTTGAGCAACATTGTGCGGGAAAAACACACGAGCGGCGGAATAATGAAAGTTGTTTTTGTTTTTACCAGCATATTCTTCCCTATTGACAAGAGAACAATGCAAGCATTCAAGATGCAAGTCTTGAAAAATGGATACAGGCTAACGTCAATTTACAGCAATTGCAAGGCATAAAGCCAAACGTGGCGGAACAAAAACAAAAAACGTGTTGCTTATTTTATTTATTTATTTTTTTGGGGCCTGGGCAGCGCATTTCACGGCGAGTGCAAAAAGTCACCATGACAGAAGGAATCAAACTACAGCAAAGGGGGAGAGCACAAGCAACCAACGAAGAAACGGATTCATTACGGTTTCAATTAACACGTCTTAAGCAACGACTTGTATTTACTGGGTGTGGGAAACTTTGTGCCGGAGGTATGCATGCAAAATGTGAAGCCGCGGGTGTGTCAGCGTTAGCTTGGCATTTCGGATGAATGACACCTTTCCGGAAATGATTGCGAAAAAACAGCACCCTGCTGTTAAGAAGATATGGCTGGCGCCTCCGTGTCGTCGAACTTTCCAGACGAATTAATCCAATAAAAAAAATTAAAAAAAAAAAAAAAGGTCAACTGTTCATTTTCTACCGCTTATTTGAAGGCTGGTCTCAAGGGGCGGGACAAGGGACGCCCAGACTTCCCTCTTCCCAGCCACTTCATCCAGACCTTCTGGGGAGGGGGGGGGGTGTCCCAGGCTAGCCGAGAGACGTAATCCCTGAAGCGTGTCCTGGGTCGACCCCGGGGTCTCCATTCCCGAAACACCTCACCAATCAGATCATCAGATGCCCAAGCCACCTCATCTGGCTCCTCTCAATGCGGAGGAGCAGCGGGTGAACACTGAGCCCCTCCCTGATAACCGAGCTTTTCACTTATTCCCTCACCCACAGCCCGGATACCCTGCGGAGGAAACTCAATTTGGGCCGGTCGCATCTGTGATCTTGTTGTTTTGGTCACGACCCACAGCACCTGACCATAGGTGAGGGAAGGAACACAGATCGAGCGGGAAATTGATCAAGTCTCCAAAAGACCGTATCACTGCAGATGCTGCGCCGATCCGCCTGATGATCTCTCGTTCCATTCTTCCCCCGCTCGTGAACAACACCTCAAGATACTTGAACTCTTCTACTTGGGGCAGGATCTCATCCAAGACCCGGAGACGGCACACCACCCTTTTCCGACTGAGGACCGTGGTCTCAGATTTGAAGGTCCTGACACTCGTCCCAGCCGTTTCACACTTGGTTGCGAGTCAGTGAGAGTTAGAAATCATCTCCAAAAAGCAGAAATGCAATACATGGGCCACAAAACCGGACCCCCTCTTCGCCTCTGCTGCAGCTAGAAAGTCTGTCCATACGACATATAAACAGAATCGGTGACAAACGGCAGCCTCGGCGGAGTCCAATCGTGACCGGAAAGGAGTCTGACGTACTGGCGGCGATGGAGAGCAAACTCTAACACCGGTCGTACGGGGACCGAACAGCCCTTATCAGGGGGGTTCGGTACCACTCCGGGAGTGACACGGTCAAACGCCTTTGCCAAGTCCACAAAACACATGTAGACTTGTCGGGGGAACACCTATTCGCTCTCCAGGAACCCCCAAGGGTACAAGCGCTTGTCCACCGTTCCACGGTTAGGATGAAAACCACACTGCTCCTCGTGAATCTGACTTTCAACTTCCTGATGGATCCTCGTCTCCAGCACCCCTGAATAGACCTTACCGGCTTAGACCAAGCTTCGTTCAGCAGTTAGAGACGGACTAACGAATGGAATGCGTCGCCGTTTTTATAAAACCCTTTCATCCATCCGCCTTTCAGCAACGGCTATTTGAACACAAGCCAAGAAGCACAAAATGTACACAGATATTACTCGGAGGCATATATTCTTTATCCTCTGCAAAAACAACTACCGTAACTTCTTGTGTCGAATGCACAATATTTTCCCCCCCTAATGGAAGCATTCAAAATTGATTCATTAATAGATTTTCTTCAAGCTTTTCCAAGTCGCTATTTTAGCTCCTCTCATTTTGCACCAAAACGGGTCGTACATGGGACGTGCAGGGGGGGGGGGGGGGGTTAAGGAAATCGTTGCGAAATGACACGCCCGCTCCGCTGCACTCTCTCTTTCTCTCTTCATCTGTGCGGCATCTCGAACGTGAGGTTCCACACCCGCGACAGGAGAGAAATGCCACCAGCTTGCCAAGTCCCTCGCCCAGATTCTCATCTCACACTCAATTGTCTTACAGCGCCTCTTGCGAGTTTCTAAAAAAAGTGGCTTTAGTTCAGGTGTGGGCAAACTATGGCCTGCTCTGTTCTTTATTCCGGCCCGTGGAGCGTCGGGAGTCCTATAATGCGTGTATTAATTTAACCATGTCTCGGAAGACTGATTAATTAAAATGTATTTACTAAAGGGTCTAATAAAAAAACTTGTGACATATGTATTGTAGATGAAATTGGGGGGAAAAAAAATTATATATTTGTTATTTAAATACATCATTAGTAACATTTAGTGTAAAATATTACACGTTTCTCATTTATTAAACTGACTTATTCAAAGACAAAATATAAAAACAAAAGCATTTTAGATTTAATAGTTGTTCATTAAATAAGTGCCAAATTTGTGTGGACAAAAAGTAAAAACAGTTGCATTTACATGTATTTTAAAATTGGTTAAATAAAATAATTCAATGTATTTTATTAAAATACACATTTTATATCCACATTTAATCAATTTATCTCATCGTGTATAATGTCTAAATATTGTATATTTTACATATTTTGCACAAGGCATGACATCATAGATTTTAAAGGTAGGTTAATACACAGTATATTTCGCTTCTAGTTATTTAAAATTGATTAAAATATAGATCAAATGAAATCACAAAGTGTTTTACAGATATTTAATATTTAATGTGAACGCCAAAGTTTGCCCACCCCCGCTTTCGGCTGACGTTAGCGGACATGCAACCAAACGTCACCAAAGCGTTGGCGGGGTCGGACATTCTCCACCCCCACGCCCGACCGCGGCGATACCTTGAGGCCGATCGATTGCGGCTTGTGCAGACGATCCTGCGGGGGAATTCTGAAGGGCTCCTGAGTCAGCGTTAAAAATGAAAAAAAATAAAAAAGTGGTGGGGGGGGGGGACACACACACAAGACTCAAAAGAGCAACAGCAGCACTTTCCAAGCATTGGCTAAGCGTGCTGGTGACTGACGCCGTTCATGGTGAGATGAATTCCACGTGGTGATTGAGCAGATTTGTGTTTATGTGAAACTTCAAATTCCCATGAAAGAGGCGCTACTATTTGGAATGAGGCTGTAGCGCCCCCTGGGCATCTCAGTTGGGAATGACATGTGCAAAGCACGCACGGGTGATACAGCAGGTTCCAATTCTATCCAAAAGCTGAAAATTGAAAACCCACGAATACTTGTTTCACCCCGAGAAGCCCCCACCAACACACACACACACACACAAAATGTGTGTTTTTCCCCATGCCAACTAATCATACCGGAACTCATTTTAAGGTCAATTTTAGTTTCAGTTCATGATGTTTGCAAGCTAAATCCAAATGGTGTGCATCAAGTAGTTTCAGAAGTTCAGTTAGAAATTTTAAACTTAAAAAAAAAAGTGGGGGTGCGTTGGGGTTTTTATCATCACGGTTGTACGATCGGATGTGAGTGGCGTAC
Organism: Syngnathoides biaculeatus; assembly: GCF_019802595.1. NCBI lineage: Eukaryota > Metazoa > Chordata > Actinopteri > Syngnathiformes > Syngnathidae > Syngnathoides > Syngnathoides biaculeatus. Next base: position 13,791,607 of record NC_084650.1, read on the forward strand.
TGAGGCGAATGTACCGCATTTCTCCTTTGTACTGATTTAAATACATTTGCACTATAATCTTGTGTTGTGTTTTTACATTTATTTAAGTACAATTCTTCACAATTTATATGCATTACGGTCCCTCAAGTGACAGGCAAAAGAACTGCTGCCTAAGTACAGTTCACTAACCTAAGTACGATACATTTGAATTTAGTCCGTGAGAACTGTTTACTGTTTTTATATGCCCTATTGGATCATATCACAATTCTGTAAATAACTGTACAGTGACACTAACAAATCAGTATTACATAAAGCTCCAATTTCAAGCTAAATTATAAGGCTCTTTTGAATTTGAAGTCTCACGTCAATTAAAATTACGTGACATAAAAACGTGACCGCTGCAAAGTAAGCGGCCCATTATGAGGGAAAAGGCGACAGATTATTACCTGGAGGGCCGGCGGGTCCCGGTGCCGGCCCTGCTCCGGGTGCAGGACCGGGTCCGGGTACAGGTCCGGGGCCGACGGCCATGTTGGGAGGTTGCATCATCGGAGGCGCTCCATTCACGTGCATCCCAACCTGATAACAAAATGGCGGGGGGAGATAAATGACCCCGAGAACCAGCAGACAATCCGACAGCTTCTTCCCATTTGCCATTGACTTCTGAAACTATTGATTTATAATTTCATTGCAACATGCTGCCAATTTTCCCCATCTCTGATGGGACAGGCACCGCTGGATTTTTTGTGCACTCACAGTTTCGCACGCTGCTCTTGGCTACTGCTGGCCACTCGCGTTTGAGAACTCTGCACCATTTGCACAATCACCGCTGTGCAATATTGGTCACTTTAAATTGCTCTAAATTTATTCTGTACCATTTGCACAACTGGGATTATATCAGCTCTGCTACACTAGTGGTACTTTCATTGCATAGTGATTTTTTTTTTTTTTTTTAAATGTTCCAAATTTATATTTTGTCATACTAAAGCAGCTTCAACTACCACAAAGAAGTCCCTTTGTGCGTCTTGTGACATACAGAGAGACGAAAACAAAAACCTTGGTGGAGCAGCATTTAGCTACTACCGTAATTTGCGGCCTACAGGCAGCGATCCACCCCCCCCCCACGCTTTCAACCCTGCAGTTTATGCGGGAATGCGGCTAATTTGTGCATTTTTTCTAACGGCCACAAGGGGGCACTCAAGAAGAAAAGGTGAGACTGGTGGAATATATGTGCCGAGGAAGTGACTTTTACCAGTATGTTTTTGTTTAGTTTTTTTTTTTTTTTTTTTTTTAAACCAACCCTGTTAGCGCTGCGCTAGCGTTGTGCAAGTGTGTTGCTGCCATGCCGCAAGTGATTTTATGGGCTTTTTTTTTTTTAACAGGCCCTGTTTGCGCCATGCTAGCGTGTTGCTCCCACATCTCAGTGATTAGTTTTTTTTTTTACTGGCCCTGTTAGCGCTGTGCTACTGTGTTGCGCCTGTGAAGTTCCTGCGGCAGTTTTTTTTTTTTTTTACCGGTATGTTTTTTTTTTGTTTTTTTTTTTTTTTTAAACCAGCCCTGTTCACGCATCATGTTGTTGCTATGTTAAGATAAGCTAAGGTAAAACACTCTCTGTGTACCATCTTCTTAAATATCTCATGTTCCAATGTGGGCACTTGCGGCTTATGTATGTAACAAATGGGATTTCCTTTACAGAAGTACTGGGTGAGGCTTATAATCAGGTGCGCTCTGTAGGCCGGAATATACGGTCCTTGTCCATAAAGAACGTCTGGAAATTACTGACAAGTATTTGTGTAATGATGATGAAGAGCTAAACTGCATGTAAAAAGAAAAACACAAAACACGAATAAAACCCTAAATTCTCTTTCGGCTTGTCCCGTTAGAGGTCGCCACAGCGTGCACGCTCATATTTGTTTGAAACAGTTTTTACGAACACAAAACATGAATAATGTAGTAATAATCAATAATTTTTGTATCTACTCCATATGCTATATTGCATGCATTTGTAATACTATATAAAATACTCGGGTAATTGAAAATGAATGGCCACTGTCTGGTTGTAAATTGCATTCATAGTCATTATAAATGAAGTACGGACACGCTTTTGGGCTCAGTTGGAACTATTTCACTCAATGTACACTTCCAAAAGTATTAGCATGCGGCAGTTAACAACGGCATCGTGCCTACCACAGGCTGCTGCTGAGGGGCGGCCATGTTGGGCGGGGCAGGCGGCGGATTCCCCGCCGGGGCTCCGGCCGCTTGTCCGCTCGAGACGAGCGGCTGGGTCGTGGTTTGGCGGTGGAGCATTTTCTGTGAAAGCGACACGATCGTTGACAACCGCGCAGAAGACACGTCACTCGGGGAAACGGTGAGGCGCGGCGGGCGTTCCTCACCAGCGCGATCTCTGGATCCACGATGCGCATGACCACCTGGGCCTGCAGCAGGGCGTACGCCAGCTGAGGGTTCTGCAGCAGCATGTTCCTCGCCTCCTGAGGACTGTTCTGCACACACAGCTACACAGACAGGAAACACATTTGGACGACCGTTATAATATTACAAACACTACACCTTGCAGACCACCGTTTCCTAACTTTTACTGAGACGATGCACAAATTGTATGTAATTGACCCCTCCTTGGATATTGCGCAATCCGCGTCACTGACCAATCAGAGGCCAGAGATCGGCATAAACCAAAGCCCGTTTTTGCTCCCGCCATTTTCTCAGACGACATTGCATGGTCCAGTATAGGTTTAGTTAGCGTTTTATCGCATATTTGGGTTATTTAACAAAAAATATGGTTAAGAGGTGTAGTCACGGACTTTGTAATAGTGACGACAGGTATCCTGAAAGGCTAGTTGGTGGAGTTCCATTCGTACCCTTTCCAAAACCGAAGACCCAGTGCGAAAAATGACTTCGATGGATCAAACTTTGTGGAAGACCGCATCATCAACTAAATCCATCTAATATCAACTGGAACAGATATGTTTGCACGAAGGTATGCCTTATATTTGATTTTCAATACACGTCACGTACAAATGAATGAGACGTTCTCCGCTAGCATAAAACTGCTACGTGTGAACGATTGACACAATTATTCTTTGTTGAGCGATATTTAGCGACGATCGGACTGCACAAACGTGTCGCTTTCTTGCTGGCTCGCGGCCGAAGCTGAACCAGACTGTGTTTGCACGAAGACATGCCCTAAATTTGATTTTTAATACACGTCTCGTATAAATGAATGAGACGTTCTCCGCTGGCATAACACTGCTACGTGTGAACGATTGACACAATTATTCTTTGTTGAGCGATATTTTGCGATGATCGGACCGCACAACGTATTGATTTCTTGCTGGCTCGCGGGCAGAAGCTTAACCAGACTGTGTTTGCACGAAGATATGCCCTAAATTTGATTTTTTAATCCACGTCTCGTATAAATGAATGAGACGTTCTCCGCTAGCATAACATTGCTACGTGTGAATGATTGAATGAAATCAGAAGCATGGCGTCTCTCTCAGTTCAGAATGTGTTGTATTTAGAATCTATAATATATCGTTGATTTGAATGAAATCAGAAGCATGGAGTCTGTCTCAGTTCAGAATGTATTGTATTGTATTTGCCATTTTTACTGTTTGTCTTACGTCAGCGCACGTGGCGTGACGTCACTTCAGGAGGCGTGGTTAAGTGCCCTGTACGGAGGGGGTCAATTCTGGACAAGTACTGATCCCAGGAATTGGGTACATGTGCCGATCTCAGCCACAAAAAAAAAAAAAAAAAAAAAAAAATTGGTCCTCTTTGCCGCTACACTGTGAAGGTTCGACAAATCGTCGTTTTTCGTAATTATGTCACTGTGTTAATTACAATTTTATCTATCAAAAAAAGTACTGGTGGTACCCATACTCCATATTGGTGAGTACTCAATAATGAATACCATGACTATGCCTTGCTTTAATGCGAACGCAATACACACCTATGTAGATAGCAATAGCATTCATATAATGGAAATGTTACACATTTAAACAACTTATTTGAAGTCAAGTGATAGCTACAAATGCAGAAAGCACATACGATGCTTACAAGCATATATATATATATATATATATATATATATATATATATTTTTTTTTTTTTTTTTTTTTTTTTTGAGACAGTTTTCTTCTTCGTATAATATACAATAGTAAGTATAATACATGTATAATGCGTGCCCTGGTGGGCAAATGCCCACTCAATTATTTTGAAGAAATTACTATCATTATTAATATAGTATATAAATACAATAATAAACACGATAATAATTATAATTGCTATATTTTATATTGTAAAATACAATACGATACTATTTTGTTTTAAAATAAAACATGTTTCAAAGATTTGTGTTTTTATTTATTTGCCTTAACAATACCAAATAAAATTGAAGCAAGCAATGATGAACACATCCTCACACCGCATGACGAACCCTCAAAATTGAACTTTGGTAACGTGCTCCGACACAATAGATGCGAAAATTGGCGAGTTTTGGGGAATCACGCAAGTGAGTTGAACCTCAAAAAGACGATTTAGAAGGGAAACAATAAAGTGGGCCGGATTTGCGAATTATGGTTCCTATTTAATGTGAGTTTGTGTAAGGGGTGGACAACATAAGCATCCCACCTTCATCTGTTTCATGAGTTCAAACATTTGCTCAGGCGGTAGACTGGCCACAGCCCGGCTGATGGACTCGGGCGCCTCCTCTGGTGCCACGTTGTCCCCAAATGGAGACTCGAGGATGGGGGCTCCAGTACCCAAACCTGCTCCCATACATATTGACACAATCACCTCAGAGCATAAAACCCAAACTACCAACTAATGTGTGTGTGTGTGTATGAGTAAAAACAATGCTGACTTTTAAGCTCTTCCTTGTTTTTCTCGCTGGCGGCGTTGTCAACACGCAGCGCACGACCATTGAACTCTCTCCCGTTGAGGTTCCGCATGGCACTGAGTGCGGTCTCCTGGTCTTGATACTCACAGAAACCATATCCCTTGGGTTTGCCAGTCTCCCTGTCATACACCAACCTGAAAGCAAATGGAAAAACAAAATTGGGAATAACACTCTTTTAAATCATGATTGTACTTTAAGTGCACTTGCATCTTCCATTTTGAGAAGATTAAATAAACACAACAAAGGCAAAGCAAGATGATAGAATGAATGAAACTCACCTAAAGCTGACAACAAGTCCGACTTCGGAGAAAATGTCTTTCAACTGCTCTTCAGTTGCTTCATAAGGAATATTTCCCACTGGAATTTATACAAAATATGTGAGCATTTTGACGGGCTATTTGACTTTACGCTCGTGTAAGAAGTTTAACTAAAGGTATCAGGAGACGACTGCCCGTGTTAGCTACCTAGCAAAGACTGGCCTTTATTCATTTTTTTTTAAATAACGTAATAATATTCACAATACAGCTTTCGAAATCAAATTATTAAGTTAAAGACTTACCGAACACCGAGCGTAATGAACGGTCGACCGCCGGGTCTCTATTCGCAGCCGCGGCGGCAGCGGCGGCAGCTGCAGCGGCAATGTTCGCCATTTTGAGGGGGGAGGGGCCGGAGGGGGACGGGGACGAAATTGAACGCGACACCTGGAAGTCGGCAGTGAGGCAACTTCCTGTTTCCGGTCTTTCGGTAAGGTGAAAAGTGAAGTCAAAGGCGACCTCTGTTACGCTCTATTTCATTAAAGCTGAAGTTTAGAAGGCCAACATCGACCCACGTTGATTAAAGAATAAAAAATAAACATACGAATAAATTGATATCGATAAAGCACAATTTAGTTTCACACGCAAAAGAAGCAAAAAATGCTGAGTTTACATTTTTCCCCCCTAAACAAACTACAAACTTTGCTACTTTTTCAAAAGATGCATATTTTGTTGCTTCTAGCCTGTGAATTGTACTTTTTTTTTTTTATTTTTATTTCAGAACAAAGGTCAAGTGACAAGCCCTGAGGGTGTGAATCAAGGACGTCGAGTTGTTCCAACAAACTCACCATTTTTGTTAATTTTATGACCACGGTGCCTTGGCTTTAATGTTTGACAACAGATAATTGCCTCTCTTGTTAAATGTTAGCATAGCGTTTACCTGCGTTTTACTCATTCCGTACGCCGATTCATAAATTTACTAGCAATATGTATGAATGGAAAGTTCCAGAAATTGTATCTATGGAAGTAAATCAGTGCGAACGCAGTTTGAATTTGAATTTCTAACTGATTTTTTTCAGCATCGAAAATTCCCAACACTGACTTTTTTTAAACATTGAAGTTCAACATTCAATAAAATTTGATTTCTCTAAATATTCATAGTGCAAGATGCATTATGGGATAAGTTGAGAGCACTTTGGGGACAATCGAAAATTTAAACAATTTTTTAAAAAATGTACAAAATGACAAACTACCTCGTGGATGTCCCAGATCAGCTTCCACTGCGAAGTTAATGTTTGCGTTTTTGCATTAAATTATTTCATCCAATTCATTAACAAGGCTCATGCAATAATTGTTGCGTTCATGTATTTATTTATGATTAATTATTCTCCACATTGACTAATTAACGTTCATGAAGACACACGCACCAAACCAAGTAGAAATCATTTGGCGCTGTGGCGGTAAGACGGGAGAAAAGACAAAAGACAGATAATATCCAGAATTTGGGATCATTTCCTGCTTTAAAAAAGATTATGATAACAATGTGCAATATTTCTACTGCGAAAAGGATCTTGTGTACCACGGCGCGCGACACAAACTGACGTGTCAACGTTGACTAATTTAACGTAGCCTATCATCGCGCGTGAGAACGTATTTGAATGCCTCTACAAATCGTTAAAAATAGACGCAGGACCCAGTGCAATTTCAGTCGTTTTATTGGACAAAGATTAATAAAATACATATAACTATAGTTGCTCTTTGTGGGCCACAAATTACGCCCAGGCACTCAACGACAGCCAACCGTCACCTACACTGTCATTCGCTGGCGCAAGTGTCACTCACAAATCAAGCCCCGCCTATTAAAGCTACAGACGTTTAAAGTCGCAAATACTACAGCGTGGAGCAGGGGTGTCAAAATTATTTTGATCGCGGGCCACTTTGTGGTTACGATTTCCCTCGGAGGGCCGTTATGAATATAATAATGATAAATTCTTTTGCTTCATCATATTTACACGGGAAATTTACGAGCTAGTTTCGGAATTGGAAATCAAGGTTAATGTGTTTTTTAAATTATTGCTGATGTTTGGGCACACAATAATGCTCGCAATATCTCAACATTATCATTTATGATATTACAATTTGATATTTTGGTACAGGGCGGCACGGTGGAGCAGCTGGTACAGCGTTGGCCTCACAGATCCGAGGACCCGGGTTCGATCCCCGCCCCGCCTGTGTGGAGTTTGTGTGTTCTCCCCGTGCCTGCGTGGGTTTTCCCTGGGCACTCCGGTTTCCTCCCAGATGCCCAAAAACATACAACATTAATTAGACACTCTAAATTGCCCCAAGGTGTGATTGCGAGTGCGACTGTTTGTCCCGTCGTGCCCTGCGATTGGCTGGCAACCAGTCCAGGGTGTACCCCGCCTACTGCCCGTTGACAGCTGGGATAGGCTCCAGCACTCCCCGCGACCCTCGTGAGGATAAGCGGCAAAGAAAATGGATGGATGGATGGATGGATGAAATTGGCCCTAAGTGTAATTGTGAGTGCGAGTGTTGTTTGTCTCGATGTGCCCCGCAATTGGCTGGCAACCGGTTCACGAAATACCCGCCTCCTGCCCGTTGACAGCTGGGATAGGCTCCAGCGCTCCCACAACCCTTGTGAGGATAAGCGGCTAAGAAGATGGATGGATTTTGGTACAGATTTTAACAAAAATCATGGACGTTCATACTTATAATTTGCCTTTGTGGGCCACATAAAATCATGCGGCGGGCCGGATCTGGCCCCCCGGGGCTTGAGTTTGACACCTGTAGAGCAAGGGATGGTGACACCCCCCCCCCCAAGTAGACAAAAATAATACCTGATCCTCACTTTTTTATTTTGTGTTTATAGTTCGCAAAATCCGTTTTTTATCTGATCGCTGTTTTAATTGATGGGACAATCTGAAGAATACTTGATTCTGAAGATATTCAATACATAATAATTGATTCAAATAAGAATGGTCCGATCGTGTGGAATTGATTGCTGATCAGTTGTGCCTTGAAGCGTTCGAGTCGAGATGCGGTTCGGTGCAATCAGCAGAGCTCGAAATTCGGCCTCGAGGCGACGCCGTCATTATTTTTTGGCCACGCTTTGTTTGAAAGCAAAAAAAAAAAAAAAAAAAATCTCCAGGTAGGGAGACCTGCAGCCGTTCTCGAAACAAAGCCCCGCAGGGCTTCCACTTGTGTGGGGAGGGGCGTAGGGGGGACGTGGAGGGGTTCGGCTGGTGATATGCAACTGTTTATCCTGCAGGATGCAATCGCCCACCTCGAGAGGTTCCGGCCAGGCCTTTGCGGATTCCGTCCGGCTCAGACTCGGCAGCCCTCGCGTTATTAAACAAGACAGGTTCATATACGAGCCGGATCAGAATTCAAGGCGAGCGAGCTCTACTCCTTGGGCAGCCCGATATGATTGACAATATGAGCGAGTAATGCCGGGGAGCCGTATAATATGTTTTCCGCGGACACGCGGGCACTTATTTCATACGGGCGGGTATTGCGGAGGTGACAGTTATTGGGATGAGCGGGGAAGAGGCGGCGTGATGAAGACCAGCCTCAAGGTTACTTTGATTTTTGCGGATGACAACGCTTTAAATATATTTTACATACGCCAGGGACAGAACGCATTCATCAGTACCGTCTTAATAAACGGAATTATTGAGACGTCGAAGTGCGGGTGACGCAGCGGAAACGTTTCAAGTCAAGGTGCCTTACGGGGTGGTCGCATTTTCGGGATTATCGGGGAGGAGGAAAACACAACCTCGGATGTCTCACAAAGCCCGCGGACTCGGACATCAGCGCACCTCGCCGGGCCGGGATCTGACCCCGGCATCAAAGGATCGCCTCTACGGGCGTGCTTTTGTTTTATTGGAAGAGAAGCAGCAGGCTCGAAAAGTTGCAAAAATGAAATATGTACCGAAGATGAACAATGGGGAAAGTAAGGGGACTCTCATTTGTACACAGTAATGGCGATCCCAGCTTAAACGGCGCCGCCCCCCGCTTATCCTTTCCTCGTTTCCTCTTCTTTCCCTTTTTTTTCTTTCGCGTCGTGTTGTGGTGCACGTTCGACCCCTTTATTCAAACTTCAAACGGTAATAATTGAAAGAATCATACATTCATGCGCAAGCTTGCTACGGCCGAAATTGAGGCACCTCGTGCGCTAGCGGGCTAAAATGAGCCAGCGACAGCTAACTAAACTCTCATTGGCTGACATTTACGTCACTCACGTTCAAATGTTTTGGTCAATTTCAATTCATATTTTTGACTTGGTTTCAGGGATTTTTGTTTCTAGAAACACAGTTCCTCTTAACCCTTAACAGGTTTAATATAATCCATCCATTTTCTTCACCGCTTATCCTCACGAGGGTCGCGAGGAGTGCTGGAGCCTCTCCCAGCTGTCGACGGGCAGGAGGCAGGCTACACCCTGAGCTGGTTGCCATCCAATCCCAACGGTCACACTCACAATCTCACCTATGGGCAATTTAGAGTGTCCGATTAATGTTGCATGTTTTTGGGATGTGGGAGGAAACCGGAGTGCCCACCCAGAGAAAACCAACGCGGGCACGGGGAAAACATGCAAACTCCACACAGGCAGGGGCCGGGATCGAACCCGGATCCTCAGAACTGTGAGGCAGAGGTGCTAACCAAGTCACGCACTGCGCCGCACCAGATAGACGTTCGCCACTTCAGTACTCGGTGGGGGGGAAAAAAAACTCACAATTTACGCACGTGCGTACGTTGAAAGCATAATCATCGAGCATAGTAGTTAGCGCGCAGGCCTCACAATTTTGAGGTTTCCGGTTCGAATCTCGGTTTGGCCTGGGACGGGCTCCGGCTCACCCAAATCTCCGACGACGACAAACCCTCTAGACAATGGAAGTGCTCCAATGCTGGTAACGGCGCGACACACTCCAGCTCCGAAACCCAAATTACGACCCCCTAATCAAGACCGCTTTCAAACAGATTCAATAAAAAGCAGATATTAAACCCGCGTTGAAGGTGGAATTGGATTTCATTTAAGGCAATAACCGCCATCGTCGTGAAATATTCTCACGTGCGATCCGAAGCCTGGCGGGAGGAATCAGCGGCTTCCGGACCGACCCCGCTAAGCTAACAAAATAACAAATGCAATTTATTTTCCCCACTTAAGAATTTGGCCTTGGCCGAGGTTTGCGCTCCCTTCTCCCGAGTCCGAGAGGCATTCTAGTAACATACGTCTTCAGTCCTTGAGGCGTTCCCGCCCTGCAGAGCGCCGCGCTTTTGTGTCGCCATTTATCCGTTACGCCGCGGAAGGCGACCCGGAGCCCTATCGCTTGTCCGCGCGCGTGCGCGGCGTTCGGTCGTCGTCGAGAGAACCGATCGCCGTTCGACGCGTTAGCGCGTACTCTCACTTCCTACCGGTTAAAAGTCTCCGCCCGCGTGATGTCGGCGTGAGCCTCGGCTCAACAAAACGGGGTTAAGCCACTTTAACGGATTGCCGGGATGGCCTGACCTGAACGTGCCGTGTGCCGGCGTCCGCGGGACGAGGCCGGGAGGAACAATGACGGGCCTCTGCAGAGTCATCCGGAAACGCCAAAATCCACACCGTCGTGGGTGCTCGACGTGTACATCTTGCCCACTCCGCGATCAGCAATTGTTCTTATTTTACTACAAATTGTGCATTATTGTTCCTTTGAACGATTAAATCCAGGCCGACCGAACAGCCAGCCAATCGCAGTTACGCTTTCTTCGTCACGTGACTTCACATGCTAAGAAAGCGTAACTGCGATTGGCTCTGACCTGAAGTAACCTTGCCTGGTGGCACGGACGGTGAATTTTAGACGGTGAAATGGTTGTCGGGTGAATTCTTAAAGGGAAATTCCGGTGGTGTGGGTCAACAATAGATCCAATAGGTCATGCAATATGTGCTGTATCTTGACAACGTAATGTTAATTCTCTCTCATTTAATGGCCTTTTGAGATGATTTTTAGCGACAATTATGAATTTGCCGCACCAAAGGCTCGATTACATGTGACGCCATTTACGCCCGGCGCAGATTTTCTCGGATTTATCCTCGTCTGATGGAGAAATAGCGGGATCGGTCGATCGGGAAGACGGAGGAATACTTCCGTACAGATTTGAACCTGTGGCTGTAAATAATGTTGATTGTTCGGATGGGAATGACGCAAAGTCCGACGAGCTCGGAGCGCACCCGTCACACTCCGCGTCATTCCGCCCGAAGAACCAATCCCAATAGTCAACATTATTTCGAGCCGGAGGTTTCTCGCGGCTCCGCGTCATTCCCATCCGAACAATCAACATTTACAGCCACAGGTTCAAATCTGTACGGAAGTAATCCTCCGTCTTCCCGATCGACTGATACCGCTATTTCTCCATCAGATGAGGATGAATCCGAGAAATCGGCGCTGGGCATAAATGCTGTCCCATCTAATCGAGCATTTGTTGCGGCACGTGACGCGTCTCATCCGCGCACGTAGGTCATGTGACTCGCCAAAATGGCGGCGCCCCTGAAAATTCGTAATTGTCGATAAAAAATCTTCTCAAAACACCGTTAAATGAGAAAGGATTAACGTGACATTTTCAAGATACAGTACATATGACATGACCTAATGGATACATTGTGAGTGGAAACCATCGACATTTCCCTTTAACATTGGAAAGTTACACTGAAATATAAATATTGAAATTGTGATCACTTTCCATTTCAAATTCAAATCCCGGTGGCACATATTTACTTCCATAACATTGCATGCACTTGTTGCCATTCACCGATTCAGTGCGGACAAAATCATCCTTTATTTTTATATACATGCTTTTATGTATATTTACATGTATGTAACACGCAAACAAAATTGAGAAAAGTTTTGGCCACTTGTTCATAAAAAGTATTTTGGAGGCTGAAAAGACACATTTTCAAAGTGAGGGTAGTAACAAACATTTTCCGTTAAAAGCAGACCTGGACGGCTCGGGTGGATAGAGAGAAGAATCACAAATGGATCATTATGTTAAAAGGCATAATATTCCATTTTATGAATAGCGCAAGGTAAAGTGATGCCGCCATTGCAACCTTGATTGAATTTCATCACTCAATGACGGAAGTAAATTGCATCTCGTTAATTTTGTCAGCATTTTTTTTTTAACTCATTAACGGGCACAATAATGGAATGGCCGTGATAGATAGATAGATAGATAGATAGATAGATAGATAGATAGATAGATAGATAGATAGATAGATAGATAGATAGATAGATAGATAGATAGATAGATAGATAGATAGATAGATAGATAGATAGATAGATAGATAGATAGATAGATAGATAGATAGATAGATAGATAGATAGATAGATAGATAGATAGATAGATGCAGTGTCTTTTTGGTTTCTTTTTTTTTGGTAATATTGACTCCATTATGAATTTTTGGCTCATTTTTATTGACTGAACGAAGCATGCCGTGACACTTTAACACATTTTATGCACACCAAAAAAAATAATTTCACAAAATGTATTTTCATAGTTTTTCATTTTTGCTCCGATTTGAGTGCGTTTCACCGAATGACTGAAGTAATTTTCTGCAATGTATGACCCGTTCGGATGAATGATATCGTGAGTGAAGGCTAAGCAAGTGATGACTGCACTGGAAGGCAACACATCCGCCCATTATTTGAGCTGCTTATCCTCACAAGGGTCGCGGGAGTGCCTTATTTATCATACACAATTTGGATAATTTGGGGCCTCAAACGTTTTCTTTAATTTGAATTTTAACCAGTTACTCTGGTGATTTTTTTTTTCAATTAATCGATTAATTAGATTTTTTTTTTTAAATGTAAATGTCCGTCATTTTATTTCAAATTGACACAGCAAAAAACGCGCAAATATCAATTGGTTATAGTCACTGAAGGTGTAACGGTACACTTGCCTGACTTTGGTGGGGGCAGCGCGGGTTCAGTTCGTACTCGATGGCGCCCCGTCTACGTAGATGCGCCCTGCGACTGACTGGCGACCAGTCCTGGGGGCGTAGTTTGCCTTTTGCCATCAAAGTCAGCCGGGACGGGTTCCGGTGCCACGCAACCCTAACAAGGATAAGCAGCATTGAAAGTGGTTGGATGGATAAATAGGTTACGATTCATATGATTCTAGCCCCAAGGAATCAGAATCAGCGTTCATGGTCAAGTGTGTAAAACACACAAAGATTTTTTCTTCCTTGGGAGTCATTTATGAGTCGGAATTCATCCTCACAACCCAAACAATAAACTAGCCCGGCCATGCTTCTTCCACATCCGCACATTAGCCGAAATAAAAGCCCACCGTGAGTAATGAACGAATCCACGCGCTCAAATGTTCTCGTGGTGGGACTACAATAAGCGACTCAAAAATCATCGCATGATTCTGATTCTGATTGTAGTTCCGCCTTCTGCGAATCACATCCCATGATTTATGAAGTGTGTATTATCTTTTACTGTGTCAAAAACATTTTGTGAGCACGTATTTTCAAGTGTGCTATATGAACAAAGTTATTATTAATTTGTATAGACCCCCTACGAACACCACCGCTAGCGGTTTTCACGTTCTCTGAAGTCCGACTGCGGGCTAATTTGGAGGCGGGGGGGGGGGGGGTACTTTGGAGTTTAGATATGGCTACGACCCCGAAATGCATCTGCAAGACAGCTCATTATTAAAATGACCAAACGACGAGACGAGCCCGCGGCCAGTCGGCGGCCCGGACGCCTGTTAGCTTGCAAGCTAGCTGGTGGGGGGCAGCTCACAATTTCAGCATGGAAAGCCAAAGAGATAAATAAACAAAACAACTACCAGAATCTTAAGGGCTTAGTTTTCGTGACTAAAATATAGACAATTGTAGAAATATGAAAGGTGCAACCATCCATTTTTTTTCACGTGTGTACGAGGTGTGATTTCAGGCATTGAGCAGACACGCCCACACTCTTTGAGAGCAAGGACAACGGCATGATTATTTCGTTTAGTTGATTCATCGTTCTAATTTACCAGACATTTTTTTTCTCTCTTTACACGGTCTTTAATAGTGATCATATTTGTAAGTGAACCTCGCGACCGGAATTGCCTGACCCTTTGGTCCCCAAAATGAGAAAATCCATTGGCCCCACACGCTAGAAGGTTAATACGGTGACCGCCCCCCACCCAAGAGTCGGTCGGCTGCATTCACCTGTAGGGAACGTCCGCCGCCGGCGGCGCTAGGACCCAGGGTGCGCGATTCTCATCTCCAGCTGCTGCAGACCGGAGGCTCGTTGCAATAAGCGAAGATCGCCGCGACAAGCGAACAACAACAAAACACGTTTTCTCGCCACAGCCACTCAGTTTCTTCCGAGCGGAGGAGCAAGCGGCCTCGGCGGGACCACCGGTTCCGAAGCCCCACCCCCCCCCCACACACACACACACCCACCCCTACACACACACCACACACCCGTCCCCAGGCGGACGACGGCTCGCTTGTTGCACCGTGTGCACACGCAGGCTTTGCGGCTGCACACAGCTCGGAGCGCCAAAGGTAAGAAGACGGCGGCGGCGGCGGCGGCGCAATAGCGTGCCGATTCCTAATAACAAAGGCGTTACTGGCACGGGGAGGGGGCGCACGTTGCACAAGGACACTGAGCGGCAGCCCAAACTCCGCCAAACTTTGACCCGCTTGTGTTGTCATCGTCGTCATTTTTATTAGGATTTTTGGGGGATCTCCTCCCGGTGACGTCTCGCAGCTACCCGGCGGCATTGTGTGTTAGATGCGAGCAAGTTGCGATGACGGGCTGCGTGTGTGCATGCGAAAAGACAATGTGTCGGCAGCTGGGGGGGTTACGTTCGGGATGGGACCCAAAGTACACGGGAAGTGATGCATTCAGGTGCCGAGCTTCTTTTTGTGTGTGTGTGACATGTGCACGACGCCGTGCATTATTCACGCCGGCGAACCGGAACGTCAAGCTCTCCCGACCTGATGTTACTAATGACTTGAGCCAAAATGGATACCCGCTCGCCCCCCTCCAGGTGAACTTAGACGGGACATCCTCGCTTAGTGAGGCCATGGCGGCCTAAAATAGTCTGTCAAGGGGGGGGGGGGGGACCAGTTTGAAGGCGACTGTCTTGTCCCCAAAACACACACGCACGCGCACGGGCCCCGAGCGATACACCACGTCAACGCCGAATCGGACTGTTTCGGCACTTCCGACGTCGACTCAACTGAGGTCGGCCGAGCCCCGGAGTGGGCGCTCGCGACCGGGGGAAGAGTCACCACCGCCGCTCGCCCCGCTCCGTGCTTGGTCGGCGGATCCCTCGATCCGCGATGTGTTTGTGTGGCACTCCCGACGCTTCCAGCGTGCTCCGCTTTTCTTTCCCGGTCGCCCTCCCCCACTTTTTCTTGTTGTTGTTGGTTTGTTTAGAAATGTCCCTTCCTTTTTTTTTTTTCTAAAAGCGGGGATTGCCGTGTCGGCGGTCGGGCGATGTGGCCGCATGCGCGCAGCCATTACTGGGCGAATGGCGAAGGGCATGTCGGAGAGAGGCTCGCGCGTGCCGATGAGCCACGCAGCCCAAATAGTTGCAGCCCCGGCCGGCCGCTGCAACCCCCTTTGCACCGCCCGAACACCAGGCTGGATGCAAAAAACAAAACCAAAAAAAAAAAACCAAAAACAACCCCCCCACCCACACCACCCCACCACCCCCCTTGTGTGATTTGCCGAGTTCCTCACTAGAACAAGTGTAAAAAAAAAAAAAAAAAGTAGGAAATACGTTGAAGAAAGTGATCCGGCCCTAAAGAAAAGTGGCCTAATTACAGCAAAGGCTGCTTAAGCACCGACGCAAAATGTGATTATGCCGAGAGATGAGTTTATGATCAGATAAACGTACATATTTTTACTTTCGGGGTGGGCTGAGACGTGTCCCGCTCCAGTGCAACTTTTCTTTTCAGAATTGCTGTCACAAGCACGAGCTGGATCTAAAATTCTGCGCTTTCCAGGACGATCGAGCTTAGTTTTTATTCATAATATTAAAGTTTCTTCATTTTTCGATCTATGCCGTATCAATGAACGCAGCGAGGTGGTGTTTCGTGGGTCAGCACATCTGCCACACATTTCTGAGGTTGGGGATTTAAATCGCTCATCTGCGTTGGAGACCCGGCGTAGATTTTGATTTGAAAAATATCCCGGCCTGCGCATTTTGTACATAATTTTGTCATATTTTCCTAAACAATCGAGGCAAATTACATTGGCTGGGAAATTCACAGCGTGGCCCCAGTGGTCCCCTGACCTCAACCCTGTTGAGAACCCCAATAAAAAGATTTATGAGGGTGGGTGGCAGGTCGGGAAGGCGAGCGGAAAACTCACGGGAGAGATTCTTGTGTTCGAATGCAACGTGCTAACCTGTTAAGATGTCCGGGATGAGGTCTGATTTCAGTAAACAGTTTTTGGGGGTGTTGAGGATGTCCGGTTTGGCGGCGTCAGTTTTACGTGGTTGCTTTTTGCAGATGATTTGGTTCTGATTGTTTCATCGTGCTGTGATCTCCTGAGCGTGAAGCAGATGGGATGAGAATAGGGAGCAAATCCAAGGCCGTGGTCCTCGGTCGGTAAAGGGTGGCGTGCCCTCTTCGGGTCTGGGATGAGTTCCTGCCCCCAAGTGGAGGAGTTCAAGTATCCCGGGGTCTTGTTGACAAGTGAGGGAAGATTGGAGCGAGTAATCGACAGGCGGATCGGTGCAGTGACGTTATCGGTCTCTCGAGGTGATTTACCGGCCATTCCCGGTCTCCACTTTCACGAGCCGTGGTTCATGACCCAAAGAACAAGCGCCCGAAATGAGTTTCCTCCGCAGGGGGTCCGGGCTCTCCCTTAGAGAACGAGTGACAAGCTCGGTCGTCCGGGAGGGGCTCGGACTCCAGCCGTTGCTCCTCCGCTTTGAGAGGAGTCAAATGTGGCGGCTCGGACATAAGGATACTCTCGGAATCTCGCCCCGGTGAGGTGTAGCGGGCCCCTGGGACCACCCAGGACACCCTGGAGAGACTACGTCTTCCGGTTGCCCTGGGAACGGAAGACTTAGACGGAGTATCTTAGGACAGAGAAGTCTGGGATTCCCTGGATAGGTTGCTGGCCCAAAGACCCAAACCTGGATAAGTGGAAGAAAATGAATGAAAGGGTGGTAGATTCAGCAAATATTCCTCACTTACAACCCAGGCTAAACTTGGTTCCTCCCTGACATAAAAATCTCTCCTCATGATCGAGATGCATTACTCCAATGTACTTCCTTGGCAACAATTTCTATTTAGACAATTTATGAATAGTCAACGTTGAACGTGGGGATTTATCGCATATATATAAATGTTTTTTGAACGGTCGACTTGTCATGGCCACCAAAGTGAAGTATTGGTTAGTATGGCTGCTTAAGGGTTTCGAGGTCGGGGGTTTGAATCTTTCCTATGCGGACTTTGCGTGTTTTCCCCGCTCCGTTTGGCTTCCTCCCCCATAAGCAAAACATCCACGTTAGGTTAGGTTAACTTGCAGACTCTCAATGAGCCGTCGCACGCTTGCGTGTCCCCCACGCAGCTCCAGATCAGAGGCGGTCCCGGACCCAAAGGGGCCCAGCGCGACGGCCTTCCGTCGCGCCCCCCTTGGCCGACTGTCAACGGAGAGGGGAGCTGGGGAGCTGGGGCGCTTCAGCGAGGTCGGCTGGGATCGACTCCAGCTAAACCCTAATGAGGCTAAGCGCTATCCAAAAGGGATGGATAAATATATTAATGACAGAGCTTAGAACGAGCTCGTAAACATACCGCTCGTATTTTTGCATACGGTTGATTTGGCCTCGAGATGACTTACATAAAAACTCAAATCAATTGTTGACCCAATAAAACCACACCGGGGACCCGTTTTTGGGATGTGACCCAAAATGCGGGGTCTGGTGATTTCATTTTGAGGTTATTCCGTCAGAGACGAAGAACGATTCAGTTCTTCCGTCCATCCATTTTCTTAGCCGCTTATCCTCACGAGGGTCGCGGGGAGTGCCGGAGCCTACCCCAGGTGTCCACGGGCAGGAGGCGGGGTACACCCTGAACCGGTTGCCAGGCAATCGCGGGGCGCATCGAGACAAACGGCCCCACTCGCAATCACACCTAGGGGCAATTTAGAGTGTCCAATGTTTTTGGGATGTGGGAGGAAACCGGAGTGCCCGGAGAAAACCCACGCAGGCACGGGGAGAACATGCAAAGTCCGCACAGGCGGGTCCGGGATTGAAACCCGGGGACCTCAGAACTGTGAGGCCAATGCTTTCCAGCTGATCCACCGTGTCGCCCGATTCAGTTTTTCTAAGAGCGAATTCATTTTCATATGTTTCAACATGACAATTAATTGCATCACCAGGACAAAGCTTAACAATTTCACGCAGGCGACGCATAACGGGTACACAATTAATTTAAAGATCGAATGAGAGCCAGTAAAAGAGTTGCATTTTCCTTTGAAAATATAAAAATGCTCCCTTTTTGGTGGACATTTTTCAGAGAGATGCTAATTGTTTATTATCGTTCACGTTTTTTTGGCGGCTGCGACGCAACCGAGGTGGATCGAACGCGGGCGTATTCGACTCCGAATCTCGAAGAGTCACAAATGATCTTCTCGGTGAGTCAAAGCGACGGTGATTGGGGCCACATGTGAGAACGCCGCAATATTCAAAACAAGCCGTCGTTTTCATTTCGGACAACAAACAAAACGAACGAGCCCAACAAAAATGTTGTCTGTGTGCAATTTTGAATTTTGCTTCCAAAAGCAGTTTGTGGCTTTGTGCTCGTGTTTGAATGGTCTTTAATTTTTTTTTTTTTTAAATTGAGGCTTTCAAAACTTTGGGATCGGGAACCGGAATGTTCTCGTTTTAGTGCTCATTGTCAAGCTAGCGCACTCGTCACGTTGTTGTTATCGTTAACTTATGTGTTAATACATGATATTGTTTTTCCATCCATTTTTTTAAGTGAAGGTTGCGAGTGATCTGGAGCTTATCGCGGCTGACTTTGCCTGAAAGGCCAGAACCGGGAGTCAAACTCCGAACCTAAGAACTTTGGAGCAGATTTGCTAACCACTAACTGGCCATGCTGATTGAAAGCATTTTGTGGCACTAAATTGAAGATTTGGGTCCCATCTGGGGAAGTTTAGGAAACTCCACATAAAGACGACGAGAAAGTGAGATTTTAAAGGCTGGACCTAAAGTTCGGATCGACTTCATTCGAGTGGAACATCTCGACGAAAATGCGCATGTGTTCTTTTCTTCCTCTCTACTCACTTGCTTCCTCATCTTCGCCAGCGAACGCAAACTTATCCCGCATTGAATTTCCTCGTTTTACTACGTTTCCTTTTTGGTTTCCTGTCAAGACTCTTGGCTTTAAAGTGACAGTTTATGACACGCTCTGTGAATGTGGGTTTTTTTTGTTCCTCGCTTTTCTCTTCTTTTCTTTCTTTCTCTGTCTCAGTGAAATCGCACCAGCAGCAACAGCACCGCTGTGGTCTCGATCCCCCCTCGTGTCTCCCAAAGCGGCTGTGACGTCGCGGTGCATTCTGGGACGTGTAGTCCTCGCCCACCTCGCCGCTTCTCCGGCGCGATCCTGGGCGTGGGTAGTCGAGCACTACGTTTCCCAAAAGGCTTCCCCCCCTCGCTCTCTCGCTCCCACCAGACTAGAGATACGGAACGGACAGTCTTGACGACCCCCCCACCCACCCCCACCCCCCCCAAAACCCCCACCGCTCACCCCCCCCCCCTCCCCGGACTTTGAGAACCGAAAACCGTCGAGATTAGTGTGGAGCCGCGGACCGCCAGAGGCCGAAGAGGCAGCCGCGGAACGCAGACGTCCGCCGTGCGACGTTCACGTACCAACCGGGTGAGCGGGCAGCTCGTGTCATTGGACATCTTTTATGTGGCGACTCGGTAGGGGGGGGGTTGAGGAAAAATAAGGTGGAGGGGTGGGTGGGTGCTGGCGGCGGTAGCAGGCGGTTTTGCTGGGGTCGGGGTCCGCATCCGGAAGCCTCGCAAGTGGCTCGAGAGGGACGGGACACCCGACGCTCTCCATGCTAGGTCGGCTGAGGATAACGAAGCGCCGCTCGGCTTGTGCGTGCGAGCCGGCGGCGGGGAGCCCTCCGCGGCGGTCGTCGCCGGCCGAGCGGCCGGCGGAGTTGTCGGGCTCCGTCTCGTCTTCTCCTCCTTTCTCCGTGACAGCGGTGACCGCTCCGGAACACAAGCTTGCGCATTAACTTGGGTCGCCCGCCCCCCTCCCCCGTGTCTGACTTGATCCTTTATCCCCCCCCCCCCCGTGACTTTGATATTGATTGTGTGCAGACGGCCGTTTTTGGGGTTATTGAAGATTTTTGTTGTTGTTGTTTGTTGTTGCTTTCGTTCATGTGGCATCTAGATGAGCCGTTTTGGAGGAAGTAGGGTGGGAAGACCCCCCCCCCCCTCCCGTTTTGCTGCTGCCGCTACCCCCTTAGTGTCGTTGTCGTCCCCCCCACGAGAGTTGTTTCTGATGTTTGCAGCATTCGGGTGGGGGGGGGGGTTCCGAGTGCACTTCCTCGGTGCCGGACAGAAAGCAAAGCCCGAAGTGGGCTGCGGAGCTGCGTGCTGCATGCACGGTTCCGCGTGCAAGTGTTGGCCCACACAAGGACGACTAAGCCTCGATTGCAGTTTTTGTGGAGATGTGCTGGCGTGGTTTTTTTATTTCCTTTGCTATAGACTGACCCCAAGGTGATGCTGTATTATTATTATTATTTTTAACCTGAAAAAATGTCCTGCCTGGTCCCGTTGTAGTAGTTCCTCCCTGCCCTCACCTGTACTTGCTTTTTTCTTACTCTCGGTACAGTTTTCTTTCTCCTCATTAATGTTTCCCAATATTGAGTCATAACATATTTCCACGCCGAAAATGTCACCCCAAAATGTCACAAATAGTGGATACGCAGGTTAATTACGTACGCGCATTCAGGGTTTTTGCTGGTTCGAACGGAGGCAGAGTTGATTACTGCACGGCCTCCAACTAACACTTTTTACATTTAAGTATTTGCACGTACTTTACGGTTCTTGAAGGTTTTCTACTGGAACTCAACACCACCGGCCGGGCCTGTAAACTTTAGCTTGTTTTCACCTCTGAAACACTAAAAACAAAATGTAGTGCCCGTTTAATATATGCTCTAACCCCAAGAAAAAAGACGTGATTACCAAAGAAAATCAATTTACCTGTTCGTCGGTCCTCGTGACACGAGTCCGTGTCTGAGACTCCTTAGACGGTTTTAGGGGTAGCTCCCATCTGTTCCCCGGGCGCGATTCTGCAACTGCAAGTTAGAAATAACTCCTAGAACAGTTTTCGTGCCACGCGTTCGATCGCATAACGATACGTCGCTGGCTTACACACTTAAAGAAGTCCCGTAAATAAACGTCACCCCTGTGCGCTCGATGCTCTCCCGTGGCAACGGTTGTGAATCGCCATGTTTATGCGCGACGTCCTGACGATTCGTCCCCGAGTCTTTTTGACTTTCCCGGCGAGGCTTCGTCATCGCAGAGAACCTTGAGGTTCCCTGTTTGTCAGAATTTCCAAGGGTACCGAAAAGTACCCCGTAAAGAGCCTT
This sequence comes from Syngnathoides biaculeatus, assembly GCF_019802595.1. Lineage (NCBI taxonomy): Eukaryota > Metazoa > Chordata > Actinopteri > Syngnathiformes > Syngnathidae > Syngnathoides > Syngnathoides biaculeatus. Next base: position 13,813,377 of record NC_084650.1, read on the forward strand.
GAACGAGCAATTTCACTTGATTCGGGATTCTGCGTAAAGACGTGAAGTCTATATTTATATATTGTAATATGACGGCAAAAAAAAAGAGATTTCTTTGTGCTTTCTTGGTCTAATTGGCTCGGGTAACTCGACCCCTGTCGCGAGTCGGTGTGAGGTCGTGCGAAAAATCTGTAAACAACACTCGTGGCTTTTAAAATATGCGATTTCCATTCACACGGGGATTGAACAACAGAGGAATTCCTTTCGTGTGCAATGACAACGACAAAAAGTGATAAAAGTACGGAACTTTTTTTTGTTTTGTTTTTGTTTTACATTGAACGATCCACCTGGCGTCAGGAAATTGTATCATGTTTGGCCTCGGAGGCAATCTAGTAGAAAGGAAGTTTTCTCGTGATTCAGACCTTGCTTGAGAGTACATACGATATTGTCTTGAAATATTTTTCTCCTTGCAGCTCATTATTGTCGTGAAAAGAAAAACTCACCGGACCGACTCGGACTACCCTGTGAGGCATGTTGTGTTAAAGAAACACCTATGCAGGTATACATGTTTCTATTATTATTATTATTAGGTGGTAGCTCATTAAAAATGGCTGCTTGAACGCTTTTCTTTATTACCTAGGTGGATTCTTCACTAATGAATGTAGGGGATGGAGGCACGGTGAGCAGAGAAATCGGTGCTCCGAATAAGGCGCCCACGAGCATGGTGGGAAATCCTCCCCAAACGCTGCCCCTCGAGTTTCGAGGCGGCGTTACCCTCGCTCAGCAAAACAAGACCGCTCCGACGACAGACTGCAAGACAGCGAGGGCCTGCCCGGACACCAGTAATTACAACCTCAGCCCGGAGCTCTCTCCACCCCGGCAGCTCAACAATGAACCAATGTCAGGCTCGGCCCCCGCCGGCGCTGAGAAGCGGACAGACAAAAGAGCGGTAGAGGCCGCTAAAATCAAGCACGACGACGACGACGACGGCGGCGGCGGCGGCACGGGGGCCTCGCCCGTTCCTCAGCGGTCGAGCGGCGTAAAAGTCAGCCGGGAGGACTCGGCCAATCCCTGTCACAGCAAGAAATCGCAGACGCAAACGCCATCTGCTCCACCTGGTTTCCAGTGCTCCTTGTTCAAACCAGCCCGGCCAGTTGCCTTCCTGCCTTCCGCCGATATCTCCTCCCCCCTTTGTAATATCTCTCTCCCACCAGCATTGGGGCAGATCGCGCCTCTGAGAGAAGCCACTGCCAGCCAGTTTCCAAAAGACTCTCAAGCTCAAACCTCAGGTGTAGCGGGGACGCCCTTAATGCGGACCTATCAGTATCCCTTCTCCGGGGGCCGGGTTCCGGCTTCTGAGAAAAAAGCCTCGAAACTTAAAGTCAACCATTCGTCCAGCAAGAATGGCAAATCTGTCGCCGAACACAAGTCCTTGGCCTCGCCTGCTATGGCCCTCCCGCTGCAGCACCCGTCGTTGAACTCGGCGGCGCCCGCCCGCTACACGTTGTCGCCCACGGCAGCCATTTGTTGCGGCTCTGCACTCGCCACCATCGCCTCTCAGAGTAGACTTCTGAACCAGGTGGAGAAGAGCCTCAGCTTGGACAAGATTGCAATGGGCGCTCTGAAAACAGACGATCACAGAGTAGCGTGCTCGCTAGAGCAGAGGGACGTACCCCTGGATTTGTCGGCTAAATCGAAACGTCCAAAATGCCTAAATGACCCCGCGGTTTCAACGAAGGAGCCTCAAAACAGAGACTCCAATAAAATGGACTTTATGAACTCAAAGAGGACTCATTCCGCGACGTATAGCGCAACTGGGCAATATCCCATTTTACCCACTACCCACAGAAATGGATCCCATCCAAAGCAATCCATCCGGGCTCAGAATCATCAGGTCTCCGAACTTAAGCAGGTCTGGAGCAAAGGGCCTTCACAAGAGCCCATTAAAAATAGCCCTGGAACATACGTAGGCGTAGCCAGTCCCATACTGGCCTCTACGCTTCGCGGAAAAAATGGAAAAGGGACTTTTGTAGAGGAGTTCCAGAGTTTTGCCAAGCAGGAGTTTATATCAATAATTGATCAAGGAGAACAAGTAACCTCGGGAGGAAAGAGGCCCCCTTCGCTGAAGCATGCTCACAACGTCAAGCATGCTAAGAACACGAGCACAGCCATCACCAAGAACTGTCCTGCTAAAGGAGCTCTGATGACGGCCCTCTCGACCGCCACAAACGCGCATCTGAAGTCTGGCAAAGCAGCGGGTCCCTACTCGGCGTGGCAACAGTCCCCTCATCATCCACACCAAGCATCTTCAGCTCAGAAAAAGATCTCGCCGGGTCACCAAACGACCAGGGGAGCAGCGGAACGTTCCAAGTTCCAGAGTCCCTCCAATCCCGCAGAAGAGTCGAAGGCGAACCCGTCTCCGCTCCCTAACCTCGCATCCATCGTGAAGCAGCAAGACTCGGAAACGTCTTCACCGGCAAGCGACGCTCTCGCCGCGGTGTCGAAAAAAGACGGCGGTCTGACTCATCTCAAAGACACCCCGTCCAAACAGACCTCTCTATATGAACCCCCAGCGGGCTGGTCCACGGAAAACTGGCCTGGAGTGTTGTCTCAAGGAGGAAGGAAAAGGTTGGAAAGGTCGAAACCCACCGAGACTTCGGAGAATGACGCAGAGATACGCAGTCGTCAGGTAGAACACAAGCACGGTTTCTCTAAACCCTTCGGACAGTCGCATAGCCTCAGAAGCAACGCATCGACAAACGGGAACCGGCTGGACAGCAAACTGGCTCAGGTGTTGGAGGGCGAGGTGCTGAAAAAAGACATCAAAGAGTCAGACCGTCCCCCAGACGAAAACCTGGGGGGCTTGGTCGCATCTATCCTGTCACGCCGCTCCCCAGGTCGAGGCGACGAGAAGAAAACAAACGGAACCAAAGAAGAGTCGCCAACCAAAGTGTAAAACAGAAGAAAGTTAGTCCTAGGAAGCCCACAAAGGAGAGGTCGCCGGTGGAGGCGGCAAAGAAGACGACTGGAGAGAAAGAGAAAGACGTTACACCACCCAAAGTGTCTTCCCAAAAGAAGGTAAAGTGTGTTGCTCAACGTTTTGGGTTAGTTCACCGTAAAATACAGTTCAGGATCACACTAAGATGTGCCAGAACCTTTTTACAGGGGAAGTTAAAGTCCAGTTGTTCAATGTTTCAGGACTTTGTGCGCAACTCGATGTTCTCTAACGAGGACCTGAAAGGCCAAAATCTCTGCAGTTGTTTGATCAATGGGTCGATCAGTACGTTTAATTAGAACGCCTTTAGATTGTAAGACCAAGTCGACACCGAACAATTGATCGTTACCCTGCTGTGGTCCGGCTTCAAACAGGACGTTCGGCGGGACGTGGCGACAAATTATCGTCAGCGGCGATGCTGAGACTGGAAGGTTCACAGAAAGTCAGAAAAGTGGACATGTTCGCAAAGTCGCGGATCCAACGCCATTGTGCCGAACGTGCTGAGATATTGAACAGCGCAAAGGTTAAACTAATTTGTAAAGGTTGGAGCTCTTTTCAATCCCATTTTCGATCCCATTCGATCCAATCACGTGACCAGAAATCGAGACTGATCACGTGATATTCAGCTGATCGGTGTTGGCTGATAAAGATCTGATTTTAAATCTAGTTTTTTTTTTTTTTTTTTGGTCCATCCATTTTCTGAGCCCCTTATCCTCACGAGGGTCGCGGGAGTGCTGGAGCCTATCCCAGCTGTGAACGGGCAGGAGGCGGCCCTGAACTGGTTGGCAGCCAATCGCAGGCCACATAAAAACTGACAAAGACTCGCAAGAGATGCAATTTAGAGTGTTTTGGGGATGTGGGAGGAAACCGGAGTGCCCGGAGAAAACATACAAACTCCACAGAGGCGCGGGGCCAGGGTTCAAATCCCCGTCCTGAGAACTGTGAGGCAGAACCAACCAGTCGCACCACCATTTCCACACTCCGGTAAAAAGGTTTCACGTCGGGATCAGGTCAACAAAAATGAGTTGGCTTCAGATCAGGACTCAGTCTCGGTAGCGACTCCAAAAACTAAATTAATAAAAGAAAGTGACTGTGATTGCGGTGCAAACTAATGTGACGAGGGCAACCCTCTCCCTAACCTTTTGTGAGTAGTCCACGTTTGTGCCCGAAATGTACGTCGTCGTTATTTATTTCCATCCTGTTCTCCGACTCATTCCGCAGAAGAAACAAAAAGAGTTGGAGCAACGACTCTCCTTTCGGAGTAAAGAGCAGACATGGACGGGCGAGGAACCGCGTCACAAAACAGGTATCATCTTTTTTTACCCCCCTTAAAATGTCAGACTTGATGACGACGTTGTTTGTGTAGCACTTTTTTCGAGCTACTTACGTTTACAATTCGGGTCGCTAAACTCAAAAATCTGAATGCCTTCGACGTGTCACCTGCACCTGCATGCACGGGAGCTGTAGGGAGAGTTAACAGTCAGACGCGATTTAATCGGTTACAGATGGCGTCAGCGGTCCCGACGGGGAAGAGACTCGTGCCTTCAAGTCCGGCGAGGCCGCCGCTAAAGAGGCCTCCTTCCCGAGGTTGAGGAGAGGACGGCGGCGGGCAGACGAGGCCAGACTGGACCTTTGGGGCTTCGCGACGCCTTCCCCCCCTCCGCCGCCGCCGCCGCCGCCCCCACCTCAGTCGGCCCCCTCCCCATCGCCCCCGCTGACGCCGGCCCGCCGCCCGAGAGGGAGGCCTCGCTCCAACCGTTCGGCGAAGCGGGACGTCCGCAACGATGTCAAGGTGGGCGACGCGGCGGGGGACGGCGGCCCGGCGCGTAAAAGACGGCGCCACTGCCGTAACAGGAAGTACCAGATGGGGGAGTACGTCACCGAGAAGGACAAACGGGAAGAAGGCGAGCACCTCGATGAGTCGGACAGTGGAATCGCGGCAGGTGCGATTATTGCTTACTTTATCACATAATTCATGCTCACTATGAATGACATTGTTATGAACAAACAATGTATTGTGTGTGTCGTTTTTTTTGTCAAGCAATATTTTGTTTTTGGAATTTGTCTTATAAATAACATACAAAGTGTTAAATCCATTGGTAAAATAAATAAATGAAGACGTACATAAAAAATAATTATGCAATTTAGCAATTGGTAGAAAAAAAAAAAAACATCTAAATTAATGCAAGAAATATTAGCGGACTCTTGATCATGTTCTGGTGGTGCTCCAAAAATATTGGCATCCCTGGGGTGAATTGAATTGGGGTTTTTTTTTCATATTTTGTGCAAACGTTTCAATTTTTAAAAATTTTCAAGTTATTGAATGAACTTACAAACCAACGATTTAGTAAAATAAAATTGTTTTTGTTGACTAAAGATTTTATGCAAATTTTAAATGATTTTATGAATGTAATTATAAATTACAAACATTATAAAGTTATTACAATTATTTTAGTTATCATTTGTTATATGAATAATATACAAAGTGTTAAATGCATTGGTAAAATTGCTCAAAATAAATGAAGATATAAATAAAAAATAATAAATCTATACAATGAACCGATTGGTGAATAAAAACCCATCTAAATTAATGCAAGAAATATTAGCAGACTCTTGATCATGTACGGTGGTGCTCCAAAAATTTTGGCACCCATGGGGTGAAATTGAATTGTTGTTTTTTTTTTTCATACTCTGTGCAAACGCTTCAAATTTTTTTTAATTTTTAAGTTATTGAATGAACTTACGAATACACTATTTAGTAGTTTTGTTGACCAAACATTTTATGCTAATTTTAAATGATTTTATGAATGTAATTATAAATGACAAACCTTGTAAAAATGACCATTATTTCAGTTTTTATAATTTATCATATAAACAATATACAAAGTGTTAAATGCATTGGTAAAATTGTTCCAAATAAAAAAATAATACATTTATACAATTAACCAATTTGTGAAAAAAAAAAAAAACCCAAGCATCTAAATTAATGCAAGAAATATTAGCAGACTATTGATAATGTTAGGGTGGTGCTCCAAAAATATTGGCACCCCTGGGGTGAAGTGAATTGTTTTGGTATTCTTTTTCATATTTTGCGCAAACGTTTCAAATTGAAATCCAATTCTGCAATTAGCTTACTAGAACAGAAACCAGTGCGCCGGTGAAACGACCATCCTCAATTCATTACTCCGGTCTACCTCTTTGGGCCAGTTAAAATATGATTTTGGCAAGATTGTGACAACGCAACTCATAAATGTGACGATAACGTTTTTTTTTTAATATTATGAAGAGTTGTATTTTTTTACTCATTTGTTGATATATCACTTTTTTTTTCCTTGCTACCTTTGACATTATGACATTATACTTATATTTCTCCCCGCTGGACCCAAAATATTAGAAATGGTAATCAATTCCAAACCGACTGTTGCAGATTCCCAGACGGCTCAGTGCCCGAGTCCCGCCGCTTCCGGTCCGGAGTCGCCGGCGCCGCTTCGGAGACCCTCCTTCACGCGCTCGGGTTCGGTCCGTTACCAGGCCGGCGACGTGTCGGTGGAGGAGTCCGACAGCAAACCGTCTGGGAAGAGGAAGTTCAAAAGCAAACATTTGTGCGACAGCGACGAGCAAAAGGTGAGCTGCTTTGCTTTTATTTTCCAACTCGTCCACCCTCTGAATTTGAGTACCCCCGAAGTTGACTTTACGTGGTGATTTAAAATTAAAAAAAAAAAAAAGTTAAATGCTAACGTTAGCACGCGTCCCGTGCAGTTGCGCTGCATATTTTCTGTCATAACATGGAGATCGTTAGTACCCAATCGTGTTTCGGTCACAAAAATTCTCTTGAAATTTTTCGCTTGTCACCAAATCTCCTCCGTCGGAAAACGTCGGAGTGGTCCCTCCGGATCGGGGATGAGATCCAGCCCCAAGCGGGGGACTTCAAGTATTTCGGAGTCTTGTTCACGTGTGAGAGAGGAACAAGAAGAGCGTGAGGTCGACCGGCGGGTCGATGCGGCGCCGGTGTGATGATCTGAGCGCTCCCGGTGCTGAAATCATCATCCCCAAAAACATTAATTGGACACTCTAAAATTGCCCGTAGGTGTGATTGCGAGTGCGGTTGTTGGTCTCTTTGTGCCCTGCGATTGGCTGGCAACCGGTTCAGGGTGTACCCCGCCTCCTGGCCGTCGACAGCTGGCATAGGCACTCCCCGCGACCCTCGTGAGGATAAGCGGCAAAGAAAATGGATGGAACGCATGTTAGCTCCCGCTATGTAGAAGAAGAGGAACGATGAGACCAGAGGGATTTCCCAGTAAGCGTCGTCTACGTACCCAGAATTCCCCCGTTAGTAACGCATGCGCATTGATCACAAGGAGACTTTTCGGCACGGGGGAGCGATCAGACCGTCACACCGGCAGCGATGCGGACTCTGCCTCGGTCCGTTTTGGTAAAGGCGCAGAGGCGAAAGGCAAAGCTCTCGATTTTGTACTCCATCTACGTAACGGCGTATGAGCGAGCCGGTGCGGGTGGCCCTGTAACTCCGCAGACGACGTACGGAGCAGTCCAGCCGCGTTTCGAGCGCACAGGTTCTCTCGGGTCGGTTTGAAGCTCGGAGGCTAGCGAACATTTTGTTGTTGCCGCGCAAAGCTTTGGAGCAAAGTCGGCCTTCGACCGGGCCTCCTCGTTACCCGTTTTGAAATTACTTTTCAAACTCATCCCTTCTCCCGGGCCTTGACTACCCAGTGAGATGTCGACTCGTTCATCTTTAGTTATTTTTACTGCTACCGACTTTATTGCTCTTTTTTTTTTATGACTGACATTCGTATCGTTTTAATTTTATTTATGTACCCGTTTTTGTGTTTTATGTGAACCTCTCCGTCTACGTGTGCCGTGCGTGCTTTTAAAGTGCTTCACAAATACGACCGGATTGGATGTTAAATGAAATGAACATTTTGAAAATTTCAATTTATGAAGGATCCCGTCTTGACAAAAGGGACATTTTCCAAGAATAAGTGCTCATTTCCACATTATGATGTACGGCCGTTTATCGCCGGGGAAACGAAATGATCCGGACTTAACTGCAATCGATGAAAATCTGCTTGCTAGGAAAAGCGTATATTAAAAAAAAGCCTTTCAAAAGTAGTTTTAAGCCTCCGACAAGCATTCAAATATAATAAAACAGAGTTAAACTTATTAAAACAAAGTACTTACTGCTGGCAAGCAGTTGAGAGTATACCCCCGCCTCTCGCCCGAAGATGGACGGGATAAGCGCCGGCGCGCTTGCGACCCTTGTGAGGATAAGCGAAAGAGAAAATGCATGGATGGATAAAATGAAATATTTCTGAGGACCTGTTCTCACTCACTCGGTGTCTAAAGAAATTGGAAGCTATTAAATAAATGTCCTATCACTTTTTTGGGAAAAAAATGGATTCTCGCTCACATAATTCTCCACATAAGAGGCTTGCTGTGCTTGCTTCAAGTACACTTGCTAACTCCTAGCATAAGTTCATCCATCCATTTTCTTCATGTTGCATGTTTTTGGGATGTGGGAGGAAACCGGAGTGCCTGGAGGAAACCCACGCAGGCACAGCAAGAACATGCAAACTCCACACAGGCGGGTCCGAAATCGAACCCGGGAGCTCAGAACTGCGAGGGCAAGGCTTTCCAGTTGACCCACTGCGCCGCCCCTAGCATAAGACAAAAGATGGTTAAACATTGAATAATTCAACACCAAAATGCGCAAAGCAAACTATATCATTTGGTCGAACCAAAGTCTGCTAGCTTATTGCAACGTGCCATAGATGGGCTAACGAGAATGAGCATCGATATTACAGTCATCATGAACACAAAACACAACAAAACGGGCATATATATTCTCTCTGGCACGAAAGTGCGAGCAGCGACAAACTGTTATCTAGTTTTCTCGAAAGGGAAAAAAATACATTCTTGGGAGCAGATGATCAAAGAGCATTGGGGGCGGGACTTCTTTGGTATCTGGAATTAAAGCAAATTGCTGGAGGGAGTAAAAAAAAAAAAAACAAACATTTTATGTCATTAATCATATCTCATATCGGAATTTTGTGGTGGAAAAAAAAAAAAATCAGATTTTATTTTAAGGCCCTATTTCCCATCCCTGTGGTTAAACCAATCATAAGTTGACATCAATAATTAAAAGGCCAACCTCTCGTCCAATCAAAATGATCGGCTAGATCTCTTTTCCAATTTAGCCAATCGGTCAGTGTACGCTTCTCTCTGCAAGGCGATATGTATAAAAATATGGAATCGATAGCGTCGACGTCCTAAATCTACATTTTGTAATACGAGAGGCGATACAAGTCTCACTTGGCCCATAAAAAAGGATTCTGACCCTGACGTAGTCCACAAAGTGCCTTTAATCCCTCCACGAGGGGCCTTAAAACCGTCCCTCGTTTCCCGTTTTTTAGCGAGTCAAACTGATGTTCGGTTCCGAGTCAGGTTTAAGGTTCTGGTTTTAAATGTGCTGTATGTCATTTGAGGAGTGCAATATATAAGCCAGCAGTGCCCCCATGTGGCTTTAGTTTTATCTTTGGACTCCCTTTCGTTGGTTCTCGCCGATCGCTTTAGATCACAAACGCGTTCCATTTGACTCAAGTCGTCACGCTCCACTTATTTCTTTATCATATTTCATTTTTTTAAAAAAAGACAAAGAGCAAGCGCAGCAGCCCGGGCAAACGCAGCGCCGCCGCGGCTCCGGATCAGGACGCGACCGGGCAGAACAGCGGGCCCCCGCCCCTTGCCAAGAGCTCGCCGCCGCCGATGTCCGGCAAAACCAGCTCGTCGGGGAAAAACGGCGCCCCGGAGTCCCCCCCCAAACGGCCGATCCCCCCCGAGGTGCGGCGGCTGATCGTCAATAAAAACGCCGGCGAGACGTTGCTGCAACGGGCCGCCCGTTTGGGCTACCAGGTGAATATCAAATTTCAATTACTATGTGGTTCAGCAGTAATTGGACCTTTTTTGGTGGGGGGGTCGGCCCGTCAGGAGGTGGTGCAGTACTGCCTCGAAAAGGACATCCGGGAGGTGAACCGGCGGGACAACGCGGGCTACACGGCCCTGCACGAGGCGTCCTCTCGAGGCTGGACCCAGATCGTCCAGATGTTGCTGAAGCACGGCGCCGACGTGAACTGCAGCGCTCAAGACGGAACGCGGTGAGCCTAAAAGAGATCGCTCGCAAACGTAAACTCAAATTCTGTTCTGCCACGCGAAAACCAGATACCTAGAAATGCCGCCCGGGCCCAAGTGGATCCGAGGTGGATTGACGCAACAGTGTGCTGGGGTCGGACGAGTCCACGTTCGGAATGTTTTGGGGAAATCATTGTCGTTGTGTCCTCCGGGCCGAAGAGGGAAAGGAGCACCGGGTGACCGTTGGGTGTGTAGTGGTGTGCAAGTTGCCTGCGGCACGGCCACCATAGCACGGGTTTTGGAGGGCAACATATGCTGCCATCCAAGCAACGTCCCGTCTTATTTCCGTGAGAAAATGCCCAAGTCACATTCTGCACGCGTTAAAACGGCCCTGCTTGCAAGTAAAATCAGCAGAGCGGCCTACCGGCGGTCCGGACCTTTCTCCCACTCAAAATGTGTGCAGACGCATTGCGAAGGCCAAAATACCACAACGGAGACCCCGGACCGTTGAGCAACTCATGTTGTACATCAAGCAAGAAGTGCGAAAGAATTCCGCTTGAGAAAACTTCGGAAGTGTTTTCAAAACAAAAGGGGGTGCAACACAGTAGTAAACATGCCCCCGTCCGAGTTTTTTTTTTTTTTTTTTTTTTTTGAATTTGCTGCAAGCATCAATTTCAAATTGAGTGAATATTTCTATATTTCTTTTCACTATTGTGTACACAACTTCCTCGAACTTGAGGTTTGTATTTTGTGTTACAGTCTTTTTTTTTTTGCCCCCCCCGCAGGCCCCTTCATGACGCGGTGGCTAGCGACAACCTGCCCATCGTGTGGCTGCTCCTCAACCACGGCGCCGACCCAACGCTGGCCACCTACTCGGGCCACACGCCGGTCAAACTGGCGCACAGTGACACCATGAAGTCTTTCCTAACAGGTGACCGCCGCCCACCCCGTTGGGGGCTTTTGGAGGGGCAACGGCTTTAAACCACAAGCAAAGGGTTCTCGTGGACGTCACAACAAAGTACCGTAATTCCCGGCCTACAGAGCGCACCTGGTTATAAGCCTCACCCAGGAAATACCATTTGGTACACACATAGGCCGCAACAGTGTAAAAGCTGCACATTGAAATACGAGATATTTACAAAGACGGGACACAGAGAGTTTAATGCTAGCGCAGCCGCGCTAATGCTAACGCTAGTGCCGCGATAACGCTAACATTTCTCTGGCCCGAGTTGATCCAAGATGGGTTGACGCAAAAATGTGCTAATGCTAGGGCCGCGCTAATGTTAACATTTCTCTGGGCCGAGTTGATCTGAGATGGATTGACGCAAAAATGTGCTAATGCTAGCGCCGCGCTAACGCTAACATTTCTCTGAACCAGAGTTTATCCAAGATGGATTGACGCAAAAATGTACTAATGCTTGCGCCACGCTACGGCTAACTTTAACATTTCTCTGGGCCAGAGTTGATCCGAGATGGATTGACGCAAAAATGTGATAATGCTAGGACCACGCTAACATTAACATCTCTCTGGGGCCAAATTGATCTGAGATGGATTGACACAAAAATGTGCTAATGCTAGTGCCGCACTCATGCTAACATTAACATTTCTCTGGGCCGAGTTGATCCGAGATGGATTGACGCAAAAATGTGCTAATGCTAGTGCCGCTACTCATGCTAACGTTAACATTTCTCTGGGCCGAGTTGATCCGAGATGGATTGACGCAAAAATGTGCTAATGCTAGCGCCACGCTAACGTTAACATTTCTCTGAACCAGTGTTGATCCGAGATGGATTGACGCAAAAATGTGCTAATGCTAGCGCAGCGCTAACGTTAATATTTTCTGAACCAGAGTTGATCCGAGATGGATTGACACAAAAATGTGCTAACGCAAGTGCTGCGCTTAAGCTAATGCTAGCACCGCGCTAACAGAGCCAGTTAAAGAAAAAACATACCGGTAAAAATCACTGAGACCCGGCAGTAACATGCCAGCGCAGCACTAACAGGCCGGTAAAAGTCGCTTCCTCGGCACATATATTCCACCGGTCTCACTCTTACCTTTTCCGCGGGTGAATTCAGTTGGCCTGACAAACACGCTGCCTCGGTTGTTCTTCCAGAGTATTTCACCGACCTGGAAGGGCGCGGCGAACTGGATCCCACCTTGCACTGGGACTTCTACAGCAGCTCCTTGTTTGGTGAGTTCCGCCTTGGCGTCGAGGAAACGGGAGAACGCGGCCGTTCGGCGGTTGGAGAGAGTCGAGTCGAGTCGAGGCCTGCGGAGTCGTCGTCGCGGGCGCTGAAACGAGTGCAAATCCGACAAAAGTCAGACAAAAGCGTCACGTTTCGATTCACGAGAAGAATAAAATAAAATAAAGCCATAGAAAAAACATTTTTGGATTTTATTACGCAGACAAATAAAGGCGGGCAATGTTTTTGGTTAGGGGTGCAGCGAAATGAAAAATCTCGGCCCAAACGGAAAACCTGAAAAAAAAAAAAATGGAACCCAAAAAGAAATTATTATGCCCATTATGAGTAAAATTGCATTGAATGTTATGAATTTAGAGCTGCCAACGTCAAGAAATTCACTTCCAGAGCAATATGTCTAAATTTTGACATTTTTCTAATTGGGTCAAGGACGTTGCCACGGCGCACATTTTGCTGAATATTTAACAGAAACATACATAATCATTACTTGATAATTTATCGTTTTAAGTTATGGCATTAGTATTTGATACTTTCATGTATTTATGGGATCAACCGTGTAATGGCGGACATAGCTGCAGCCTGAATGAGATTTTAAAATGCTATTGACAAAAAAAAAAAAAAAAAAATCAAATTTTATGCATAAATTAGCCTAGTCCATTAAATCATATTAATCACATCTCAAATGTCACACATTTTTTTAAAAATTGCCCTCAAACAAATATGAAAGCTTATTATCTATCATTGTATATATTTTTTCCTTATCACGCATTTCATTTCGTTTTCATAAAGTATTTTTGCCCGCAATTTCTGCTCGGAATCCAAATTTTGGGCTCTCCCGGGTGTTCCATGATTATTATTATTATTTATTTTTTTTTTTTTACACCTTTAGCATCGCCACCTTTAACGCCGTGAAACCTTTCAACCCCCCCCCCCCTCCCCCACCCCACAGAGACGGGCGAGGAGCCCTGCTGGGACTACCTGCTGTCCCAGCAGAGCCAGGACTCCGGCGAGGGCGACCGCGGGAACGGCGACAGGGAACGCGACAAAGACACGCTGGTGTTCGAGTTCTCCTCGGAGCCCCTCCTGCCCTGCTACCACCTGCAGGTGTCCGTAACGCAAGGGTGAGTTCTGAGGTCCGAGGGGTGGGCGAATTACCGTCATTTCCGGCGGTGATGAGGCTAATCTGTGAAATTTTTCTAACGGCCGCGAAGGGGGCACCAGAGCGGAATAGGTAAGAATGAGACCGGTGGAATTTATGTGCCAAGCAAGTGACTTTTACCGGTCCTGTTAGCGTTGCGCTAGCGTGTTGCTACCGTGTTACTGGCGTACCTCAGTGATATTTACTGGTAAGTCTTATTTTAACCGGCCCTGTTAGCGTTGCGCTGGCGTTAGCGCCGAGCTAGCGTGTTGCTGCCGTGTTACTGGCGTGTCTCAGTGATATTTACCGGTAAGTTGTATTTTATCAGACCCTGTTAGCGTTGCGCTAGTGTTAGCGCCGAGCTAGCGTGTTGCTGCTGTGTTACTGGAGTGTCTGAGTGATATTTACCAGTAAGTTTTATTTTAACCAACCCTGTTAGCATTGTACTAGCGTGTTACTGGCGTGTCTCAGTGATATTTACCGGTAAGTTTTATTTTAACTGATCCTGTTGGCGCTGTGCTAGCGTGTTGCTGCTGTGTTACTGGCGTGTCTGAGTGATATTTACCGGTAACTTTTATTTTAACCGACCCTGTTAGCGTTGCGCTAGTGTTAGCGCTGAGCTAGTGTCTTGCTGCCGTGTTACTGGCGTGTCTTAGTGATATTTACCTGTACGTTGTATTTTAACCGACGCTGTTAGCGTTGCATTAGCGCTGAGCTAGCGTGTTGCTGCTGTGTTACTGGCGTGTCTCGGTGATACCGGTAAGTTTTATTTTAACCGGCCCTGTTAGCGGTAGCGCTAGTGCTAAACTAAAATATCTCGTGTTTGTAACCAGGTGCGCTCTGTAGCCCGGGAATTACAGTAAATGCGTCTGTGACATACTTTTGTGAAAATATCCCAAGAATCAATGTTATTATTATTAGCGTCACGACTTGGGCCGGAATTCCACTTTTTCCATGGTTAGCTTCTTTGAGACCATAGAGTAGTTATCAAAGGTGTGCACACCCCTGTTTAATTGCCACGTTTTGAAAAAAAAGGAGACCAAGATAAATCATGTAAAACACAGGTGTCAAACTCAAGGCCCGGGGGCCGGATCCTGCCCACTGCATGATTTTATGTGGCCCACGAAGGCAAATTATGAGTACGAACTTCGGATCCTTCTTCTTCTCCTCTCGGCTTGTCCCGTTAGGGGTCGCCACAGCGTCACATCTCAGATGAACGCTCACGTTAAGATATTTCAAGCGTGAGTGTGCGCCCAAGCATCAGCAATATTTTAACCTTGATTTCTAATTCCATAACGAGCTCGTAAATTTCACATGAAAGATTTTCACGGTTTCACAGTCATAACGGCCCACTGGGGGAAAACAGTAACTGTGATGCGGCCCGCGACAAAAATGAGTGTGACACCCCTGTGTACAACTTTTTCCACCAAACTAATTTTTTTTTTTAAAGAGGAAGTAAAAATAAACAACGGTTGTAATGCGGTTACTACACAAGTGTGCACACCCTTCTTCCTGTGGATGTGGCTACGGTCCCATTTAACCAATCGCAATCATGCTAAGAAGGATTTAACCCGCACCCGCCACCACTTCAAGGATCTCTGATCAAACGCCAATAAAGTTGACATGTTCTAGTAGGCTTTTTATTACCTTTTTTTTCCCGGTTCAAGTCGACAGGAGTCACTGATGGTGTAGTGGTACAGATGCCTGCCTTTAGGTGGGGGAGGCATGGGGTCGATTCCCGCTCAGTGGTGGTGTCGATATCTGCCCTGCGACTGACTGGCCACCAGCTCGGGGTGTAGCCCACCTTTCGCCCAGACAGAGCTCGCTGGGATAGGCTCCATCTTTCCCGCAACCCTTGTGAGGATAAGCGGTTTGGATAATGACATGACATCACAATAGTGGTAGTAAAAAAGTTTTCTCAAAATGAAATGTTCAGGGGTGTGCAGACTTTCTATATCCACTGTACGTAATGACAGAAAGATATTTTCAATAATTCATTTGTTCATCATTTGTGTGGCCCCCCCCCCCCTTTTTTTTTTTTTTTTTTTTTTTTAAACTTTCCCATTTGTGTGCACCGCAGCTTCTGCAACTGGTTCCTGCTGTCGGACGTGCTGAACCGCCTGAAGACGTCGGCGCGCAACTTCCGCGCCCGCCACCCTCACCTGGAGGTGGCCGGCCTGCCCCGCGCCGAGCTGGCCCGGCAGGTCCACGTCAGCCAGGTGGGCTCGCCCCTGGATTCCGCCGGCAGGGACAAAGACGAGGACGGGGAGGAGGAGGAGGACGAGGACGAGGGGCTGGTGCACTTGGTGCGGTGCGTTCCCGAGCTCCAGAGACTGCTGGGGTCCTCCATTCACCTCCTGCAAGACGACGGAGAAGAAGAAGAAGAAGAGGATGAAGAAGAAGAGCAGGAAGAGGGGGAGAAGGAGGAGAGGCCGCGAGGTCGGTAGCCCAGCGCGTGACCAACTTGAGCATCTCCGTCCCATCTCTGACGTTCAAGGGTCCTCGCTTGACTTTTGACAAGACCACCGCACAAACATCGGACCCCCGCCCCGCAGCCCCCCCAAACGCCTTGACTCCACCCTCCTCTTCCTCAACACGCTTTCGGTGGACGGACCTCCAAGACCCCCCCCCCCCCCCCACAGAATCTCTCTCTCTCTTTTTTTTTTTTTTTTTTTTTAAACTTTTCAGCAGCGGACACGTGCGGCCGCGTCCTTCGCGTCTCTGGACACCTCAATTTGTTGTGCTTTATTTAATGTTCCTTAATATATTTGACCTCTCGTCTATGTATGATAGTTGCTTTGTATGGTCGGTGCTTCGAGTACTTATTAGGATCCCTTTATTGGCCCCGAACCCGCTTTGACGACAGTATTTTGAGAGCGAGCGAAAGTACAGTTTTATTGTACTGGTGCTATCATGGATTTTGATTTTTTTTTTTTTTTTTTTTGTGTTGACAATCAATGAAATTTTGGTTTGGAATCACAAACTTAATAAAAATGAAAAAAAGATATTTAAGAAATGTTAAGAAAGTGGCGTTGATTTGAAGAAAAAGGGGGGAAACAAAAAAAAAGCGTGAGGAGAGCGTCAGCGGTTGCAAGAGACTTTCATTTGATTCTTTTTATAAGAAATCGAGAATAAAGCATGATTGTAAATCATCCATCCATCCATCCATTTTCTTAGTCGCTTATCCTCACGAGGGTTGCGGAGAGTCACTGGAGCTTATCCCAGCTGTCAACGGGCAGGAGGCGGGGGACACCCTGAACTGGTCGCCAGCCAATCATAGGGCAAAAGAGACAAACGGCCTGTCGCACTCACAATCACACCTAGGGGCAATTTAGAGTGTCCAATTAATGGTGTATGTTTTTTGAGATGTGGGAGGAAACCGGAGTGCCCGGAGAAAACCCACGCAGGCACGGGGAGAACATGCAAACTCCACACAGGCGGGGGCCGGGATCGAACCCGGGTCCTCAGAACCTGTGAGGCTGACGCTTTCCAGCTAATCCACCGTGCCACTCGATTGTAGATCATCCATCCATCCATTTTCTTTTCCGCTTATCCTCACGAGGGTCGCGGGGAGCGCTGGAGCCTATCCCAGCTGTCAACAGGCACGAGGACGGGGGCACCCTGAAGTGGTCGCCAGCCAAATCGCAGGGCACGTGGAGACAAAACAGCCGCACTCACAATCACACCTACGGGCAATTTAGAGCGTCCAAATGATGTTGCCTGTTTTTGGGATGTGGGAGGAAACCGGAGTACCCCGAGAAAAGCCACGCAGGCACGGGGAGAACATGCAAACTCCACACACGCGTGTCCGGGATCAAACCCAGAACTTCAGAAGTGTGAGGCCGACGCTTTCCAGCTGAACCACCGTGCCGCCCGATTGTAAATAAAATATAAAAGCGACACGAACGGCAGCGTAGCGGTTATCAGCACGTCTGCCTCGCAGTTCCGAGAAAGCGTCTCGAAACAAAATGGGGAAGTGCAAAATTGCAGCAAATCCTGTTTTGCTTGATTTGTCCACTAGAGAGGGCCAATGGCAAAGCTTTCCCACCCCCCCCAATCCCCCCCCCCACCTCTATCAGTTCCTCTTTCTCCCTCCATGTGGTAGAAATCCTTTTTTTATATACTGAAGATTATTTTCAATCGTTCACAGCAGTTACTACTACCACTTCATAATTACAATGTAATTATAATGTAATTACAATGTACGCACGTAGATCTGAAAGTAGCGCGATGGCTTTTTAGAAATGAAGGAAAATATACATTCTTGTTGTGGGAAGGAAAAAAAAAAAAAAGAAAAAGACAAAGCAGATGGTCGCATCCGGGCTGGAGGTTGCATCATGTCGAGATGTTGCAAATTCGCTTCGAGTTGCCTGACGAGCGGCTGAGCCGCGAGAGGTTGAGCCACGCTGATGAAATCCATCATTTGGGTTGCCCGGTCTGCTTTTTTCCATCTTTCAAAAAATGATTTCAAGCGATATTGATCAGTTTGGTAACACGGTTTAACACAGTAATGCGTTTCCGTGCATGAACCAGGTTGGACATACCAGTTAATTAAGGCCCTGTCAATCTTTCTGATGATAAATTCAAAACAAAAAAAATACATACATACATACTCCACCGTATGTATGTGTGCCATGTAAGCTATGAATCTTATTTCTTGTCGGCAAATATCACGGAGGGCCTTTGAAGATTCGTTTATCGGTTTGGCAGGGCGGCGTGACGCAAATATTGGTGCCAGAAACCCGTACAGGACACGAGAACATTTGTAATTATGGAAATACAACACGGGAAGGACACGTGAAGACGTACGGACGACTTCGCTAGCACACTTTGGCTTCTCCGCGTGAAAATCCGAAGGAAACTGGACCACTTCAGTGTGGAGTTTGCGTGTTCTCCGGAACAACATTAATTGGACCCTCTAAATTGCCCGTAGGTGTGATTGTGAGTGCGATTGGTCGTCTGTCTCCATGTGGCCTGCGATTGGCTGGCAACCAGTCCAGGGTGTACCGCGCTTCCTGCCCGTTGACGGCCGGGATAGGCTGCGGCACTCCTCGGACCCTTGTGAGGATAAGCGGTGAAGAAAATGGATGGAGGATTAGTTTGGCAGAGGAGTAAAAGTGACAAATGAGCCAGAATCCCATAAAACTGAACACGGTCTGAAAGGCCTGCAATGGATAAATTAATTTGCCAGCAGTTTCCAACCCGCTTATCCTCACATGGGTCGCGAGGAGGGCTCGAGTTTTGATTGTTGGGATCAAAAAAGTAATTTTCACCCAAACCACCATGAATGGAGACGACACAATGCTAATTAAACCATTCAGCTCCTCTATCATCCATCCATTGGCTGAGCCGCTTATCCTCACAAGGGTCACAAGAGCGCTGGATCCTATCCCAGCTGTCAACAGGCAGGAGGCGGGGAACTGGTTGCCAGCCAATCGCAGGGCACACGGAGACAGACAACAGTTGCATTCATAATCACACCTCGGGGCAATTTAGAGTCTCCAATCCAGCCATTTTCTTAGCCGCTTATCCTCACAAGGGTTGTGGGCTGTGCTTGACCATATCCCAGCTGTCAAGCGAGGTATGCCCTGAACTGGTCGCCAGACAATCGCAGGGCACCTTGAGACAAATAGTCGCACTCACAATCACACCTAGGGGCAATTTAGAGAACCCGGGTCCTCAAAACTGGTGGCCAACAGTTTACCAGCTGTTCCACCGTGCCGCCCTGCTGTATTTTGGTTCGAAAAATTATACGTTTTTCTAATTTGCCTAAAAACAATTTTTTTCCCCCGCATTCTTAAATTCCAATACGACTTCAGCACCTGCTAAAATCGGGTTTTTAAAGTCCATTTCTCAGTGAACAATTCCCAGATTCCGAATACGACACAAAGTGATATTTTAAAAAAATGTGACAAGTTCGCAGTGGCCGATAAAAGCTCGGCCACACATCCCCGGCCGAGCGTGACGCTGAGATATTTCCGCGTACGACTCGGGGGCGACGCGGCCGTCGAGCCCCCTCGACGGGCCCCCTCGACGGGGGGGGGGGGGGGGGGGGGGCGCAGATGCTTCTCAGCACTTTGTAAAACGCGAGCACGTCCTCCCCTCACCCGAGAGGTTACTGGAGTTCGCGCACGTCTTTATCTGCCACCGCTGATAACGCGCTGCCAGCTTTTCACTGGCAACAATAAAAT
The DNA here is from genome assembly GCF_019802595.1 of Syngnathoides biaculeatus. Taxonomy (NCBI): domain Eukaryota; kingdom Metazoa; phylum Chordata; class Actinopteri; order Syngnathiformes; family Syngnathidae; genus Syngnathoides; species Syngnathoides biaculeatus. The sequence goes on from NC_084650.1 coordinate 13,833,026, forward strand.
GTTCATATTTACACTTATGATTCCTTTTTCTTTTTTTGCCCACCACAAATGAGGCTCATAAGATCTCGCGCGCAAACCCGCGCTCGCAATTGCACTGGCAGCGTGGCGGCGAGTCTCTTCTTTCTTTAGACTTTCGGCGCCTCGGCGCGATTCGGGCCGGCTCCCCGGCCCGTCCTGCAAAGCGAGGCCCGATTACATCATGCGGCGGCCCGCGCCTCCCCACCGAGCCCCCGCCGGGCCCGCCCGCTCATTGGCGGCCCGCCGCGAGCCGGCCGCTGCGCCATTGGCTGAGAAAGGAGGGCAAGTCTGTGCAAGACCTACTGAACGACTGACATGCAGAGAGGGCGAGGAGGGCGACGCCGCCCTGTCGTGCCCCCCCCACCCCCCACCCCGTCCCCTCCCCCATCGTTCTTCAGCGGGCGCACAAAAGGTTGAGCATACTGTACATGCGCTGGAGGTCAAATGTCAACTCTCGAGGCTTCGTTTATTCCCAATTATGCTCTTCAAAGAACAAAGTCTTTTTATTAATGACGAATAAAATATTTATTGTAAAAAAAAAAAAAAAAAAAAATCTCGTTTTCAGTATCACTAAAATTTATCAATTTAATGAGTTGACCGAAGAAATTACACGATCGAACCATTAGAACGTGAAAGTGGGCTTTAGCACGTTTTGTTTGGTTTTCGGAATCGTGCCGCCCACCCCAAAGTTCTTCTGGTGAAGTCGGGTACAGTAAGCCAGGCGGGGTCAAACTCATTTTTCCCTCCGAGGGCCGTTGTGACTTTGAAACAAAAATATTTTGTCATCTCATCATATTTGCATCATCAATTTATGAACCGGTTTTGGAATCAGAAGTCAAGGCTGATGTGTTTTTTCCAACGATTCACGTTTGGTAACGCAAATATGCTTGTAATATCTCAACTTTATCATTTATGATGTATGACAATTTGAAATTTTGGTACAGGTTTTTACAAGAATCGCGGAAATTGACACTCGAGATTTGGCTTCGCGGGCCACATAAAACCATGCGGCGGGCCAGAGCTGGCCCCCGGGCCTTGAGTTTGACACCAGTGCAGTAAACGGTAAGTACCGTATGTACATAAATACTGCTGACCCACGTACCTTTAAAACCGCTGTGTACACATTGTAGCCATATAATTACACGATCAAAGTCGCTATGATCATAATGTCATTATGAATTACCGTCTGGGATTAAAATGTGTCGTTAGTTTTTTCGATAAATTAGCAGATAAACCAAATTGCAGTCTGAGGGACCAAAACCGTCAATGGGCAAGGAGGCGGGGTACACCCTGAACTGGTCGCCAGCCAATCGCAGGGCACATGGTGACAAAACAGCCGCACTCACAATCACACCTAGGGGCAATTTAGTGTCTCCAATTAATGTTGCATGTTTTTGGGATGCGGGAGGAAAGCAGAGTACCCGGAGAAAACCCACACAGGCACGACGGGAACATGCAGACTGCACACAGACGGGTCTGGGATCCAACCCGTGACCTCAGAACTGTGAGGCCAACGCTTTACCAGCGACAGCATTAATTGGACAGACTAAATTGCCCCAAGGTGTGATTGGGAGTGCCTCAGTCGAATCCAACCTTTTTCTTTTTTTTTGCGATTTTTATTGCGGTATGATTGCTGATGTGTACAGTTGCGCTCGTAAGATCAGTTAGAATTTGGGAAGTATTATTATTTTTTTATAATATAACCGATGACTATTAATTGGACACTAAATTGCCCCTAGGCGTGATTGCGAGTGCGGCCGTTTGTCTCTATGTGCCCTGCGATTGGCCGGCAACCAGTTCAGGGTGTAACCCCGCCTCCTGCCCGTTGACAGCCGCGATAGGCTCCGGTACTCCCCGTGACCCTTGTGAGGATAAGCGGCAAAAAGAAAATGGATGGATTATTGATCCACTTGCAGATTTAGCAAGGCTGACGTGAGGTAAAGTGAAAATTGTTTTGTTTTTGTTTTTTGTTTTTCCCCTCTCCAGCTTCTCAGCCCGCACGTGTACTAATACAGTACACGTGATTTCCGAGGCGGAATCGGCGCTCTGCGTGAAATATTAAACGCGCGTCAGAAAGAAATGGCCATCTGTTGCATTATCCCGTTCGACAAGCTAATGGCCGCTCCGCATTAAATGTGCGCGTGCGCCTGTTCCGGCGTGCTGGGTTCACAGCGGACATCTGCTAACGGCGCTCAGGCTCGCTTATGTAATAACCGGCTCTCAAGAAAAAAAAAGAAAAGAAAAACGAGGAAGAAAAGGAAATAGGGGAAGTCCTGCCTGCTCAATCGGCCTCTTTCTTTCTTTCTTTCTTTCTTTTTTTCTCTCTCTCGCTCTCAAAACAGTCCTCTCAGGGGAATGTTAAGATAGCGACAACAAAAGATGGAATGGAAATGCAATTTCTTTTTTTTTTCCCGCCCCCCTACTGAAAAGCGTCGTGAACTTGACGTTTGCTCTCCGTGAGCATTAAGGCGACGCAAACGTGTCAGCCTCGCGATTAACGACTCGCGTTTGTGCCCCGTCAGCGCATCTCACGGTGCCGGATCGCTTGCTGTTTGTGACGAATGACGTTAACGCCTCCAAATATATCACACGCAAAATAACACGATGTGATTTCTTGTACCCCCCACCCTCCCCCATCCCGGCGCCGCCCCTTTTCCGCTACAACGGGGCGCCATGACCTTGCACGAAAAACACACTTAGGCGAGTCCCTCGTTGGTGCCGTGCGGGACGAGGCCTCGGGATCTCCAAAGGCTCGGAGATCGCATTTGCTTGAGCGACTCCCCAAATGTCGGCAGATGTTACAATCATTCTCTAGCATCTGTGAAAAATTACTGATGTTAGTGCCGTACTGATGAGCTCAGAGGAGTGAAGCTGAGTCAGTGAACATTTTCCATTGTCTTAGCCGCTTATCCTCACAAGGGTGGCAGGGAGGGCTGGAGCCTATCCCAGCTATCCTCCAGCGGGAGGCGGGGTACACCCTGAACCGGTTGCCGGCCAATCGCAGGGCACGTGGAGACAAACAGACGCACTCACAATCATACCTACGGGCAATTTAGAGTCTCCAATGAACGTCGCATGTTTTTGGGATGTGGGAGGAAACCGCAGTGGCCGGAGAAACCCCTCGCAGTCACGGGGGAGAACGTGCAAATTCCACACAGGCGGGGCCGGGATCAAACTCGGATCCTCAGAACTGTGACGTTAAAGTTTTACCATCTGAGCCACTGTGCCGCCCGGGCTATACTCCATTTATCATAAATTCATCTTACAACAAGCTAACCTTCACAAGCTAACGAAAGACGCTCTAATAACGTCTCCCACGAACGACCCAGGCTCAACCTAGCTCCGCCCCCGAACAGCCCAAGAAAAAGTCTAGCCCCGCCCCCAACAAATGAAGCTTTTCTCTCAGCTGAGTTGATGTATCAATATACTTCCTTGACAGCAAAGTACTAATAATACCCTATTTCGGCGTGGCTTTACTGCATTCTAAACATCTCAAAATTTCCCCCCTCCCGAGGAACTCCCATGTTCAAGAGATTTTGGCCGCATGCGGGAACCCTAACCCCGGAACTGTCGACTCACGCAGCAAACTCAAAATGGGCGCGGCTCATCAAAGAACTCCCGGGCCAAAACAGACCTCGGCATTCACGGGCATGCCCACTCACGCACCCGCACGCCGACACCAAGTCGCGCTATTGTTCGCCGCGGATTAGATTCAAGTCCGCAGCGAGCTGCCTCGGAGAGAAGGCCTTTGTCCTGCGGTGATTTTTGCGACGTTGCTCTGACGACGTATTTAAGCGCGCTGCAAAAAAGAAAGAAAAGTAAGAAGAACAGAGCAGTCGCTGGAGACGAATCCAAAGTGTTTCCCCGTGACCGTCCGTCTCTCCGCCGGGCTGCGAGGGCGCCACGCCCGCCCGAGCTCTTACGTACGTTCATTCCTCAAATGTCCCGCGTCCAGCGTGCATACAGATGCGAGGCGATTGGACGACGAGGATCAGGTGATGCGGGCTCCGCTTTTGACAAATGTGAAAACGACGGCAACAACACGCGGAAACCAGCTAAAAGACCTCCTTGTCTTCCCGCAGCAATGGGAGAGATTTACAAGGCCAAAACCACAAATTCCGCCCATCCAAGCAAAAACCTTGCGCATACCAGCCGGTCCGAGACGGAGTACAAAATTGGACTGAGCGGGACCCGTGCTGTTGGGACTGGAGGAGGACACAATGTTCCGGCATTCTGCAGCTGCTGCGCGATCCACATTCGCGTTCGGCGTTCTCAGCGCCGCCAACGTGCCGAGGTCCAATTCCTACTGAGTGCCAGTTTCCGACTTTGCCTGTTCCCGGGTGGATTTCAAGACGCGCATCCCGACACGTGGCTGGGTCCACGAGACCCAATTCCAATGAAGTTGGGAAAGTGTGTCAAGCGTGAATTAAAAAAAAAAAAATACACATATTTGCAAATTGTTTTCAATCACTCAAATATTGCATATTGATTGCTTATAAAAGGAGTACGGAAGCGTATTGCTGCCACACCAAAAAACAACAACAAAAAAAAAGGTCGCTACCACATTATAACGTGATATGTTTCACATTATAATGTGGTTAATTACACATTACAATGTTTCACATATATAAAATTGTCTTTTGGGGTTGGGGTAAAGAGTGGTGAAATTTATTTATTTATTATTTTTGACGTTATTATGTGAACGAATCCAGATTATTCTGTGAAACAATTCACATTGTAACGTGTAATTAACCACATTATAATGTGAAACATATCACGTTGTAATGTGATAGCGACCTTTTTTTTTTCGTGTGTGTGTGTGGCAGCAATACGCTTCCGTAAAGGACCAACCCCGAAAGGCTCGGTTGTGAGGTGAGGTTCTACACTTTGTGAATGCCTACGTCAGAAAATACGTTTCACAATGTATAATTCCGAGGAATGCACGGATTTGATCAACTACGCGTCCATAACATCGTCTGAACATTCACAGAATCTGGAAGAATCGTCGCGTGTAAACACCCAAAACCAAAAACCGGCATCGGATCCCTCGCGACCTTCGACGTCCCCATCAAGTTCGAACGCAGACATCTCTGATGATCACTCAAACCATCCGTCCATTTTCTTTAACGCGTATCCTCACAAGGGTCACGGGGCGCGCCGTAGCCTATCTCAGCTGTCAACGGGCAGGAGCCGGGGAACACCCTGAGCTGGTTGCCAGATACTCAAACCATGCAGAATAAATCTAGCAAACTACAATCGGAGTGGCAAAAATGTAGATTGTCAGCAGTGCTGGCCAGGGGCGGCCTTGCCCAGAACTTGAGGACTATGTTGCAACTCGCAGATTCCGTTAGAATTTATTGTTGCTTTTCGTCGTTCTAGTCCAGCCCCATCGCGGTGCAGTGACTGAGAAGATCCTGCGAAGGGCGCTGCGCCTTCACGATGGCCTTGGACGTCCAACAAGCAAGACACTTCCTTGTTTACCCTGAAGTGTGTTTTACAATACACGGGCGTCGTTAAATTCTGTATCTAATATCTTTAGCGCAAGAAATTCATTTTTGTCAGTTGGTCCATTAGAATCGAGCCTTTCTTGTGTCTGCGTGGGACTTTCTGGAGAATTGTCTGGTAAGCGCTTCTGCGGTGCGCCCAGAGAGGACGTAAAACCACGTCAGCGCCGGCCTTCGCTACGGCGGCGGTACAAGGCGCCGTATTGTGAGGCCCCGCCGGCGCACAATGGGACGTTCCCCCCCCCCCCCCCCCCGCCCCCCGTGCAATGAGACCATTTGTGCCTGCACCAGTACGACCTAACACTGGACTGTGGACTACCTCTGGAAAAACTGCAAAGCGATGTCGGTTGATCTGCTGCATGTGTTTGGATATTAAAACACATAAAGGGGGTGTTGACTTTAGAAGTACAGCCCGTTACCAAAGCGACCGCGGGGGTTGATAAATACAAAGAGACTGTGGGTGTGAACTTGAGCGCTCCAAAGATTTCAATCTCCATTTACAACATCGTTGAGGTTTATCTCCCACGTGCGCAGACTGACCCGTCTTGACTAGAGTCATTAATCCTGCCACGTCGGTGCGGCGCAGTTTTGCGGTGTTGACAAAATGAACGACCAAATACATTTTTGTAGTTGTCAATTATCTGATGGAAGTCGAGTCGAAGTCGATTCGTCGATTGACGTCACTGAGTTCCTTGGTCTCCATGACGCCGTCGTTCACGAATTTTCTCAAACAAACTGCCGAGGCCTCCACAGGATCCACCCATCCGTTTTGATTTGCCGCTTATCCTCACGAGGGTCGTGGGGAGCGCCGGAGCTTACCCCAGCTGTCAACAGGCAGGAGGCCGGGTACACCCTGAACTGGTCGCCGGCCGATCGCAGGGCATACATAGACAAACAGCCACGCTTGCAATCTCACCTAGGAGCAATTTAGAGTGTCCAATTAATGTTGAGTGTTTTTGGAATATGGGAGGAAACCGGAGTGCCCGGAGAAAACCCACGCAGGGACGGGGAGAACATGCAAACTCCACACAGGTGGACCTGGCACCTCAGAACGCCAGCATGTTTACACACAATCACGAGCGTTGGCGCTAGCTTGTTGGGCTATGTAACGTTTTGTCGATGGATTACAAGCAGTATCGTATGAAAAGTACGCGAACATACATCAAGAAACCCTTACACGGAAGTCTTCTCCAGTCCTGAGCACCGGTGAGCAAAACCCTCATCCCATTTTTCGGATTTACGGTCGCCGAAGATTTTGAAAATCTTCAACGAAATCCGTTCCACTTCAGTTATGCGCTACTATGTGTTAGCCTCTTACATAAAATCGCAACTAAATATTTTCAAGTTTGTGATGCTAACGTCAGATAAAGTTCTCGGAATGTGAGTGCCTTTTTCACGGCATGTCCGCCAACTTCCTGTTGCCGTCGCTTCTCTCCGTCCTTCCTCTGTTCAGCGGGGGGGGGGGGGGGGAGTCCTCTGCCCCAAATTGCAAATGCGCGGCTGCTCTCCGCCATTATTATTTTCTTTTGGTACAAGTAGTCAGACAAACAGCTTCTTCTTCTTGTTTTTCTTTCGGCTTGTCCGTCTTGCAGGGCAGAACACTCCCCGCCGGACTTTGCGCAAATGTCACTCCTCGACTTGCTAATGATCCTTTAGTTCTCTTTGGGAAGAAGTAGGATGACCTCGGACACAGGTCGGAGGAATGTCCTGACAGTGTCCAGACGTGGTTTCTCCTGACCTCCGTCTTCCGAACCCTTCCCATCGCTGCTTGGGAAACCCATCGGCCACTCGTTCCTTCGGAAGCACCATGTCTCCCGTCTCCGGTTTTCGGTGCGCCGTAACCCATTTGAGCCTCGGTTGAAGAGTGCCGAGAAACTTCTCCCACCGGCGGGCCCAGAACTCATTGGCGAGTTCTCGCGCTTGTTTGCGCTGAGACTTGAAGAGATCCTGTCCTGTGAAGTCGCCCGGTGGAGCTGGTAGATCCTGCTTTCGAGTGTGGAGGGTGGTTACCTGCGCTCTGCGCAACCGAGCTAGTTTGTCCATCTTTGTAGAACTCTTTCTACAAGATTTCGAGAAAGACCTCGTCCTCCAGTGACATGGCCCACATGTTGTCATGCTTTCGTGTGTCTCTTGCGCCAAAGAGTGTGACCAAATTTGTCCTCGGCTGTCACATGGGAGTGTTTGGGCCCGTGAGGATGAACAGTAGACTCCCCGGCGTCACTTATCCTCTCTTTCAAGGGAATGCCTTTGAGCACACAGGGAAGGATTCCAAGTTCTGAGCTCGCAAAGAAAAATCAGAGCAGTTCTGTAAATCTAAATTGCTGCGTCTGTCGGATTATGCGCCGATGTTCTTGCAGCTGTGCAATATTCTAGAGGCTTGCATGGATTTTTTCCATCTGTGTGGCTAGCTAGCTAGCTCCCCATTGGGCATAGCCTTAAATCGTAGTCTAACCACCTCGCTAACCCCGCTAAGTTTTCCATTTGCCGGCCGCCGGTGTGGAAAGGGGCACCAGACGCTGACATGGCCTGCCAAGCGTGCGTTCGCTCAGCTCAATGCGGGCCGCCAGTCACGTTGCGACACGGTCACAGCGGCGTCCGCTGCGACTTTGACGCGCCGACGCGAGGAAACAGGCAACTCCGCTCCGCCCCTGCCGTCGCGTTCGGCGGCTCGGCTCACGGGTTTCCCGGAACACGAGCGCCGGAACCTCGTGCGCAGAGGAGGCCTGTTTTGTCTGGACATGCTTCTGGATTAATGTGCATTCTCGGGGAATGACTGGGGCGTGGTGTGTGGTGCTCGGAGACAGCTGGGATAGACTCCGCACCGGTGTCCCTTGTGAGGATAAGCGGCTCGGATAATGGATGGGTGGATATAAAATATGCAGTAAAAACACTGGGATTTTTCACGCAAAGTTACTACCCTTGAACTGTTAACGTCTCCGGTTAGCATAACTGTGTTTCTGTTCTTGTGACTTGCCGGACCACCTGCCCCGAGTCTGGTTGACCCAGTTTAGCTGAACGAGGGGGCCATTTTGCCAGGCGCTCAGTCGCGCACAGCAGGAAGAGAAAGACCGGCAGTCCGAGAGTCCGTTCGCCCTCATTTCCCGGACGCCCTTCATCGGACAGCCGTCGTTCTCGGCCTTTAGGAGACGTTAGACCAAGCGAGAGGATTGGCTGAAGCTGTTGCTAAGGGAGCGCCTCGGGCCGCCCGTGATGCAATAAGACGCTCGGATCGGACTGTACTATTATATCACTTTGATGAGTCACGTTTCGTTGCTGACCGCGCAAGGACTTTGTTTTGACGCCGACAAAGCGCCAGACGCCGGTGACTGATTGACCCGCGCCGAATGTCAGACCGCCCTCAACAGTCACTAAAATGTGTTCGGACCTCCACGCGGACGCCATTTTATAATCCAATTTATTGCCGCGCCGAACGAAAGCGCTATCGTCGCTGACGCGTCGCTGCACTCGAGTCTTTATGACGATCCCGATTGTTGGATCAAGGCGCTTTGAAAAAAAAAAAAAAAAAAAAAACAAAAATCAACATTCGACTCGAGTTCTTTGAATAGGTGTGAAAGCATTAATATTCTGAGGCCATGCGTTATGAATATTCGTGTGCTCAAAAGCACTTAAAAAGGCAAATAGGCTCATTAGCCCTCAAATTAAAGATGATGCTAATGACGTCTGAGAGCTTTTATTTTATTTTAGTACACCAACTGCAAATATTAACCCTTGTGTTGCATTCGCTTGTCGGTGACCACAATAATGCTCCTGGGTCAAGTTGACTTGACTGGGCATGTGTAATTATCCAAAAGTGAAAAGTAAAAAAAATCCACTATCGCATTATTTACTCCATAATTATCCAACTTCAGCAAAAAGTACGGAAGTAGATTATAGTGACACCAAGATTTGAATCTGAAATCCAAAGTGATCACATTTTCAAAAGTTGTGTTTCAGTGCAACTTTTCAACGTTAACAATTCAACCGGCTGCGATTCACTGTCGGAAATTCAACCGTCTGTGCCGCCAGGCAGGGTTACTTCAGGTCAGAACCGAACAGCCAGCCAATCGCAGTTACGCTACCCTTTCTTAGTTAATCCAGTTACGCTTTCTTAGTGTGTGACGTCACCTGACTAAGAAAGCGTGACTGCGATTGGCTGGCTGTTCGGTTCTGACCTGCGGCGATGACGTGAGACAACGGATCTTTCCGACCCGTCAATCGCTCGTACAATAATAGCCAATTAAGATAGCCGCGTTGTTTTCTCCCCTGACTTGACACCCCCCCCCCCCCCCTCGCCACATTGTCCCACAAGCATTGCCGGTTGTCAATAGCGTGCGCTTGGAAAAGTTAATGTTACGAAGGAAATGGCCCTCAGATGCCCCTGGGGAAGAAGCTATCCTACTAGCTTACAAGTGGCCCGCTTGATTCATTTTCCAAAGCCTAAAGCACAGTTGACGAAGCGTCTACGACGGATTACGGCTCGCGAAAGACCGCACGTACAACTAAATGTGGACAATATCAACGAACACAAGGTTGTATGTTGAAATCTAAGTGAGGGAGAAGTATCTTCTCTGAGTTTGAATTATTATCAGTCCTTTACACCAGTGATTTCCGACCTTTATAGAGCCAAGGCACATATTTTACAATTGAAAAATCCCACAGCACACCAACAAAAGTAAACGTCACCAAAAATAGATAAATTACTGTTTGTATTTCCTGCCATCTAATAGATGATTTTTTTGTTGTTGTCTGTCATTGTGCCTCACTGGCATAAATACATGAATAAAGATACATTATTTCTTGGAATAAATGGACTTTTAAGACAAGAGCACAGGGTCAAATGAATAAACCCCACTCAATTATAAAGACTACAATGATATTACATGTTTTCATTCCAAGTAAAAAGTACTCACCCTGCTTCACATTCGTAAAAAAAGTACTCACCCTGCTTCACATGCGCAGTACGAGTCCACTATTTAATCCTTTTAACTTTCAATATGAAGTTTGTGAGGCGTCAAAACTTTTTTTGTATCCACCACCAACATTTCGCAGCAACTCCGACATCGCGTCCCGCTCAGTCCAAAATCTTAAATTCTGTGTACGTATCCTAGCGTGAAATAGTTGAGACCTTTCTGTTGTAGAACTCTCTTGGACAAGTCCGACGCAATTGTCCCCCCCCCCCAAAAAAAAAAAAAAACTTACCGCAATATGTGGAATAAACAGAATCAACTTCAAACCTGTTCTGTTCAGTCGCCATTTTGAAAGCGTGTGAGATGGCCACGTAAACTAAGGGGGCGGAGCTTAAGATCGTCAATCGGTGACGTCCATTGTAGCAACTATTGAACTTTTTTTTTTTAATCACTTTACGTTTCAAATTCAAATCCTGGTGGCACTAATCTACTTTCAAAATAAAAAAGTTTTTTTTTAAACAGCCTGGATTTGTATTTGAGTTGAACATTGCGCAGGTGTACCTAATGAATAGCTCAACTGCGTCCACTTCCTGGTTGAGTTAAATTAGCGTGCTAAATTAAGATGAATCTTTTCTGGTCCTTAAATCCTCACTAAATCCCTGATGAGCACCCCACCAAGGTTCTGTACCTGCCCATGTATCACACCCTTCCCTTGGGTCTCATAAAGTGCTTTATTAGCATTTTTACACCAACTTCCGCCTACAAATACTTCAGTCATATTAAAAGCACCAATATGACTAAAATTAGGAGTGAACTAGGTTTGTGTTAATAAAAAGGCAGAGGGAGTTTTTTTTTTTTTAAAGGTGTATTTCATAAAGACACTAACATTTTAATTTCAATAAAGAGGGAGCCCATGTACCGCTAGGTCTTCAAAATAAAAACGACTTACTTTCAGAATTTAAAAAATGTTTAATTGCAATTATTTATTCGCACAATATAAAATAAAACTTGACAAAAAGATGAGCCGTAATATAATGGTCAACGTTTTTTTGAGCAGTTTAGCCGACAGGAAGTGAAAATAAGAGGGCCAAGAGTCAAGGCACACCATGTTACGAGCAAAAAAAAAAAAAAAAAAAAAGAGAGCCCTTCCATTAAATCTGCATCAAAATATTTAAATTAAAAATTAGAAGAGGGGGGAAAAAGGAGGGACAGAATAACCAGCATTCAGTTTTACTCCTACACAGTCAGAATCTTTTATTCGCGCAAAAGTGGGCACAAAAACAAAAAGGAGTCGCCGGGCTTCAACCTCCACCAAGCACACAAAACGACGTGCGACAGGCGTCACCGGTTCCGAAGAGGACTTCCCCAAGGGACGCCGAGCCCACCGGGTCGGGGGAGGAAATAAGCGCAAAGACGACGCACGAACGAACCAACGAAGAAAGGGGCTGCGGGGCTTCTATCTGATGAAGTTTCCGCCTCCGATCTCCCGCTTGTACCGGTTGGTGAGGTGGTCCGCCTGCAGGGTGAGCTTGGACAGAACCCCAAAGAGTCCGCGCAGGTGGAAGTGGAACTGGCGCTCCAGGTCGGCGTTGTCGTCCGGGTCCGGCGCCCCGCTCGCGGCCTTGTGCTCCTCCTGCTGCTTGACGGCCATCTCCAGGAAGCTGGCGCCGGTGCTCAGCTCCCGCTTGAGGAGGCCCCACTCCATGTCGTTCTTGATGGACTTGAGGAGCAGGTAGTGCTCGTACATGTCCCGCTGCTGCTTGCTGGCGTCCTCGTGGAGGTGGTTGTTGTTGTTGTTGTTATTGGGTTCGATCCGCCCGGCCGCCTGCTCCTCCAGCGGCATGTCCCGCAGCAGGCTCGGCACCATGATGGTCTCGTCCATGTTGTTGGCCGCCGCCATGAAGCGGTGCATGACGTTGATGAGGGAGTGCTTGTTGCCGCCGGCGTCGCTGCTGATCTGCATCATGACGGCTGGAGGAGTCCCGAAAGGCTTCTTGGTTACGGGTTAAGGCTGGAACCGCAAAAAAAAAAAAAAGGGAGGTGCACAATAATCAACCGGGACCCTCGTGGAAGGACGACTTTCATACGATAAACTGAGATTAATCCGCTTTATCGCGCCGCGGCCATGACCTTGACTACCTGCGGCAAACATGCAGAGATGGAACACATCCGCTTACCTGAAGTTTGAGGTGAAATGCTTGCTTGGAGGCCGCCGGTATAATAACCAAGTCTTTTATTTTTATTTATTTTTTGGGACGGGGGGGAGGGTGTGGATGTGTGTTTTGGGGGGGGCTCCGGGAAGCACCCGCCGCGAAGGAAAAGCACGAATTTCCTCGTCGATCAAACGGCCGAATCCCGTTTATATAGCGCACAGCCGGCGGCGGTTGCCGAGTGGGAAGCGGAACCTCGCCCACGTGCGCGTTTCCAGCGAGTCCATTGGCCCGGGGAGCCGGATAAAGGCGGGGCTTGGGAGCGTATGATCCGTTTTGGGCCAATCGCGAATCGCCTGACGCGTGTCAATCAAAAAGCGCGTTCGTGTGCGCAATTAGCGGGCAAGTTTCTTGGGACGACAAAGGCGACGGCGGCGTCGAAAAATGAAAATACGTTATTCGTAATATGAACACAAAGTGCCTCTTTTGTCACGCGGTGCGCGTGGAGATCACGGTTGCGCTTAAACGTCACGTCTCGCGGGCTGCTTGCGTGGGCCGCTTGCGCCACTTGGCGGTGGTTCGGTCGCACCGCTCATTGTTGGGACATTTTGAAAAGTTCAAATTCCTGTTAATAATCATAATAATAACAATAAAAAGCGCTTACCAGCAAATGTCAGCCCTTTTTTTGTGTGACCTTCCCCGTGTTGAATAGCACAAAAGATTACAGAGCGTGGGGGGGGTTGCAGGCGACTTTAATTATGGCCATCAAACGTGGCAACGACGTCGTGACGTCATAAATGTTCGTTTTTTTTAAATACGTCTTCCAAGTGTGCGATTCATGACTGTTGGACTTTTATTTGCTAAATGATTTAAATTTAATGTAAGCATTTATCATATACTCTATTACATTAGTTTTTTTTCTTAAACTGTAATTGAAAACTATTTTAAAAAATCATTTAGCTCAACGGTAAACAAAGTAAACAGTAAACCATCAATTAACTGAGCCGCTTATCCTCATGAAGGTTGCGGGAGTGCTGGAGTCTTATCCTATCAAAATAAATACAGTAAAGCCTTGGTTCTCGAACGAAAATTTCGAGATTATTTTTTGCATCTGTTTTCGAACGAAAATAGGTACTCGAACGCCCCCCGACAAAACCCGGAAATAACATTGGGCGCGGCCGGACCAGCTGACCCACAACGCGGTTTGTTGCGAATTCCCACGCCGCCGAAAGAACATGGAAATAACGGAAATGTGCACGGCGCAAGCAGGTGACCCACCCACGACGTGTTTTGTTGTCTATTCAAACGCCCTCCGAAAAAATGACATAATGCAATCAGCCCAGTTTTGTTATTATGTATAATATAGCTCCAAAGAAGGCAAGTTGTTAGTTTAAAGTTATTCTGCATGTTTGTTAATAAAAAAAAAAAAACTTTACAAGGCTGGGGGCTCAGTCGCTACAGATATGAGCATACATTTTAAACAAAAAATAAAATATTTTGAAAATTATTTTGTGATATAAAGTATTTAAACAATACATGTATTTCTACTCTGCAGTTTATGATCAGGAAAAGCTAAAAAAAATACTTTAAAAAAAGCCCAATTTATTTGGCTTGGAACGCATTATTTATTTTCCCATTCATTGCAATGGGAAACATAGATTTGGTGTTCGAACGAATCACTTCTCGAACCGTTTTCTGGAACGGATTGTGGTCGAGAACCGAGGCATCACTGTAATAGTTGGGTTTTTTTTGCAGTTAATGCATAAGTAGCCTATGACAGTAGACAGACAAGTTATGTGAATTCACCTTTTATTTTATTTTTTTTCCAGTATTTCACATGCATTCACCAACAAAAAGCAATTAACACGCCGACGACTTTGATATGAAATTATGGGTTCTCGTAATTGGCACTTTACACGGGCTCACAAATCACCTCGCACACATTCCCTTGTCAGTTTTCTCGTCATACACATTTTGTCAAAATTAAAAAAAAAACAACAACGGCTTAAAAGTGAGACATGTAAACACATTAAATGAATACTTAAGCACAATAAAAAGAGAACATCTACACATTGATTTTTTTTTTTTCCTCCTCAAACAATACAAGTTGAAATGTTGTCCCTTTTGCAATCTTCCCTTCTGCTCCTCGAGCGAGTACAAAAAAAAAACAAAACAGAGGCAGCAGTTTGGTTTCTCATTGTTAAAAAAAGCGTCAGTCATCCAAGTCGAGAGCGGCACGCCGAGTCACCTGAAAGAAAGAAAGAAAGAAAGAAAAGCCTGAAACTTTTTTTTTCCATTCACTGAATTCTCAGCGTGAGGTCTTTTACCTGCGAGAGGCGCCGTCACGTCGCTTTCACACCATCTCGTACTGGTTGTTGGTTATGTATCGAGACAAGCAGCAGGCCAGGAATATCCCGATGAGCTGAGCGCAAAAATTGTCACGTCGCGTTTATTTGCGCTACTTTGAAGCATAAAAGGTATCAAAGAGCTTCACAGGCCACACTCGACACACACAAGCAGAATCACGTGTTGTAATTTCCGGCCTACAAGCTGCGACTTTTTTCCACACGCTTTCAACCCTGCGGCTTGTGCGGCTAAATTTGTGCATTTTTTTTTTTTCTAACGGCCGCAAGGGGGCGCTCGAGCGGAAAAGGTAAGCGTGAGACCGGTGGAATATATGTGCCGAGGAAGTGACTTTTACCCACTGTTCTCAAAAAAAAAAAAAAAAAAAGACTTGATAGCTCATTGCCCACCAAAACTGAAGTTGCCCTCCGCCATCTTGATACTCCCAAAACAACTGTGCCTTAACCGCCAGTTTCTGGCTGTCAGAAAACATTCCACAGCTAAGTGAGAAAGCTTTACTTTCACACGGTTAAAGTTTGTAAAGGGTTTTTTCATTTCTCTGATGATCATAATTCACTTGAACAAAGTTTTGTTCACGGTTGGTGTTGTTCACTGCTCACTCTCTGCTCCACCTTTATTGGCCGACGGTTTTTCGCGAAAAAGCCAAGTCAATATTTTCCCAAACTTCATCAGTGGATCAGCAAGAAAACAAATTTTCTGTAGAAATTTTTGATGAATTTCATAATGCAGAACTCTGCAAATTGAATTTGATTTTCAAATGCGAGGAAACAAGTTTAAATTTTCTGTCTGAAATAGGACGTCGCAGAGACAACAATGAACAATGCGTTTAGGATGTATTTTCCCATATTTCCAAAAATATATCAAACTGATTGACTTCAAATTTAATGTTTTTATGACCAAAAAATGCTTAGTTTTTTGATGATAGTGCTTCACGGCATATTTTGGGAAAAGTTAACATGTCACGGAAATCGGGCCTTAGGTAATATGGAAGGTTTCTAGCTCGTCACGGTGTTCTATGCCTTTCCTTTGCACTTCACCTTTTTTGGCTTACCAAATCAAATTAAAAATCCTTCAGAACTGAAAAAATGTCAAGCTCACACGACTAGTTTTAATTCTACACGCCAAACTTTGAGGAAAAACCCCGCCATAATCCAACCTGTAAACCGTGTCCTCCACATGTTTCGGGAGTACCAAGATGGCGGCCAACTAGCTTCAACCAATCAACATACTGCTCGATGTGTATGCGCTATCCAGTCTTTTTTTTTTTTTTTTTTTAGATCAGTGCTTTTACCGGTATTTTTTTTTTTTTAACTGGCCCTGTTAGCATTGTGCTAGCATGTTTCTGCTATGTTACTGCCGCATCTCAGTGATTTAGGTCGTTTTTTTTTTTTTAACCAGCCCTGTGAGTGCTGTGTTGCTACTGTGTAGCTGCCGTGGCTGTTTTATTTTACCAGTATTTTTTTTTTTTTTTTTAAACGAGCCCTGTTCGAGGTTCCGTGTTGTTGCTATATTAAGCCAAGCTAAGGTATTAAAACTTTGAAAACTCTTTCCGTGTAGAGCCTTTCTTTGTAAATTACCTCGTGTTTCAATGTGGACACTTGCGGCTTATACAAGTACCAAATGGTATTTCCTTTACAAATGTACTGGAAGAGGCTTATAATCGGGTGCGTTGTGTAAGCCGGAAATTACAGTACATAATACGTTTGACCTTCCTTCACGTTCGTCTTGAATCCGTTCTGTAACCGAGCTAGCAACTCCCGTTTTCTTTACATATGGAATCTATTTTACCACCACTAACCATAACTTCTTAAATGGTTTTAATCGAGAAAAAGAACACTGCATTGTTTAAGAACTTATAAGAGAACGCAATGACTTAAGAGCGGGTTCATAGAGTAATTACAGTACGTACTGTCAAGGTTGAACGCGTGCCCGTAAGGGGCGTGGCCGAGTCAGCGACATCAAGGAGCTGTGGTCGCTTTTACAGATACTAACATTTTTTTCCCGCTTTTACTCAAACGAACTCTCAACGCAACGGAAAAAGAAAATCCACCGAGCGACGGAAACTTGAAAGCCGCGGCGGGCGACTTGTCGTTAGCGAGTACCTGGAAGAAGGCGATTCCGAAAGAGATCCCGGCAATGATGCCCAAGTTGGACTCCATCACGTAGGTCACCAGTGAGAAGCAGCCCTGCGTTCGAGGGGAGGGGGAAAAAACAATCAACAAAATGTGCAATTGGTCCGTTTTTTGATCATCATTTGAGTCAATGGGAACGTTTTCATGTCCTGTGTTGTTTATCATAATTGAGCAATAAGAAAAGCAAATCTTATTTGTAGAGCGCATTTCATAAACGAGATAACTCAATGTGCTTTATATCATTAAAGGCATTTGAAAACAACGTGATAAAAACAATAAAAATGACATAAAATATTAAAAATGTACTATAGTGTACTAATGTGCAAGTCCACCATGCAACCAGCAGGGGGCGCAAAGTACCTCAGGCCCAATCAAAACAATTGAAGAGTAAAAAAAAAAAAAAAAAAAAGTTAAGAGAGTTACAGTAGAGGGCGCCATATAGCTACAGAGTCTGACGTCACATAATGTCACAATGGCGTCGATAGGCCGAAAAACTCATCAAGTGAAGGTTTGGATGGGATGAGCGCAAGATAAATGGATGTTACGTTCAAGCTTATGGAATAATTTCTGACTCACGGTGTTGTAGACTTCGTTCTGAGCCTTGTCCAGGTCCTTGAGGGTCTCGGGGGGGCACTTGGTGTTGACTTTGCAGCAACTGGCGGGGATGCCCTGCTCTCTGAAGTAGTCCGTGTTGGCCCAGTCCGTGTAGTTTTTCACGCCGCAGCATCGCAACTGCGTGTCAAAGATTACCAGAAGACAACTTATTATTTATGATTCATGTCATTTTAAATAAATTGTGAAATAATAAATTCTAATATTTTAAACGAGAATCTCGAAAAAAAAAAAAAAACGTAATTTCCGGCCTACAAGCCTACAAGGTTTTTTCCACACGCTTTCAACCCTGCGGTTTATGCGGTGATTCGGTGCTAGCGTTAGCACGGCGCTAGGGTTAGCGCAATTGGTTATAAGCTTTGGTACACAGAAAGAGTTTAACACTAGCGGTAGCGGGAGTTAAAGTTAGTTAAAGTGAGTTAAGTTAACGCTAGCACCATGCTAACGATAGCGTTAACTCACCTGGTTACAAGCCTCGGTACACAAAGAGTTCAACGCTAGCGCTGCGCTAATGGTAGCAGCAAACTAACGCTAGCATTAAACTCTTCCTGTGTACCGAGGCTTATAACCAGGTGCGCTGTGTAGGCCGGGAATTACGGTAATGCTTACGTAGAATTATTGACTTCACTAATATTGTTTTTAACAAAAATGAAATGAATCGCAATAAGTGAATTAAAAAAAAAAACAATGTGCAGAAGAAAAGGCCGTCAAATATTACAAGACAATTTATCGTGTATGATTCAAGTAATTCGAAATAAATGATGAAATGATAGATTCTAATATTTTAAACTACAATCAAGCAAAAAAAAAAAAAAACTAATCTAATTTCCAGCCTGTAAGCCGCGACTTTTTTCACACGCTTTCAACCCTGCAGTTTATGCGGTGATGTGGGATTAGTGTTAGCATGGCACTAGCGTTATCGCACCTGTTTATAAGCTCCGGTATGCAGAAAGAGTTTAACGCAAGCGTTAGCACACCTGACTATAAGCCTCGGTACACAAAAAGAGTTGCGCTAATGCTAGCACCCCGCTAACGTTAGCACGGCGCTAGCGGGGCTAGCGTTAAACTCTTTCTGTGTACCAAGGCTTATAACCAGGTCCGCTCTGTAGGCCGGGAATTACGGTAAAGCTTATGTAGAATTATTGACTTCACTGATATTGTTTTAACAAAAATAAAATGAATCACAATAAGCGAATTAAAAAAAGAAAACGTCGCGCCGCATTGCATCTACTTACGGTCCTCTGGATGGCGTCCACCGCACTTCTGCTGCTCTCGGTGCTGTTGTACGACTTGACCGCGTTTTGGTACGCGCTGCCCAACTTGGCCTTGATCTGCAAAAGTGCAACCCCAAAACAAAAAAAAGGAAGGACGTTCCCGTCCGCCTCTTTTCGACGCGGCGCTTTCGGTCGCCGATAAACTCACCTCGTGGCGGAAGATGAAGCCCGATATTCCGGCCACCAGCTCGGACAGGAAGACCACGGTCAAGAACATGGCGTACTGCGCAAAAAGACACCACGTCCGAGACGAATCGCGGCGATCGATAGGAAAACTACTACGGCGTGACCGGCTGACCAGTTTGAGCATCCACGGGCTGCCGCGGCACGTGGCGAAGCAGCCGAACAGCCCGAAGACGATGATGGCGGCGCCGGTCCCGATGAGGACGTACGGCGCGTTGGTGGTGTCGTCCGACACCAGCGTGATGTAGGCCTCCAGGTTGACCTTCCCCCACACGCCCACCGCCAGCAGGATCATCCCCGTGAACTGACGACGAGGGAGCAGCCGATCAGAAACGCCGTGTCGTCCATTGATAATGTAACGATGCTTTGCGACTGTCAGCGTAATGTTTCGTTTTGATTTTAATGTTTGTTTAATTTTGGGGCAATTTTAAGACAGCCGTTCTCAGCCTATATTGTTTATATTATAACAAAAAGCATGAGTGAACTTTGTGTTGAGCGCAGATTGTGTTTGCAGCGTGCAAAGATAAAACCAGCAGCAACAACAGTCGGTATCTAGCGTGCGCTCGCGCTATCGAGCAACAACAGTCGCTATCTAGCATGCGCGCGTGCGCGCTATCTTCAATTAGAGCTGTTATGATTAACATCTCCTGTTTTTGTTTTTACATGCAAGTTTCAGTCAACCCAGTAAGATCATCATAATCCGTTTAATTATGGTAAATTGGATTTTCTGATAGTCTTGTCTTTTGTTTTTGGATTAATTATATGAAATGATTAGAAAAATAAAATATATATTTTTTTAAATTAACAACACATACAGGTTGTGTCCTTTCATAACTTTGAATTTCTGATAGTCTTGTCTTTTGTTTTTGGATTAATTATAGGAAATGATTAGAAAGATAAAAGCATTTTTTTAAAATTATTAAGACATACAGGTTGTGTCCTTTCATAACTTAGAATTGTATTTTTTAAACAATTTATTTTTTTAATGGCTTTCAAACTTAAAAACAAAAAAAAAATAAATTTGGCTCTCAATGTTGGATGTACCACCATCAGCATAGCATAAAGGCCCAAGTCTGCATTAAAAAAAATAGAATTTTATTTCTAAAATGTATATTATAATAACGGTGCATTGTATGAACAATAATAAGCTCAAATATAGAAAAATAAATCAACTGTACTGTAAGATTGTTTCAATAAAAACGAATTCAAATCAAAATAAGTGTGTGGCACACTTTTGAGAATCGCTGTTATGGTTTATTGGTTATGTTGGAGCTATGATTTTTTTTTTAAATACTTGTCTGAAATATTTTGCTCGTGAGGCCATTATAAAACTTAATGCCTTAATTTTGTACAACAAATTAAATTTTAAGAAAACAAGAAAAGTGTTTCTACTAAACTAACGTGCGTAAACAGTGACGTCACGTTTTGTTTTCTTTCATCACACCGGTTTTCATTTTCTTTAAACCCTTTTTTAGAAGAAAAAAAATGTCCTAGCTTTTTTCCTGTGGAGCTATGATAAACTTGTTAATCTTTCTGGACCAATCATTACATTAAAAAAAAAATAAAATAAAAATATTCTTCCAGGTACTGTAGTGACGTCATGGTGTTTTAAATCCTCTGAACAATCGCTCTCACGCACTCACAAATCACAGCAATACAAAAAAAAATGTCAGGTATGACGGATTCTACACGCAACCGTCCGTCATTTCATAACTTTAATCCATAATTTAGGCTGTTGTAATGAGCGCTTTGTTAGCTTCTTTGTTGTGTCTGCTAGCTTGTTGTCGTGCACTCCGCCCCCCACCTTTCCGCCCTCCTACATCTACGTGGTCGCCGCTCACCCAGAAAATGAGGCTGTACGAGATGAGGAAAGTCTTCAAGCAGGTGATGACCGGCTTGGTCTGAAGCCGTCGCGAAGGAGGCGACATCTTAGGGTTCTTTCGTCTGGCTTAAAACTCCCAACAACAAAAGCTGTCCTCAAGGCAGCCTGGAAGCCAAGGAAAAAGTTCTTGTGTTGTTCCAGCGCAAAGGGGAAGTGACGTCACCGCCCAATCTCACTTTCCTAAACGGAAAAAAAAAGGGAACGACAAAAAAGTCAAGTTAGCAATCGTGTTTAAACCTGTCCAGCCTTGGCTCTGCTTTCACAATAAAATAAAAAGAATCGCTCGAGTGTATGACGAAGATCACCAAAGCACCCGTAGGCATTTTCAATGTCTACAATATCTGTTTTTTTTAACAACTTTTTTTCATAACCAACGAGCTATACACTATTTCTATTAAAACGGATAATACGTAACACTACGCCCGTTGCTTTGTGAGGTATTGCGTTATAAACAGGAAGCACACAAACCCGTTTTCCAAATGACGTGTTCTGCGTTTAGTCATTTACAGTGAAATAAATCAGTAATCATTTTAGTACAAATATGATTTTATGATGAATTAGCGTTAACTTGTTGCATCAAGTTAGCGGCTATTTTAAATACCATCACGCTACGGAGTGGCTTTCAAATTAAAGTAATCCGCGGGGGTAAAATAGGCACAGTATTCAGTCCACGCAATTTTTTATTAATATATTATTTATTTATATAATCAATATCAAATTACCATCCGAATTATGAACTATAATCAATTGAATGAACGCAACAGACACATTGTGACTTTTATTCTGAAGGTAATAACACTTCCTGTTGGGTGGTCGGTAATGTTAAAGAAGCGATTAAAGCGCATTTCTAAATTAGAAAGACAATAATAGAATAAAAACAATTGCAAATGTGAGTATGCTTATATGAACAAACAAGCGCTTTAAAGAGCTTATGAATTAATAGGTTTAAAAAATGTGATGGACGAGCCGTATTCAAAGCAGACATGTACGCCCCCTAGTGGATTTCTACTGGACCACTGAAGTAAAAAGGAGCGTCGGGCTGAGAACTGAGACAAGACACCCAAAAAAAAGAAACTACAATTTCCCACGTTTTTTTTTAAGTCATTTTAATGTAATTTGTCATGGTTTTGTGGCGTGTTGTCATTTTTAGGGGAGTCTGACTCGGAACGAGAAGCGACGCAAAACTCCCCCCGGCGGCCCCCTCCTGCTGTCATCTTTTTTTTTTTTGCCCGAGCACAGATTTGACAATGGCCGGGACCTTGTTGCTCTTTTTGTTCTTTTTACACCTCACAGGTGAGTCGTCGAACCTTTTTTTTTTTTTACGGCTAATATCACAATAGTTTTCTCACGCGTCTGCGAATATGATCGGCCGCGATCTCTCTCGCGGAGAAGTCGGACTAATATGTCTTCAATTTTCCACTTTATGACCAACATCCGCATTACTAACAGATGGACTTGAATGTTTTTTGGGAAGGAAGGAAAACGACAGCTGCCATTTCTCGACGTATGAAGCGACAATCTGGCGCAAATTGTCTTTAAAAAATAAAATAAATGAAGCGTTTTGTTGGCAGGCTGCGGGATTCAAAAGTTTGCGTGTCTGCCTCGCAGTCGAGAGGTCGGTGGTTCAAATCTCGTCTCTCTTGCTGACGACTCATTTTGACCGGACCGGACGTCCTCCAGTTTGGGGATTGGGCCAAGGCTTGCGAAAACCTCCATTTAGTCCTCCGCCGAAGTCCTGACCGAGCTCGTACTGACCGGCTGAAAGATGGAAGCCTCAAATGACCTGAAGAATGAAGATATTTTCATCCGTCCATCCACTTTCTTAGCCGCGTATCCTCACAAAGGTCGCAGGGGAGTGCTGGAGCCAATCCCAGCTGTCGGCGGGGTACACCCTGAACTGGTCGCCGGCCAATCGCAGGGCACATAGAGACAAACAAACAATCGCACCTATGGGCAATTTAGAGTGTCCAATTAATGTCGCATGTCTTTGGAATGTGGGAGGAAACCGGAGTGCCCGGAGAAAACCCACGCAGGCACGGGGAGAACGTGCGAACTCCACACAGGCGGGACCGGGATCGAACCCGGGTCCTCACAACTGTGAGGCCAACATCCTACCAGCTGATCCTCCGTTGCCGCCAGATATTTTCAACCCAACGCTTAAATAAGTAATCAAGTCCGTCCATCCATCCATTTTCTCAGCTGCTTATCCTCATGAGCGTCGCAGGCGTGTCAGAGCATAACACAGGTGTCAACGGGCAGGAGGAGGCGGGGGACACCCTGAACTGGTCGCCAGCCAATCGCAGGGCACAACGAGACAAACAAGAGTTGCACTCACAATCACACCTAGGGGCAATTTAGAGTGTCCGATGAATGTCGCATGTTTTTGGGATGTGGGAGGAAACCGGAGTGCCTGGGGAAAACCCACGTAGGCGCGGGGAGAACACGCAAACTCCACGCAGGCGGGGTTTGGGATTGAACCCGGGACCTCAGAACTGCGAGGCCAACGCTTTCCATCTGACCCACCGTGCCGCCCCCCCCCCCCTCCCGCTAAATGTCAGGTTCCGTTGTGTGTTCTAGTCTGGTTTTGTCAGCTGCTGTTTCTGGTTTTCCTTGTCGCAGGCGTGCGCGGGACCACGGAGGAGGAGGAGGGCGGCGGGGACGCCGGCGGTGGCGACGGCGCCGAAGATCCGGTGGACGCTGCCGACGCACTTCGCCTGGACTACACCGGTACGTTTGCAAATGCGGCAGCCACCTCAAGTAACTGCAATCACTAGATCCGAGTATAGTTTAAAAAAATCACTTATTACTTATATTATTAAAATTAATTATTGAAAATAATTACCGATTAATTAATGGTAAATCATCACAATACACAAAGTTAGTGATATAATCCTGGAATACAATAAATGTTTAGTTATTTAGATAAGCTGTTGCATAGCTACAATCTTCATGATATCTTTTGATAGCATTTCACGTTTTAAGCATTATACATTTCATTTACATTTTTATATGTACGCAACTGTGCGAGTTTTTCAAGTCTTTGAGAATCACTGCCCTGAGAACATCTGTAATAACACATTTATTACAAATGCGCATTTAAATGCCTAACAATTGCCTGGTACTGCTTGATGACAAAATAGGAAGATAATGATGTGATATCCTCATTTATTATGTATGTACAAAAAAAAAAACAGTAATAATTACCTGAAAATGGTAAATTATAAAAATATACGCAAAAAGGTGCAGAAATTTCGATCCATAGTGAATACTCAGTTCTCGAACGTCTACGTTGTCGTACAAATCGGTTTTCGAATGAAAATTTCGAGATTTTTTGCCTTCTGTTTTCCCAACGAAAGTTGGTACTCGAACGCCTGCTCCGAAATATGGATATAAAATAATGGTCAGCCCGAGCAGCTGACCCACGACGCGCGTTCTCATCGTGTATAACGCAGCCTCTGTACGCGGACGTGGGAAATATCGATTGGGTTTTCGAACAAATCGGTTCTCGAACCGCCTCCTGGAACGGATTGTGGTCGAGAACCGAGGTTGGTACCGTGCGGGGCCGTCAAACTCATTTTTGCCGTTGGTCACGTCCAAGTTCTGACCTCCCTCGTCGGGCAACCACAACTCTGAACCGGTACTAACGAATGAATCATTTAGACGATAGAACAAGTTTTGAAATCAGAATCCTGTAAAACACGTTTTTCCAACCAGAACCAGGACTGATACAAGAAATATATCGCAAGGTGTATTGGGAAAAAGTGAAGACAAATTTTGATATTTTTGGCGAGAAACAAGAAGTCGGCGCGTACGATTTGCACTCGCGGGCCGCGCGAAATGAGGCGGCAGGTCGGTTCTGGGCCCCCGTGCCACCAGTTTGACACCCGCGCTGTACTGTCTACGCACACCGTAGCTACACGGCTCAACACGGCTTCGCTGTCCCATCAGAACTTCACTGGTGTCACGCGCCGCGGCTCGTCAACGGCGAGCTGTCCTGCCACTCCCCCCGGGGCCGACCTTACCGGACCACGCGGGGCACCCGCTGCAACATGAGCTGCGACCGAGGCTACCGGCTGGTCGGCCAGAGCTCCATCCACTGCCTCGCCAACCGCCGGTGGTCCGGCACCGCCGTCTGCCGCAGTGAGCGTCAACGCCGTGCGGCTAGCGTGTACGCGAAGGGCTAACGAACCGGCTTTTTACCTTGCAGAGATGCGATGCAGCGTGTTGCCGCTGATCCCGCACGGCAGGTACTCGTGCACGCAGGGCTTCGTGGTGGACTCCAGGTGCGACTTCACCTGCGCGCCCGGCCGCCGCATCGAGGGCGAGCACAGCCGCACGTGCCGGCACGGCGGCACGTGGAGCGGCGTGCAGCCCATTTGCTCAGGTGCTCTACGCCGATGCGGGGTTGGGGGCAAAAGTACTCAAACTGTGTACTTAACTGGAAGTGCAGATATGTGTTTAAAAAGTAACAAGTTAAAAAAAAAAAAAAAAAAAAAAAAGACAGTACCGTAACGTCCGGCTTACAAGCTTTCAACCCTGCGTTTTATGCGGTGATGCGGCTAATTTGTGCATTTTTTCTAACGGCCACGAAGGGGGATTCGAGCGGAAGAGGTAAGCGTAAGCTCGCAATATATTTGCCGAGGAAGTGACTTTTACCGGCCGTGTTAGTGCTGCGCCAGTGTTAGCACTGTACTAGCATGTCTCCGTGATTTTTATCTGTAATTTTTTTTCTTAACTGGCCCTGTCAGCACCGCGCTAGTGTTAGCACGGTGCTAGCGTGTTGCTGCTGTGTTATTGGTGTGTCTCGGTGATTTTTACCGGTAAGTTTTTTTTTTTCTATTTTAACCGGCCCTGTTAGCGCCGCGCTAGCGTTAGAGCCGCACTATTGTTAGCGCCATGCTCGCTCCGCGCTAGCGTTAAACCAGGGGTGTCAAACTAATTTTTTTGTCGCGGGCCACATTGTAGTTACGATTTCCCTCACAGGGGGCGTTATGGTGAAACCATGGAAATCCCGAATCGCCTCATCATATTTACACGTGAAATTTATGAACTACTTTTGGAACCAGAAATCAAGTGTAATGGGTTTTTCAACTATTGTTCATGTTAGGTCGCAAAAATATCATTTATGATGATTTGAAATGTTGCGACATTTTCAAAAGGAACACAGATTTTGACACCGATGATTTGCCTTCGCGGGCCACAGAACATTATGCGGTGGGCCGGATCTGGCCCCCGGTCCTTGTGTTTGACACCTGTGTGTTAAACTCTTTCTGTGTACCGTCTTTGTTTGTAAATATCTCGTGTTTCAATGTGGGCACTCGCGGTTTTTACACAGCTGCGGCGCATGTACGTACCAAATGGTATTTCCTTTGCAAATGTACTGGGTGAGGCTTATAACCAGGTGCGCTCTGTCGGCCGGGAATGACGGTATAGACTAAAAGTGAAATTTTTACTGGCGAAATTTCAACTACGGTTGCGCTTATAAGGCATTTTTGTTGACCACCTACTCACGTTCCGCACTATCATTCACATCTGTGACTTTTAGCACGTGCGACTTTGAAAATCAGCCTCACCAGTCAACTTGCGTATTTGACGTCTAAAGCCGGCAGTGGCACTGAACGCGTTTTTCCAAAGGCGGGGTGGGGCGAGTGACGCGGGAGTCAGCGAATGAGAGTGGAGAGTTGGCCGCCGTGAGCGCGAGTTAGCGGCTGCCTCGCTGTTACTAGCCAAAACGTTAGCCAGTCCAGATTTTGTATGTCATGTTGTTTATTTGTACTGTACAGTACGCATATTTTTCAAGTGGAAAATGATCCCAAAACTTTAAAGGCAGGAATTTGGCTTCAACTTTTGTCATTGTTGCTGCATTGCAGAGGTGGTAGTAAAAGTTAAAAACGCAAGTAAAAGAACCGATAGCTGCCCGGAGGACACAAAAACCGCACTGCGAAGGTTGAGGAATTTTTTGATCGCTTCAATGTGGAGCTAAACTCAGTCCATCTGCTTTGCTGATGTTTTTTATTTTAGCAGCGGGGCTCTCTCGAGATTCGGTTTCACTAAAGTAAACAGGTTTCCTCTTCACGGCGCAAATGGAATCCAAAGCTGGAGTCCCTGAGCCCAACATTTCCCTGCAGTTCTTGTCAAAACCGGAGGCCTGCGAGCAGGAGCCTCCGTGTCGTGACCTTAATAATAATAAAAAAAAGTATTTGATACTTTTCTGAAGCCTCATCACGTGAATCTGGAATCTATTAATCTGCGGGTGTCAAACTCGAGGGCGGGGGGCGAGATGCGGCCAGCCGCGCGATTTTATGTGGCCCGCGGAGGCAAATCACGTGTCCATGATTTTTGTTCAAATCTGTACCAAAATTTCAAATTGTCATATCATAAATGATGACATTGAGATGTTGCAAGCATTTTTGTGTGTTACCAAACATGGACAATAATTGAAAAACACATTAGTCTTGTTTCTGATTTCGAACTTGTTGGTAAATTTTAGGTGTAAATATGGTCGGCCGATTTAAAGAGGTTTATGGTTTCAACGTCGTAACGGCCCTCTGAGGGAAACCGTAACTACAATGTGGCCCACGATAAAAACTGTATTCATCGATGGAACCTAAAGTCACATTTTCACCCGGTTGCGTTGAAACCGTCTCCTATTTGCGAATATTGCGAATTAATCGTGGAAAACGTAACGACTTTATCTCTTGATTTCAGATACGGAGCCTCCCAAAATCCGGTGCCCGCGATCCAAAATCAAGGTCGCGGAAGCTGGAAAACTGACGGCCAGAGTGACTTGGGACGCCCCCGTGGCCACGGACACTGCCGATAAAACGCTGGAGTACGCCCCCCCCCCCCCGTCGAACTTTGACCCTTTTTCTCGGCCGCGACGGGGTAGAAACGCTCAAGGTGGTTCTCTTTGCAGCGTGATCCTCGTGGGCCAGGAGCCCGGCACCGACTTCAAGGAGGGGCCCAACATCGTCCGCTACAAAGTGTACGATCAAGCCAGAAACCGAGCCGCCTGCAAGTTCATCATCCGGGTCGAAGGTGAGCGGACCGTGAAGTTCCAAGCGCGTCAGTGAAACTTTTGTCAGACCGCAAATACCGAAAGGATTTTGGATACATTACGTGCCTGCAGTTTTTGGTGTGTTCAGTTGGGGCTGCGGCTATAAATCCCAAAACTCCAATAATCCGCCAATTGTCCTTGTTGTGAAATCTGAGTCTGATTTAGCGTAATTCCCGGCCTCCTGATTGCACCTGGTGATAAACGTCGTCGTCTCGAACCTCCGATGTGGGGCTGGACCCAAATGCAGGACTCCAAGACGAGGACATGATGTTAGGCGTAGTTTTATTCAAGCTGGAGTGGGACAGAAACACTGTGACGGTGGTGGAGTTTCCTACTGTCAGTGAATGCAACTCACAAACTCAGAGCACAACGCACAACGAACTGGCCAATGCCAGTGACCAAAACGCCAACTTAGTTCTGAGGTCCCGGGTTCAATCCTGGACCCACCTGTGTGGAGTTTGCATGTTCTCCCTGTGCCTGTGCGGGTTTCCTCCCACATTCCAAAAACATGCAACTATTAATTGGACACTCTAAATTGCCCATAGGTGTGATTGTGATTGGCTGTTTTGTCTCGATGCCCTGGGATTGGCTGGCAACCAGTTCAGTGTGTACCCCGCCTCCTGCCCGTTGACAGCTGGGCTAGGCTCCAGCACTCCCCGCGACCCTCATGAGGATAAGCGGCAAAAAGAAATGGATGGATAGGGTAAAACAAGAACAAACAAATCCTGAATAGCGTACCATAACTAGACCGTGGTCCCGCCAAGCTCTTGACACTCGGTACACAGAAAGAGTTTAACGCTAGCGCGGCCGTGCTAACGCGCAGGTGCTAATGCTAATGCGGCGATGCTAACGCTAACACGGCGCTGTTAATGTTAACACGGCGCTGCTAACACTAACGCGGCAACGCTAATGCTAACTAGCACGGCGGCTGTGAAAAATGTCCCGGCTTGTAGGCGGGGAATTACGGTAGTTGAACGCAAAGGACCAGTTCGATGAAAACTCTCCGCCGCGTTATTTCCTTCGTTCCAGTGAGGCGATGCCCCGCCCTGTCCCCCCCGATGCACGGCTCCCTCACCTGCTCCTCTTCCGACGACGCCATCTACGGTTCCACGTGCGACTACCTCTGCGACGCCGCCTACGAGCGCAGGGGCGAGCCCACTCGGGTCTGCCAGTTTGACCGCAGCTGGAGCGCCGAGCCCGCGTTGTGCGTGCGTGAGTACCAAGTACACTTGACCACCCCCCAAATTTACCTTTTTGGCACCGATTCTCTATTCGCGACCCGTTGCCATTCAGCCATGGCGATCGAGCCGAACGTGCAAACGGCGTCGGCTCTGCTGCGTCAGTTCTTCCAGAAGAGGCGACTCCTGATCCTGTCGGCGCCCGACGTGACCGACCCGGAGTACCAGCTGCAGAACGTCATGATACAAGTGAGGTGAACTTCGGTCGCCGTACATAATCGCCCAAAAATCCATTAATATCATTTAAATCGTCCCGCCCCCGCCGTCAGAAAGCAGAATGCGGATTGGAACTGCGCCACGTGACGCTCATCGAGCTGCTGGGCTCGCCGCCGGATGAGACGGGACGCATCAAGGAAAACAACCTGACCTCGGCGGTCATCGACGAGTTGCGGTAAAGTCGAGAGTTTCTAATAACGCCGCCTTCCGAGGTATCGGACAGCCAAAATGTACATTTCGTAAGATTAAGTGATCGAAAAGAAAAAGATTCAATCGCGCATAAATGTCGAGTGGTATGGCGATTGGTTGAAGGCAGTTGGCCGCCATCTTGGTCCTCCCAAAACAGGTGGAGGACAAGGTTTACAGGTTGGATTATCGCAGAGTTATTCCTCAAATCTTGGCATG
The DNA here is from genome assembly GCF_019802595.1 of Syngnathoides biaculeatus. NCBI lineage: Eukaryota > Metazoa > Chordata > Actinopteri > Syngnathiformes > Syngnathidae > Syngnathoides > Syngnathoides biaculeatus. The sequence goes on from NC_084650.1 coordinate 13,862,968, forward strand.
TAGGATTAAAACTGGTCGTGTGAGCTTGACATGAAGGATTTTGAATTGGACTTGGTAAGCCAAAAAACGCTCAGTGGAAAGGGAAGACACAGAACAGCGTGACTAGCGAGAAACCTCGCCCGATTTCCGTGACATGTTAACTTTTCCCAAAATACGCCGTGAAGCACTATCATCATAACGTAACAAAAAAAAACTATGGATTTTTGTCATAAAAACATGACATTTTAAGTCAATCAGTTTGATATATATTTGGAAATATGGGAAAATACATGCTAAACGTGTTGTTCATTTGCGGTCGATGTGACGCTTCATTTCAGACTTCAACTTGTTTCATCGCATTTGAAAATCAAATTCAATTTGAAGAGTTCTGTATTATGAAATTCATCCAAAAATTTCACATAAAAATGTTTTCTTGTTTATCCACTGATGTAGTTTGGGAAAATACTGACATGGCTTTTTTCGGGAAAAACCGTCGGCCTATAAAGGTGAAGCAGAGAGTGAACGGTCAACAACAACAACCGTAAACAAAAACTTTGTTCAAGTGAATCAAACTCATCAGAAAATGACAACAAAAAAAAAATTTACAAACTTTAACAGTGTCAAAGTAAATCTTTCTAACTTACCCGTGGGAATGTTTTCTTACAAAACCGGCGATTAACGCACAGGTCAGCATGCTTGTTTTGGGAGTATCAAGATGGCGGATGGCCACAAAGAAAGTTTTGGTGGCCAATGAGCCATCCAGTCTTTATTATTATTATTATTATTATTTTTTTAAATCAATGATTAACTCAAATCATGCACAGCGGATTCCACACTCGCTACACATTGCTTTAGCGCCATCTAGCGGCATCGTGTTGAAGTGATGGTATGAGCTTCATTTCGCCGGGCCGAGAAAAAAATGCTCTATCACCATCTTGTGACATTTATAGCCAATTAAAAATTTGGGGGTATTCACAGCAAGGGTTGGTGCCGACATTCTCCCCGTATGTAGATGTAAATGTGAACGTAGAGCGGCACGGTGAATCAGCTGTAAAACGTTGGCCTCACAGTTCTGAGGTCCCGGGTTCGATCCCGGACACGCCTGTGTGGAGTTTGCACGTCCTCTCCTGCGTGGGTTTCCTCCCACATCCCAAAAAACACGCAACATTAATTGGACACTCTAAATTGCGCATAGGTGCGATCATCTGAATGTCATCTGTCTCGATGTGCCCTGCGATGTGCCCTGGCGACCAGTTCAGGGTGTACCACCGCCTCCTGCCCGTTGACAGCTGGGATAGGCTCCTGCACTCCCCGCGACCCTTGTGAGGATAAGCGGCTACGAAAATGGATGTGGACGGATAGAGTTAACAAGTCAACTTTCCAGCCGTAATGGACCCAAAGACAGCACATATAATATGAATCATGTATTCATCTAAGTAAAGGCAAATATGTATGTAGATTTTCCACCAGTCAACGGAATCGGTGCGGCGGCACGACTCGGGTTTTCCGGGCCGGAAAATGCTTCCATTGAGCCCCCCCCCCCCCCCTCCTCCCCAATGAGCAAACACACTCACACACACTAATCCCGGCGTCTGACTCAGCACCTCACACGAGATTTTGACGATTTCCTCCGCCGCAGGATGACATTCCGGATCTCCAGGCAGTATTTCAGCATGGTTCTGGTAGACAAGATGGGGCTGGACCGGGAGCGCTTCATCAACCCCTTACCGTCGGAAGAGCTCTTCTCCTACATCGACAGTTTCGTGCTGGACGAAGACGAGCGGGAGAAGCTGGACCTCCACAGCGAGTTCTGTTCCGATTTCTAAAAAAATAATAATAAATAATCAAGAAAGAACGAGAGACAGAAGTGACACGCCCGGCGGGGGTCACGAAAACGAGCGGAGAGCCGAGAAAAAGGCCGGACGGACGCTGGGCAGGAGGAACGCCGCACACGGTTCTGAGCTTCCACCCTGAAGCGCTTCTTGCTAATCATCAGTCGGGGTCGCCTCACGAAATGGAGCGCAACGGACATCTTCAGTACTTACATCTTCAAAACTCTTTGATGCCCAAATCAACTTCCTCCAATTATATTGGAAATGCCGTTAATCTGTTTTAGCCGTGCACATACACACGAGAATTTTTTACTGTTTTTTTCAATAACAAAATAGCACTGCACAATAGTGTCATGTATAAAAACATAAAATGCAAAGAAGATGTTTATGCTTTTTTACTCGTCAATTTCACTTTTATTAAAGGGGAATTCCACTGATTTGCATTAATGTATCCAATAGTTCATGTAACATCTACTCTATTTTGGCAATGTGTTGTTAAATCTTCTCATTTAAGGGTTTTGAGAACCTTTTTATTGATAATTACGAATTTTCAAGGGCGCTGCCATTTTCGCGAGTCACATGACCTACGTGGGCGGATGTGACGTGTACCGTGCCGCAACAAAGGCTCGATTACATGGGACACTATTTTTGGCCCGCGCTGATTTCTCGGATTTATCCTCATCTGATGAGGAAATAGCAGTATCGGTTGATCGGGAAGACGGAGGAATACTTCCATATAAATTTGAACCTGTGGCTGTAATAATGTTGAATATTCGGATGGTTCTCCGGACGGGAATGACGCGGAGTCTGGCCGCGAGCCGAGGTCTCAGGCGGCGGACGCCGAAGCTCGGCTAAAGGCCTCCACAACCACCAATGCTTGGCTAACGCCCTCCCCAGTCGCCGAAGCTCGGGTAACGGACACCGAAACTCGCCTAAACGCATCCAACGCTCGGCTCACGGCCTGCCACCAGGGCTCGCTCGTCAGGCTCCGCGTCATTCCCGTCCGAAGAACCATCCGCGGCAGCTGGGCCGGAGCTCCGCTCTGCATTCACTGTAGATCACAATATCATATGCAAACATCACGGTCCAAGGGTCTAACCTCATCCTTCATTGCCTACCAATTACTGGAAGGAAACAGGAAGGGGCTCGGCGCAGATCCCTGATGCAGTCCCACCTCCACCTTGAATTCTTCTGACACAACTAACCGCTGTTCTGCTGCCCTCATGCGTGTCCTGTAATATTCTAACGTATTTCTCCGCCACACCGGAGTTGCGCATGCAGTACCAAATTTCCTCTCTTGGTCTTCCGTCATAGGCCTTCTCCAGGTCTACAAAGACACCATGTAGCTCCTTCTGACCTTCTCTGTACTTTTCCACGTGTATCCTCAAGGCAAATAATGCATGGTTGGCACTCTTTGTAGGCATGAAACCATACTGCCCTTCCAAAATAAAACAACCTGAAAAATAGCAAAAAAGGAACATGATTGTGGAGAGTTACAGTGCGGACAGTAGCTCAGGACTTGTGCGGGTCAGTTGAGATGAAATCCAGCTCTGATTTTATTTTATTGAACTTTTAATCTCAAATCAACACAAAAATAAACGATCCATAAATATTTGGTCAACGTTTATTGGCTGAATAAGATCGTCGAGGCAACGTCAAAGTAACCACAGGTTAAAAATCTCCTCCATCTGCAAATTGCTTCCAACAAAGACTTTACAAACCTTGTCCAAATATTTTATATAACATTGGTGACTAGCTATATAAAATAAGACGAGCGCAGTTGCGTGTGCATATTTCGCTATAAATTGCGTCACGGCTTTTTGTGGTCGTGGAAAAACAAAGCAATTGTGAGCGTTCCTATAATAACCCGACGACGATTTTGAGCATTCTTTGGCACATTTATCATCAGAAAACAGGTCAAAACTTGAGCGCGGCGACTGTGAAGCCGAAGCCTCCTCGCAGCCAATCAGCCGCACGTCTTGTCCTGTCGCTAGGCAAGTTTCTATTCTTGGAAA